>NC_064623.1:211443515-211801015 GCF_023898315.1 Schistocerca nitens | reverse complement strand
AAATGAAAGTCGGTACTTATCTTTATTAACGACGATACAGAACACAGTGGTGAAGATGGTCTACAGAAATCTGTCTAGTTCGAGTCGGAGCGGCTTGGTCAGCGTCGGCTGACGACAAACAGCAACTCTGCTGTGATGAACACACAACTGACTAGCAGGTACACAATTCGGTGGCGAGTCTACAACTGAGCGGCGAATCCAGAACTGTCCTAGCGCTCGCGACTCCAGCGCTTAAGAAGCCAGAAGCCAGCGGTGGCGCGCGCAGACTTGCGGCGATTTCCTGTATCGCTGGCGCTGCTTATGCGGACGGCGTCCGGACTTTGATGCTGCCAACCTTTTTGGCAGCGGGCTCGGTTGGCATTACTGGCTAGGATATAACACTCCTCCCCCCCCCCCCCCAAATCGCCGCACCGTCGTTGAATAATGACGTGGCGAGCGTCGACGGCGGGGGAGGGGTCTGGCCGCAGGCGTAGCAGAAGAGACCGGGGCGGAGACTGTTGTCGGTGGCAGTCCCCGGTCCGCACCCCAGCATTGGCTGCGCGGGGCCTCGGGAAACACCGACTGAAAACCGAGGTCAGGGTGCACGCCTGTGACCACGGGCGCAGCTTCTGGTACTGGACGCGACGGGGCGTCGGGACCCACGAAGAGAGGCAGCGTCTCCTGACGCTGCGTCGACGGCTGCTGAGTGGGCGCCGGACAAGGCGCTGCGGTGTCAGACGCCTTGGGGGTGCCCAAGGAAAGCGGCTGCAGGACAGGCTGCACAGCCACCGCTTGGGAAGGCGGCCCGGCTGAGGGGTCGACGTCCATCAGCTCCGAAGGCGGTGGCGACTGAAGAGGGACCGCAGGCGCCGGAGCGACCACCCAGGGCGCTCCCGAATGAAGCTGCGCGGGAGGCATCAACGGGACGGGCTGTCGGCGTGGTAGCGGCGACGGCTGCTGCTGCTGCCCTGGGGGCGGCAGCGAAGTCGGAAGGCGCGGCTGGAACCCGCCGCGGACCAAATCTGTGGACAAAGAACGAGCGGCAGAATCCGGGCGGCCAGCGCGGCGCAACTGGTTCTGATGCCTCCTGTGCATCCCAGTAGCACCTTGAACAGTATAAAAACCGCGACCCTGGACACTTATCACGGTACCACGTTCCCAACGACGGCGACCGTGATAAACTCTGAAAAAAACGGCGTCGTTGCGCTGAAAACGCGTGCGATGCTCAGAAGCGGCGGGTCGATCCGGGGGGTGCAACAACCGTAGTAGGGTGCGATGACGACGGCCGTGGAGAAGCTCCGCAGGCGAAGGGCCGTCGCGTGGCGTGGTCCGGTACGACGACAGGAACGTGATGAGGGCCTGCTGACGAGAGTGCGTAGCACGAAGGCGGTCCATATGATCCTTGAATGTGCGTAAAAAACGTTCCGCTGCACCATTCGATTGAGGGTGGAACGGCGGAGTAAGAACATGGCGAATGCCATTGGCAGAACAAAAACTTTCAAATTCGGCAGAGGCAATTTGTGGACCATTGTCAGACACTAAAACTTCTGGAAGACCCTCAATACAAAAAATTGAAGTCAACGCCTGTATAGTTTGTGCAGACGTTGTAGACTGCATGGGCACAACAAACGGAAAATTACTAAATGCATCTATCACGATGAGCCAACGAGAATTCCAATATGGACCAGCGAAATCAATATGTACTCGCTGCCAGGGACCGGCAGGGCGTGCCCACTCAAAATAGCGTTGAGGCGGAGCAGCTTGGTGTTCGGCACACGTCGAACAATCTGTAGACATCTGCGTAATCTGCTTATCAATGCCGATCCATGTACAATGACGGCGGGCAAGCTGCTTGGTACGGACCACTCCCCAATGACCTTGATGCAACAAGTCGAGGACCTTGGATTGGAGCACTTGGGGAACCACTACACGAAGCTGGTCATTCTCGGTGCGTAACAGCAAAACTCCGTGCGAAACAGACAACAGATGACGTTGCGGATAATAGCGACGAACCACAGGATCCGATATGTCCTTTGCCTTGGACGGCCAACCACGTTGAACAAAACGTAATAGTAAACTCAGATGAGGATCCGTAGCTGTCTCACGTGCCACCTGACGATAATCAATCGGAAAATCCCGGAGGGACTGATGCTCATCGGCGTCAATCTGATGGCAAGAGTCGTCAGAGGAATCGAAGACCTCATCCGCAGCAATCGGCAAGCGAGAAAGCGCGTCAGCGTTTGCATGCTGAGCTGCAGGGCGATACAGTATCTCATACTGGTATTGTGATAACAAAAGAGCCCAACGTTGTAGTCTCTGAGCTGTCCGCTGAGGAACTGGTTTAGACGGATGAAACAGTGACGTCAGGGGCTTGTGATCTGTTACTAAATAGAATGGTCTACCATAGAGGTAGTGATGGAATTTTGTGACACCGAACACAATAGCCAACGCTTCCTTGTCCAATTGGCTATAATTACTCTGAGCTTTGTTTAGCAATTTAGATGCGAACGCAATAGGACGTTCGGTGTTACCGACTCGGTGAGACAACACAGCACCGAGGCCGAAAGAAGAGGCATCACAAGCTAACACCAGAGGCTTGTTAGGGTCGTAATGGACCAGACAACGATCATTCAATAAAGCCTCTTTAAGCTGCTGAAAGGCTGATTGGCAATCAGCTAACCACACAAACGGAACATTCTTACGGCGGAGACGATGCAACGGTGCAGCAATCTGTGATGCATTAGGTATAAACCTAATATAATATGTCAATTTGCCAAGAACTGCTTGCAATTCATGCAGATTGCGAGGGGCGGGCAAATCACGAATAGCTGCTAAATGTGACTGGGAGGGATGAATGCCTTGAGCATTAATAACATGTCCCAGATACTCCATCTCCGTAAGGAAAAATGAACATTTATCGATGTTGCAACGTAGGCCTGCCTGAGACAACACTGTAAACAAACACTCCAAATTACGGAAATGTTCAGCAGGCGTCCGACCGGACACAACAATATCGTCTAAATAGTTGCAACACGAAGGCACATTAGCCAAAAGTTGGGACAAAAAACGCTGAAAAACAGCTGGAGCTGACGCAAAACCAAAAGGCAAACGCAGAAAACGGAACAACCCCAACGACGTGTTTATGACAAAATACTGTTGTGATTTGAGACCTGAGTTTCTCCTGGCGTATACAACTTTCAAATAACTTCCGGGAATTCAGCCAGGTAACACTTTCAGCGACCGCCGATATTTCGGCGGGAGAACACCCCGCCATTTTCAAGGCAAACTGCAACGGACAGGCGGCGTGCATGCAAATTTAATACCTCGGTTCTGCGACAGAAGCAGGAAAGATAACACACACACTGAACACTAGTGCCACCAAAGATGACCAAAGTCAGAGCTATCGATAGTGAGACTATGAATTCACAGGTGAGGCAGCATTGACTCTGTTCCTCTGTTTTTTGACAAGGGAGAGAGCCGGATTCCAAACAGAGTTTAAACAGAAACCTCCATCCCTGTTAACGAGGTTGCTCGCTAGTTTAATCTCAACTGCCTCCTTAATGACACTGTCCCAATAGCTGGACGTGCATGCCAATATCTCGGTGTTATTATATAACATGGGGTGACCAGTATCCAAGCAATGTTCGGCAATAGCAGATCTATTTGGCTGCTGTAATCGTGTGTGCCGTTTATGCTCAGTACATCTGTCCTCCACGGTCCTGATAGTTTGACCAATATATGCCATACCGCAGCTACAGGGAATACGATACACACCTGCCTTACGCAATCCAAGATCATCCTTAACGCAACTCAAAAGTGCTCTAATTTTAGATGGAGGTCGGAAAACACATTTCACATCGTATTTCCGTAAAATACGACCGATCTTATTGGACGTGTTTCCTACGTAAGGCAAAAAGGCAGTAGACTTAGGTGTTGACTCAGAATTATCATCAATCACCCAATGTACAGTTGGTCGATAGCGCAACGCACGTTCAATCTGTCTATCACTATAACCATTTTGACGAAATGTAACTTCAAGATGGGACAGCTCAGCTGGCAAAGTCTCAGCGTCAGAAACGACATGTGCCCTGTGTACCAAGGTACGAAGTACCCCTTCACGCTGAGCCGAATGGTGACAACTATTAGCTTGTAAGTACAAATCGGTGTGAGTACGTTTCCTGTAGACTGCATGTCCCAATGATCCATCATCCTTCCTCCTAACCAACACGTCGAGAAAGGGAAGGCAACCATCCTCTTCCACCTCCATCGTAAAACGAATGTTCGGGTGGATCGAGTTCAGATGTTCTAGAAAGACATTCAAATTCTCCCTACCGTGAGGCCAAACAACGAAGGTATCGTCAACGTATCTAAAGAAACAGGCGGGTTTTAAAGGCGCCGACTCCAATGCACGTTCCTCGAAGTCTTCCATAAATAAATTTGCGATCACAGGAGACAACGGACTACCCATCGCAACTCCATCTGTCTGCTCGTAATACTGGTCATTAAATAAAAAGTAAGTGGATGTCAACACATGCCTAAAGAGATTAGTTAAATCAGTACCAAACCTGGCTTCAATTAACCGCAACGAATCAGACAGAGGAACACGAGTGAAGAGAGAGACCACATCGAAACTCACTAAAATATCAGAGTGAGTAACATCGGCGCTCCGACATATCGTGTATCCAAGCATCTTGCTTCTCTGTTGAGTCCACAAGTAGGACAGTGTGAACATCATATCAGGAACTCAGCTGATTTTTTACGTCGTTTGGAGGGACTGAGGCTGAATGACTCTGATATTTTAGTGAGTGCTTGGATACTGGTCACCCCATGTTATATAATAACACCGAGATATTGGCATGCACGTCCAGCTATTGGGACAGTGTCATTAAGGAGGCAGTTGAGATTAAACTAGCGAGCAACCTCGTTAACAGGGATGGAGGTTTCTGTTTAAACTCTGTTTGGAATCCGGCTCTCTCCCTTGTCAAAAAACAGAGGAACAGAGTCAATGCTGCCTCACCTGTGAATTCATAGTCTCACTATCGATAGCTCTGACTTTGGTCATCTTTGGTGGCACTAGTGTTCAGTGTGTGTGTTATCTTTCCTGCTTCTGTCGCAGAACCGAGGTATTAAATTTGCATGCACGCCGCCTGTCCGTTGCAGTTTGCCTTGAAAATGGCGGGGTGTTCTCCCGCCGAAATATCGGCGGTCGCTGAAAGTGTTACCTGGCTGAATTCCCGGAAGTTATTTGAATACTGTTGTGATTGCTCGTCGAGGGGCAATTGCAAATATGCTTCACGGAGATCCATTTTGGAAAAGAAACGAGCTTCCCCTAACTTATCCATCAGCTCGTCCGGTCTAGGCAAAGGAAAAGAATCAATGACAGTCTGAGGATTAACTGTCGACTTAAAATCAGCACACAAACGTAACTTGCCAGACGGTTTCTTTATAATAACTAAGGGAGAAGCCCACTGGCTCGCTGAAACGGGTTGAATAACACCGTCGTTTTGCCAACGACGAAGTTCATCTTCTACAGGTGCCCGGAGGGCGTGAGGCACTGGACGAGCACGAAAAAATCGAGGCTGAGCATTATCTTTTAACGTAATATGAGCGGCAAAGTTCGCAGCACAACCGAGTTCGTCTTTAAATATGTCACTGTATCGTTTACACAAATCGGTGATGCTGTCTTGAGGAACAACAACAGAATTAAGTTGCAACACATTGTCTTGGATAGACAGGCCAAACTAGTCAAAACAGTCTAATCCGAAAATGTTTACACTGTCTGTAGCGCGGAGCACTGTGAATGAAACTGTTTTTGCGTTGCCCCGGAATGTGGCTGGCACGCTACATACACCTAACACAGGAATGTGTTCGCCACTATAAGTAGCCAAAGAATGTTTTGCCGCTGAAAGTTTAGGGCGGCCGATAGCCGCATACGTAGCACTATTGATGAGAGTCACAGACGCACCAGTGTCTAATTGAAAATTGAAGGTCTTATCCTGGATGCGTAGCTTCACAAATAGTTTATTACACTGTCTCTGGATCGGTGCAGTGGAGGCGGAAGACACAAAATCAGCGCGTTTAGCGCGTGTTCGCTGCTTACGACAACTCGTGGGTTGGGCGGGTGGAACAACTCCCGCTTCACTTGCAGTCTGTTCATTACTTTTTACAGCGGTTGAATTACGCTTGGGTCGCATAGCAGAGGGCCGGGTGGGTGGCTTATGGCGAACAAGTTTATTACCCACACGAACCGTGGAAGAGTCTTTAAACGCGACCGTCTGGGCGGACTGGCTTTGAAGAACATGAATATCCATGGGCTGGGCAGCACTAGAATTGTTCTTGCGTTTACGCAAACAAACAGTCTGGATGTGTCCTTTCCTTTGACAAAAGTGACAAACCGCGTTTCTTAACGGGCAACGTTCACGAGGATGAGCAAGAACACACTTAGGGCAAGACTTAAGTCTATCATTTTGCACACGCGGCTGACGAATGTGTTTAACATGACGCGGCCGGCCAGTGTTTACAGTGGGCGTGACATAACTTGCTTAGCACAGGCAATTTGAGAAATACATGGCTGATCTAACTCACACTCAGCATAGTCAAAAGTATCTTGGGCTTCAATAATGTTCATCACAGTCTCTAATGACGGGTCAGGCAACTTTAAGATAGCAGCACGAATACGAGAATCTGCAATGTTTTGAGTAATAGCGTCGCGTAACATGGCATCACTGTAGGAAGCTCCACACACACAATTCAATCGGCACTGACGGGTGAGGCCCCGTAAATCTGTTAACCACTGTTTATTAGATTGATGTGGCAGTTTCTTTAATCTGAAGAACTTGAATCTGGCCGCTGCCACATGAACTCGCGACTCGAAATGCTCAGCAAGCTTAGTAACAACAACGTCATAGTCTAAAGCTTCTGGCTTGGATTCCGGGAACAACTTACAAAGTAGTCTATAGACTTCCACGCCTGCAGTGGAAATTAAATAAAGCTGCCGCTCATTACCTGTGATTTTGTAGACTGACATGTGCGCCTGCAACTGCGCGAAATATTCTTGCCATTCTTCTCGTGATGCCTCAAAAGCACGAAAAGGCGGTGCTGCCTGTGCTTGTTCCTTTTGTGGTGGTGGAGTAGCCGCTTGTTTGGCGATTGCTTCCACCAGACTTTGTATTTGCTGACTCTGTAACAAGATCAACTGTTGTAATTCGGCAGACATAGTGAACACAAAATAAACCAGCCTCCAAAATTCTATCTCAAGAAACAAGTTGAACCAGCCCTGCACACGAGTTCGGAAGTCCTCGTCGCCAGTTTTGTGACGGCCTTCGTAGCGACAACACTTCGCTGTAGAAACGGCCTACGAAGTCACCGCCACACTTTTAATAGCGGGCCGACCGGTCCGCTGGAACAGTGAACAGAAAGATGAAAACCCAAACACTCGGATTAAATGAAAGTCGGTACTTATCTTTATTAACGACGATACAGAACACAGTGGTGAAGATGGTCTACAGAAATCTGTCTAGTTCGAGTCGGGGCGGCTAGGTCAGCGTCGGCTGACGACAAACAACAACTCTGCTGTGATGAACACACAACGGACTAGCAAGTACACAATTCGGTGGCGAGTATACAACTGAGCGGCGAATACAGAACTGTCCTAGCGCTCGCGACTCCAGCGCTTAAGAAGCCAGAAGCCAGCGGTGGCGCGCGCAGACTTGCGGCGATTTCCTGTATCGCTGGCGCTGCTTATGCGGACGGCGTCCGGACTTTGATGCTGCCAACCTTTTTGGCAGCGGGCTCGGTTGGCATTACTGGCTAGGATACAACAATAGCAATGCCATCGGCGAATATTACCGCGGATATTTTTTCAGCCGGAATTTCAATCTCACTCTTGAAACTACTTTGTTTCTGTCACTTCTCCTTCGATGTACAAAACGAACACTAGGCGCAAATGGCTGCATCCCTACCTTAGACTCTTTTTAATCGGTGCTCTTCTGTCTTCACCTTCCATTCTTATTGTTCTCCGTTGATTCCTGAGAATATTATGAATTACTCATCTTTCCCTGCAGCTCGTATATATTTTCCTGATGATTTCCAATATCTTGCAGGATGTTACGAAAGCGCTTTTTAATTCGCAAAGTCCAGTGAAGGAGCCTTAATTTGTCCTAAGCCTTGCCTTCGTTATAGATCGCCAAGTCAGAACTGCGTCTCTATCTTAGCCTTTTCTAAAGCCAAACTGGTCATCCTCGAAAAGATCTTCAGTTGTCTTTTCCATTCTTCTCTTAGTAATCTTATCTGCAAACTAGATGTAAGAACTGTTAAGCTGATTGTGCCATAGTTCTCACATTCATCTGCCTTTGATATCTTTGGGATTTTGTGGGTGATAATCTCCTTGAAGTTCGATGGTAAGTCTCCAATCTCATGTATCCTCCGTACTAAATTGAATAACGGTATGGTTGCCTCTTTATGGAGGTATGTTACCTATTATCGTCTGCCTTATTTGATAGCAAGCCTTCCAGAGCTCTGTTAAGCTCTGGCCCTACTGCTGGATAACTTATATCTTCCACAGTGACGCCCATTTCTTCTTGTGACACATCATCAGACAGTTGCTCCCCGTTATAGAGGCCTATAGTGTTCTCTTTCCACCTGTTCACTCACTCCTTTTGTAGTGACATCGTCGCCACTCTCCCACCCTCGACGCCACTGTGCAGCCTTGTACCAGGGAAGCAAGAGTTATGGTTGGCTGGTATCTTGTTTCTACAACACAAATGCACACGTGGATCAACATGGTTTTTTTATTTACACGAACAGATAGCTGCTACTTAACTTTAATAGAGCCCATGTGTTGTGGTACAAGCTCATCAGTAAATAGTCCTCTTGCAGACAATATCGGTAATCTTGCTATTATACAAATCTGCTCACTAGTCTCGTCAGTATGCACAGTGGCAACCTGCGATGCGAACTGACAGATGCCAACTGAAATAGTCAGTAAGACAGTGAGCTATTGACTGAGCGACTGAGGTTCCTCAGTTTTTTTGTTTAATTGTATTTAAATTCCCCATCGGGGCGGGCTGGCAGGAGCCTATGCGCTGCTCTTCACCGAAAGACAAAGAACAAACAATAGAAGACATTTAAAAATAACAAAGAACAAGACATGGTGAACATAGATATAAAAAAAGGGGAGTATCATGGAAGACAATAGACAAAAAAGGGGCGACTGTAAAATGTAGATAAAAAGCGTAAAAAAGTAGTGCACACAAAAACCACACACTGGGACAATTCAAAGAACACAAGGCGCAGTATGACCGGAGCATAAAAGTAACGACAGATGGCATAGCACATAACAAACACTGTCAGTAATGCTAAGTACACGGCCAGCACACAATTAAAATCACACCTCTCGACGCACTAAACACAACACTGACAATGATCAAAATGGAGGATCTGCCAGGCGCAAAGAGATGAGGGAGAACGGAAGAAGTGAGGAAGAGAGGCGGGAGATGGATGGGGGGCGCGCTGAAGAGGGCCAGGTAGGGAGGGATGGGGGAAGGAAAGAGGCAAGGATAGGAGCAGGGTCTCAGTGGGAGGGGAAGGAGGAAAATCCGCTCTAGGAGGAGAGGAAAAAGGGGACCCTGGGGTGGGGGGGGGGGACAAGGCCAGGTTATAGTTGGAGGGAAGGGTAGATGTCACGGCGAAGTTCATCATCTGGGAGGGGGAGGCGCTGGAAATTGCCCTGATGAAGGACATGGAGGGTGTGGAGGTGCAGAGAGGGAGGGATACAGCGATAGAGGCGTGGCAACAGGCGGGATGTGGAGAGGAAGGAGGAAACCAGGAGCTGGGGGGATCAAGCCTGCAGACAATGTAAAGGATGCAGAGATGTTGGAGGAACAGGAGGAGGTGAGGGAAGGGGATAAGTTCATACAGGAGCCGTGTGGGGGAAGGAAGGCGGATGTGGAAGGCAAGGCAGAGTGCATGGCGTTCGAGGATTTAGAGGGCCTTGTAAAAGCGGGTGGGGGCAGAGATCCAGGTGACATTGGCATAACAGAGGATAGGACGGATGAGGAATTTGCAGGTGTGGAGGATGGTGGAAGGATGCAATCCCCACCCCCCCAGTCAGTGGCGATGGCCTAAATACTCGCGGTCGAGAGGGCGTTGGTGGCAGATTGCTTGCGAGTGTGTCTTTGGCCTGTCTCGTGATAGGCACACATTGATCGAGCGCCTACTATCGATCTTCGCACTACATATTTGCTGAGCGGTGCGCTGGAGACAGCTTACGCCAGCACACCATTTTCTTCCACTCATAATATGGAGGCTCTTCTTCATAAATTCAGGTTGTCAGACTTTTCTGTATGCTGAATTTGTCCTTCTGACAACCAATTCCTTTCCTATTTGTTCACATGTTTCCTGCAGCCATGTCGCTGTTGCTTCCTCACAATAATTAGTGACTTTATTCCTGCATTGTAAGGCAACAAAGCTAAGAAATATTGTGCATGTTCTTCTTATTAATTTTTCCTCTGTTCAACGAATTATATTTTGTGTAAAGAGTATAAGTGTACACACTTTTATATGTGGAACCTTAATATGTATATGCATCAGTCTGCTGTTTTTTTCCTCACTCTGTGCATGAAACAATCTCCCCACAAACATGTAACAAACTTTCCGACCTGATGTTTTCTGCACAATCGTAAAGGCAGTACTGATTGTAACTGGACTTCTTCTGTCAACACAGACTGCCTGTCCACACCTCAACACCTGACCTGATGCCTAGGATAATCGCTTACTCTTGCCACATGTACTTGGAGACACTATTCAACCAAAAACCATACGAAAGGTAATCACTACTGGTCATTAAAATTGCTACACCACGAAGAGGACGTGCTACAGCCGCGAAATTTAACCGACAGGAAGAAGATGCTGTGGTATGCAAATGATTAGCTTTTCAGAGCATTCACACAAGGTTGGCGCCGGTGGCGACACCTACAACGTGCTGACATGAGGAAATTTTCCAACCGATTTCTCATACACAAACAGCACTTGACCGGCGTTTCCTGGTGAAACGTGGTTGTGACGCCTCGTGTAAGGAGGAGAAATGCGTACCATCACGTTTCCGACTTTGATAAAGGTCGGATTGTAGCCTATCGCGATTGCGGTTTATCGTATCACGACATTGCTGCTCGCGTTGGTCGAGATCGAATGACTGTTAGCAGAATATGGAATCGGTGGATTCAGGAGGTTAATACGGAACGCCGTGCTGGATCCCAACGGCCCCGTATCACTAGCAGTCGAGATAACAGGCATCTTATCCGCATGACTGTAATGGATCATGCAGCCCCGTCTCGATCCCTGAGTCAACAGATGGGGACGTTTGCAAGACAACAACCATCTGTATGAACAGTTCGACGACGTTTCCAGCAGCATGGACTATCAGCTCGGAGACCATGGTTGCGGTTACCCTTGATGCTGCATCACAGAAAGGAGCGCCTGCGATCGTATACTCCACGACGGACCTGGGTGCACGAATAGCAAAACGTCATTTTTTCGGATGAATCGAGGTTCTGTGTGCAGCCTCATGATGGTCGCAACCGTGTTTGGCGACATCGCGGGGAAAGCACATTGGAAGCGTGTATTCGTCATCGCCATACTAGCGTATCACCCGGCGTGATGGTATGGGGTGCCATTGGTTACACGTCTCGGTCACCTCTTGTTCGCACTGACGGCACTTTGAACAGTGGACGTTACATTTCAGATGTGTCACGACCCGTGGCTCTACCCTTCATTCCATCCCTGCGAAACCCTACATTTCACCCGCATGTTGCAGGTCCTGTACGGGCCTTTCAGGATACAGAAAATGTTCGACTGCTGCACTGGGCAGCACATTCTCCAGATCTCTCACCAATTGAAAACGTCTGGTCAATGGTGGCCGAGCTACTGGGTTGTCACAATACGCCAGTCACTACTCTTGATGAACTGTGGTATCGTGTTGAACCTGCATGAGCAGCTGTACTTGTACACACCATCCAAGCTCTGTTTGACTCAATGCCCAGGCGTATCAATACCGTTATTACAGCCAGAGGTGGTTGTTCTGGGTACTGATTTCTCAGGATCTATGCTCCCAAACTGCGTGAAAATGTAATCACATTTCAGTTCTAGTATAATATATTTGTCCAATGAATACCCGTTTATCATTTGCATTTCTTCTTGGTGTAGCAGTTTTAATGGCCAGTAGTGTATAATTATTTGTCTGCAAATGTCGTAAATTCTTATGTAATGTAGTTTAGTACACTGTCCTCAATCGCTAATAGAAATAGGTGCACTTATTATACCCTGTAGAATCCCTGTTGCAGTCGCAGTTAGAACATTTTGAACGCCTGGTGTATCTAGCGTTCGGTCAAGCTGAGATGCACTTTCTGTGACTACAGGTCTCGGAGAAGCTGCGCAGTCTGTTCCCCGAGGCGGACTTACGGCAGGTTGAGGTCCAGGTCGTATCTGTGGATACAGCGACCAGGGGCCGAGGAGTCGCCAAGGCTCTCATAGACCACACGAGGTAAGCATGAAATGCATCACACTATATTGGGGATGTCCCAGACATGTCAAACACAACACAAGGTGTAAACCACTACACACTGGCGCTGCAAAGCTCACATAGACCAACCAAAACCAACCTCTTCATCACAGAATAGCACTTTCACCCAGAGACATCAATCATTTGCTGGATGTATTCCAATCCCTGTCTTCCCCTACGATTTTTGCCCTCTACAGCTCCCTCTAGTACCGTGGAAGTTCATGTCTTAATAAAAATTTTATCATTCTATGCCTTCTTCTGGTCAGTCATTTTCTGGATGATTCTGCGGACAACCTCTTCATTCCTTATCTTATTGGTTCACCTAATTTTTAACATTCTTCTATAGGACCACATCTGAAACCCTTCGCCGGCCGCTGTGGACGAGCGGTTCTAGCCGCTTCAGTCTGGAATCGCGCGACCACTATGGTCGTAGGTTCGAATCCTGTGTGATGTCCTTAGGTTAGTTAGGTTTAAGTAGTTGTAAGTTCTAGGGGACTGATGACCTCAGATGTTAAGTCCCATAGTAATCAGAGCCATTTGAACCATTTGGAAATCCTTCGATTCCTTTGTTTTCCGGTCTCTCCAAAGACCGTGACTCATTTTATCGCAATTCTACGCTCCAAACGAACATTCTCAGAAATTTCTTCCTCAAATTAAGGTGACGTTCGATAGTAGAGGACAGTTTTTGGCCAAAAAATCCCTCTTTCCTCGTGCTAGCGAGATTTTTATGTCCGCCTTGCTACGTCCGTCGTGTTTCACTTTGTCTCCAAGGTGGCAGAATTCTTCGTCTCTTTTTAGGTCTCGAATCCTGATGTTAAATTTTTCGTTATTCTCATATCTCTTTCCCTTTACTTTCATCTAACTTTGATTTATTCTCAGTGCATTGCATGTACTCATGAGACTGTTCATTCCATTCAACATGTAGTCAGACACTTACACACTTTCATTGATGATAGCAATCTCATCATCGGGTTTTGTCATCCATATCCTTCCGCCCAGAATTTTAACCCTACTTCTGAAACTTACTTTGATTTCCATCATTGCTTCTTCGATGTACGGATTGAACAGTAGGACAAAATATTGCATCCCTGTTTATGGCCTTTCAAATACGGCCACACCGTTCTTGGTCTTTCATTCTTACTGTTCCCACTCGGGTCTCGTCCGTATTGTATATTTCTCGCCTTTCTCTAATACTTATGTTACTAGGAATTTTCGACATTTTGCACCATATTACATTCATGTTCATAAAAAACAGATCACCTTGAACGATTAGAGATAGGACGTTCATATTCACAGGACGTGTACATTGGTATGTTCTGCAGGAACGATTAACATTTCAACCATGTTGGCCCACGGGTTCAAATCCAACATCGATATCCAGGCGCAACGCAACCTACCGATAAAATGTGCCTGCGTCTCTCGTTGTGGGTACAAATAGAAGGTAATGGACCAGAGTGACTTGAGCAGACGCTCAACGTATGCGCGAACCGTATCATCAAATCAGTGAGTTTCAAAGAGGGTGCGTTATTAGCATGATAGAATGTGATGCATCCATCCGGGAAATTGCTGCTCTTGTGGGACAAAGTGTTTCGGCAGTGTAACGAGTGTGTGCAGAATGGTTCACGGAAGCTCGTAGAACAGGTCGTGATGGGCCAAGTCACACCACAGAGACCACCTCATCCGAATGGCATTACAGGACAGATCTGCATCCTCCTCGGCTCTGGCGCTAAAGTACAACAGCGCAACACATCTTACAGAATCAGGGGTGACAGTCCGTCGCCGTTTATTACGGCATGGGTTACGTGCGCGTCGTCCACTTCTCCGTCTACCTTTGACGAATGTGCAGAAACGTGCTAGACGGCTGTGGTGTGTGGAACGACGTCTCTGGGGAGAGGCATCAGATCCGACAGTGTGTTCGGATGAATCGAGGTTCTGTTTGTTTGAAGATGATGGCCGCATTTTGGTTCCCTACGGACAGGAGGAGCAGCATCACAGTGCCTGCATTCGCACAAGACACACGGCGCCAACTCAGGGTCATATGGTTGAGGTCCAACTGGGTACAGCCACAAACCGCAGTTGGTGCGTCTCCAGTGCGACCTACGTGAATGACATCCAGCTATCCGTAGCCATACCCTTTCTGCACAACACCCCAGACGCCATTTTTCAGCAAGACAATGCACGACCACACGTTGCTGCACGAACATATGCCATCTTGGTGTCAAAGATGTCACCCTTCTGCCTTGGCCTGCCAGATCACCAGACTTGTGGCCAATTGAAAATATGTGGAACGTGCTGAAGCATCAGTTGCAGCACTGTGACCCAATGCCAACCGCCATAGATGAACTTTGGAACCGGATGAGTGCAACATGGATGGCTGTACCACAGGACGCCATTCGCGCCTTATACGTGTCGAAGCTATCACGCATGGAACAAGTTATCAGGGCCATGGCAGACCTGTGCCCACTAGGCAACAGGACACGTGCTGAACCCAGGTGACTGAAACGCTAATCATTTCTGCAGAACATACTAATGTACATGTCCTGCGAATATGAACGTCCTATCTCCACTCATTCAAGGTTTTCTATATTTTATGAACATGGTCTCTGGTACCTTTCCATTTAATACAGCCAAATTGATTTTCTCATGAAACAAGTCCTCAATTTTATTTTCCTTTCCAGAGATCATGTAATATAAACATTAAGATTTTGGTCACTATACAGTCGAGTTGCTAAAGACCGTATAATGTAAATGTAAGGTCTCGGTCGTTACACAACCAGTGCAAAAATGCTCCTGTTGGAGGAAAAAAAAGGCGAATGTGCTCCTGTTTATTAAAAGACTCCGAATGAAAAGTGGGGTACAGGATGCCTCATTCTACCTTCCTCATCATCTTTTAAAAACGTTCCCAAAATTTTTGGCATGTGTATATATTCACGGTCTTTTGATACGCAACTCACTTCTGACTTTCGCAGGCTCCCCTAAATGCAACTCGCTTACACGAACTAGTCCATCGCTATAACTCTCTCATCTCATCCACTCCCACCTGCCCATGCTCACTCACTCATTCAGCCCAACTTATTGTCGTTGTCTCTTTGCGTCTCTCTTAAAGTCACTGTCTCCTGTCTCACAACCACAGACTCCTTCGTTCTGTCCACCTACTACTATCTCCGTTCACTGTAACTGTCTCTTTCTTACTGCTACTGTCTCATTCATTCCTTCGCACTGCTGCTGTCTCTTGTGACTGTCACCGTCCCTTGTCACTGTCATACACTTTGTCTTTCATCATTACTGTCTCTCGACCACTTTTAGTTTCTCCTGCTCTTAACTCCTGTCTGACTGGCACTGTCTCCTTCACTCTTGTCCTGGCACTATTCTGTCACTGTCAACTATGTTCCACTGGCATTGTGTCCCATTCTTTCTCTCACTCTGTCGTTGTCTCACTGGCTCTTCCCATACCACATTCACTGTGCAGTATTTTTCAGTATTTGTTACTTTTCTGTCTCTTTCCTTTGCCACTGTCTCCTCTCGCAGCCCAAAAATTAGCGAATATGATCGCATGTCAAAATTTTTAGCAAAAGTTTTAAGGTTTGAGGAAGTCAGATGACCTAAATGGTACGCCACTTTTCAGTCAGAGTCTTTTCATAAACAGAAGCATATTCGCCTTCTTTTTTTTGCTCCAGTGGGAGCAATTTTCCACTGGTTTCTTTCCTTTCCCTGCTAGAGTAGGGCAAGTCACTGATATGAAAAGAACTTCATGGGTTAGTAAAATATTGCTGATTTACTTGCGTGAAATTCAAATAAAGCAAAATTATATAATTTACACCTTACACATTATACCGGATTTTTTGTGCTTCATTACTACAATATGGGTTTGCCAGAATCCTTCAGATGACAACGGAGACACTTTACAGTATATTTTTCCGCACTACGTCGCTCTATAAACCACATTTTCAACTCACACAGAATTTTACTAGCGAGCGTATTTTACGTGTATATCTACGGTAACCAATGAGCGAGGTGGAGCAGTCGTTACCACATGGACACGCATTCGGGAGGACGGCGATTGAAACCCGAGTCCAGCGATCCTGATTTGTGTTTTCCGTGATTTTCCTAAATGCCGGGATGGTTCCTTTGAAAGGGCAAGGCCGACTTTCTTCGCCATCCTTCTCTAATCCGATGGAACCGATGACCTCGCTGTTTGGTTCCGTCCCCCAGATCAACGAGTCAACGAACTATGGTAACTTAGAAACCTCTGTATCTCGGATACGGATAGAGATATCAAGAAAATTTTCAAGATTATCCGAGATGGGGATCTTACATATATGGCGTAAAACTTTCAGCCACTTGCTGTGCGTAGCAGTCTTCGAATCTGCGGCTCGGTTTTCGTTACAGAATAGCATGTTTTTAGAGTTTTCTCATCAACCACCCATGAACCTACAGGATGCCTCCATAAGCCTGTTAAGGTGCGCCGTAGACCAGATGAAATGGAAAAAGAACCAGTCGATTTGTTTGATCCGCCTAAGCTAGAGGAAGTTTGTAATATTCAGACTTTGATCATGTACGCAGGGTAGTTACAGTAAGGTATACAATTGGTCCCTAGCCCAAGGACTCTGCAAAACGCTGCACCCTACCTTTCTATCAGCAGCAGAATCCGAGGTATGGACCCTGGAAATATCTCGTTTCTTGTGCGGCGTTTTGGAATATATTAGGTAGCGCATGCTGTCACATGCGTACCGAAATGGAGCTACCAAATATCTCATAGACCACACAACTAGATACGGTTAAGACCATTACACAAGAGGGTTGCTATAGGTACCGTTGACCACAATACAATAAAAAAAAATATGCTACAAACTGCTGTTCCGCATGAAAATACACTCGCCGGCTCAACGGTGGGTTCTTTGAACGATGATGGACCGTATGCCGAACGTCCCGAATTGTTGTTTGTTACTCAGTGATCACGACTCACTGCCACGATCGCGAGGAGAGAATATGGAGATAGCTGTAGATACGCCTTGGCTCCTATGAAAGCGATGCTCTATCGCCTCTGTGGATGAAAGTTTCAGACACAGGTTTCCATCTGGAATCCTCTATAATCTCCAATATTTTTCGGTATGCAGGAAAAAAATAATAAACTACAGATGGAAACCCATAACCGAAACCGTCATCCATAGAGGCAATAGGGCATTGCATTCATAGAAGACAAATCTTCTCCATTAACGATCGTGGCAATCAGTCGGGATCACTGAACAACAAGCAACATTGCTCGACATTTCGCCTATGGTCCACCAATGTACAAAGTCTCGTTTGCTGCAAAAGGGGTTGCCTAGTGGTAGGCGCTGGTGCCTATAACTTCGACACTATGTAGCATCGTTGGATGTTACTGGATATGGGTTCCTATCCTCGATTTGTTCCTGAAGACATGCTGTACAACCTCTCAAGGTTTGTCGCAACATCTCTGGGACAGCCTCTATACAAAATGTTTAGAGGCCATTGTTTATATTTGACAGTCAGGTCACAGCACTGTGTGTCACTGATGCAAGTCATTCAGACAGCCCCTAAAACCAATGAGTGGGCAGTTCTCCATAGTATATCCTATCGACCTATCGCCTGTTCATCCGCACCACAGTCACACGCAACATTTTCACAATAATGCTATTTCTTGAAAATGTATTGGGAGAATGGGAAGTCATTTTAGCGACTAGGGGCAGTGGATGAGAGAATTCATTGACATAACGAATTTAACAAAAGGGAGCTTTTATAAAATTAAATTTTCCTTGGAACATATGAGTCTCAACTTTATCTACGATTATGACAGAAGCTGAAGAAATGAACTAAAATCTGTGCATTAGCCGGGACTTGCACCTGAGTCTCCTGCTTACTAAGGCGGTTGTGTTAGCGATAACACAATCGTAGCAGAACATTTGACGGAGCATCGTGAACTACCCCAGCCCAATGGCCGCCTTAACTCCAATCCTCACGAAAACAAGAAGGGGAATATACACTCCTGGAAATTGAAATAAGAACACCGTGAATTCATTGTCCCAGGAAGGGGAAACTTTATTGACACATTCCTGGGGTCAGATACATCACATGATCACACTGACAGAACCACAGGCACATAGACACAGGCAACAGAGCATGCACAATGTCGGCACTAGTACAGTGTATATCCACCTTTCGCAGCAATGCAGGCTGCTATTCTCCCATGGAGACGATCGTAGAGATGCTGGATGTAGTCCTGTGGAACGGCTTGCCATGCCATTTCCACCTGGCGCCTCAGCTGGACCAGCGTTCGTGCTGGACGTGCAGACTGCGTGAGACGACGCTTCATCCAGTCCCAAACATGCTCAATGGGGGACAGATCCGGAGATCTTGCTGGCCAGGGTAGTTGACTTACACCTTCTAGAGCACGTTGGGTGGCACGGGATACATGCGGACGTGCATTGTCCTGTTGGAACAGCAAGTTCCCTTGCCGGTCTAGGAATGGTAGAACGATGGGTTCGATGACGGTTTGGATGTACCGTGCACTATTCAGTGTCCCCTCGACGATCACCAGTGGTGTACGGCCAGTGTAGGAGATCGCTCCCCACACCATGATGCCGGGTGTTGGCCCTGTGTGCCTCGGTCGTATGCAGTCCTGATTGTGGCGCTCACCTGCACGGCGCCAAACACGCATACGACCATCATTGGCACCAAGGCAGAAGCGACTCTCATCGCTGAAGGCGACACGTCTCCATTCGTCCCTCCATTCACGCCTGTCGCGACACCACTGGAGGTGGGCTCCACGATGTTGGGGCGTGAGCGGAAGACCGCCTAACGGTGTGCGGGACCGTAGCCCAGCTTCATGGAGACGGTTGCGAATGGTCCTCGCCGATACCCCAGGAGCAACAGTGTCCCTAATTTGCTGGGAAGTGGCGGTGCGGTCCCCTACGGCACTGCGTAGGATCCTACGGTCTTGGCGTGCATCCGTGCGTCGCTGCGGTCCGGTCCCAGGTCGACGGGCACGTGCACCTTCCGCCGACCACTGGCGACAACATCGATGTACTGTGGCGACCTCACGCCCCACGTGTTGAGCAATTCGGCGGTACGTCCACCCGGCCTCCCGCATGCCCACTATACGCCCTCGCTCAAAGTCCGTCAACTGCACATACGGTTCACGTCCACGCTGTCGCGGCATGCTACCAGTGTTAAAGACTGCGATGGAGCTCCGTATGCCACGGCAAACTGGCTGACACTGACGGCGGCGGTGCACAAATGCTGCGCAGCTAGCGCCATTCGACGGCCAACACCGCGGTTCCTGGTGTGTCCGCTGTGCCGTGCGTGTGATCATTGCTTGTACAGCCCTCTCGCAGTGTCCGGAGCAAGTATGGTGGGTCTGACACACCGGTGTCAATGTGTTCTTTTTTACATTTCCAGGAGTGTAGACTGAAGGCATGAAATGAAGTCTGTGTTAGGGAGGGCATTGGAGTACATAGCCCGTACAGCATTGCCAAATATACTACTATGGTGGTGTAATGTCTAACTCATCTGTGTAGAGAGCAAGAGACTTGGTTTCAAGTCTTGTTCATAGCACAAATTTTAATTCATTTCTTCAGCTTTTGTCATTTTCGTAAATGGTAGATTGTCATGCTAATCACCTTGGAACGACCATCTCTGAAATGGCGAAACTGGTCAGTTGATCGCATGCTACTCTCGCGAGCATCAGTGGCAAGTGGATCAAAGTTGGTAAAACCACAGGTAGCCGGAAATTCGTTGGTCACCCAGTTCTCATCATAGAACATGGGAGTGGAAGTTTGGCCGCTCTATAAAGCAGGCTAAACGGAGTTCTGTAGCAGACCTGAGGACAGGGTGAAATGCTGCCTCAGGCGCTACTGTTCCACAACACAAATTTCAGCTCAACTGTTGATACGGGACTCTGCAGCAATGACCAATACACGTCCTCATTTGAAGCCAATGACATTGACAATTGCAATTGCGGTGGACATTGGATCATCGACGTTGGATCGTGGATCAATGGAAACGTGACGCCTCGTTGTACCAGGTGGTTATACATTTAAGGTGCAGCTACTCTCAGAGGATCAGAATGCGCTGTAAATATAGTATGGTCGAGAGACTCGGTAGGTATTCTAATGCGTTAATGTGGAACCGATTTAACCTGAAAACAAATTCAGTTTTCGCCCACCAGGTTCAAATCTGACGCCGTGAATGCAAGAAAGATGTACAGAAATGTTTTCATATGCAGTGAATTAGCAACAGCAGGTGGACAGGAAAGGTCAAACAAGTGAAAAAGTCATAATGTTGATTTTATTATTAACCACCACTTACACGATTTGTTCAGTATGAGCAACGGAGATGGTGTATCGACGTAATCAACTGTTGCCCGCTGCAAAAAATGGCTCTGAGCACTATGGGACTCAACTGCTGAGGTCATTAGTCCCCTAGAACTTAGAACTAGTTAAACCTAACTAACCTAAGGACATCACAAACATCCATGCCCGAGGGAGGATTCGAACCTGCGACCGTAGCGGTCTTGCGGTTCCAGACTGCAGCGCCTTTAACCGCACGGCCACTTCGGCCGGCCTGCCCGCTGCAGTTCCGGTGGAATCTGAGTAATGTGTTTCTGTAGGCCGGCCTTCAGATCTGGTACAAACTGAACGTGTCCCTGGTAAACCCTTTGTTTTAGATACCCCAGAACGAAAAGCCACATGGATTCATATCAGACGACCTTGCAGGCCATGAATCTGGAAAACGCCTAGAGACAACACTTTTGTGAAGAGTTGCATTAAGTAGATCTCTTATTGGGCGGACGACATGAAGTGTTTCCCCATCTTGCATTTACATCTACGTCTACATGGTTACTCTGCAATTCACACTTAAGTGCCTGGCAGAGGGTTCATCGAACCATTTTGATACTACTTCTCTACCACTCCACTCTCGAATGGCGCATGGGAAAAAGGAACACCTAAATCATTCCGTTCGAGCTCTTATTTCTCTTATTTTATTATGATGATCATTTCTCCCTGCGTACGTGGGTGTTAACAAAATATTTTCACATTCGGAAGACAAAGTTGGTGATTGAAATTTCGTAAATAGATCTCGCCGAAAAGAAAACCGCCTTTGTTTCAGTGACTGCCACCCCAACTCTCGTATCATATCAGTGACACTCTCACCCCTATTGCGCGATACCACTAAACGAGCTGCCCTTCTTTGTGCTATTTCGATGTCCTCCGTCAGTCCTACCTGGTGAGGATCCCACACTGCGCTGCAATATTCCAGCAGAGGACGGACAAGTGTAATGTAGGCTGTCTCTTTAGTGGGTTTGTCGCATCTTCTAAGTGTTCTACCAGCAAAGCGCAGTCTTTGTTTCGCCTTCCCTACAATGTTATCTATGTGGTCTTTCCAATTTAAGTTGCTCGTAATTGTAATTCCTACCTATTTAGTCGAATTGACAGCCCTTCGATTTGTGCTATTTATCGTACAACCAATCAGTGGTTTCGACACAGTTACGCGTTTTCAAAGCGGAAACCACATGCTGTACGAGGAGGTCTCGATAGCGTGCAGGCGTCATGGTACACCGGACAGGCGCTCTGCTTTTCTCTTGATGGAAGAACGGACCGAGAATGAAGGTGCTTATCAATCCACACCACACAGTCACACACAGCGAGTGCAATGGCTCTTCGTGTTAAACAAGCGGATTAACAGTGCCCCAAATTCATCAGGTCAGTATAGTCACAGCTTCCTGTAGTGTAAACTGTGCCTCGTCACTTCACAGGATATTGGCTGGCCACATGTCATCAGCTTCAGTCGACACCATAAACCGAAGAGCAAATTCAGATCGTTGATGCGGATCATGAGGTTTCCGTTGCTGTACTATCTGGATCTTGTACGGGTACCAGAGTAAAATAAACCACAAAACTTTCCGTACTGTTGACCATTGGATGGACAATTCTCGTGACACTGTGGGAGCACAAGCACTATCGAGGGCACGTGCTGCATGGTCAGATACAGCAACAGCAACCTCGTCAGCAACTTCCACCGGGAAAGCTGCCACACGAAGCCCAACTGTGTTTCCAAATTTCATTATCATCTTCTTTTCACCAGTTAATGACATCGCGCATCTTCTCAGACCTTTCAGTCAGCTATACTGTCTCAGTGCTTCACTGCAATTACTGCCCTTCACATAAAACCGTTACACCACAGCGCGCGGTCGCTCTTCTCGATAGCCATACTGTTCACTCAAGCTATGGCTTGTCAAATGACAGCGTGGATGTGAGACCTTAACTTTTCCCGGCGAACTGAATGTTCAAATAACTTTCGGGTTTGCTGCCGGGTGACATCGTCAAATACCGCCGATATTTCGACAGGAGCACACCCTGCCATTCTCAAGACACAAATGCCAGGAAGAAAAAATGTACAAGGAAATTTAATACCTCGATTCACAGAGGAGAAACAAGGAAGATACCACACACAGAACAAGTCTCAACACAAACAAAGATAACCAACATCAGAAATATCGATAGTTACTATTAATCAACAGGTGAGGTAGCACTAATTCTGTCCCTCTGTTTTTTGAGGAGAGACAGAGCCCGATTCCAAGCAGCATTTAAACAAAATCCACTATCTCTGTTAATAAGGTTCTTGATAGTTTGATTTCAACAGCTTCCTTAATATATCCCAATAACTGGACGTGCAAGCCAGAATCTCCGTGTTGTATTCCATAGGATGACCGGTGTCAAGACAATGTTCTGCAATAGCGGATGTCATACCGTCATACAAACAGTGTAGAGCGCCTGATTTGCACCCGGTGGCCACAACTGGAACTAAAGTTTTCCATTCCGTAATAACATATCTACCAAGTTTCGCTGCCATACGATAACTTAAGTCCACACTGGAATTCCGTGAGTAGTTGCACTTAACTACATGGTACGGCACACGTTTCTTATTTCACATGGTCGACAGACGTGCCCATGCACACCATGATCCAGGTTATGGGGCGCACATGGTATCGGACACCAGTTCCACGCCTTGAAACTACTGGCTGGTAAGTTGCGGCAATTGCCTGACCAGTGCATAGACTTCTGGTTCCACTTACAGGGTGTTTCAAAAATGACCGGTATATTTGAAACGGCAATAAAAACTAAACGAGCAGCGATAGAAATACACCGTTTGTTGCAATATTCTTGGGACAACAATACATTTTCAGGCGGACAAACTTTCGAAATTACAGTAGTTACAATTTTCAACAACAGATGGCGCTGCAAGTGATGTGAAAGATATAGAAGACAACGCAGTCTGTGGGTGCGCCATGAACTATGAGCATTCGGCAGTGGAACTGTGGCAAGTGGCCACGCGAAGAAAGACGAGTCCGGCCGAACGAGACCGAGACAGGCGGGAACAGAACCGAGGCTGGAACGAGACCGGCCGACGTGCCGTTGCGGGAACGAGACCGACCTTTTCCCGTTCCCGGGAACTGTAAGTAGAAAGGCGCGGCCGAAGTGAACTACCAAAGACCGTTCCTTAGAATTCGTTCCTCGCCCGTTCCGTTCATCTTAGTGAACCGTTCCTTTGGACCCTTTAGTTGGCGAACGACCCATCTCTACTACGCAAACGTCGCTGCGTTGCCGGTGGTGAGAGGTAATGCCTGAAATTTGGTATTCTCGGCACACGCTTGACACTGTGGTTCTGGGAATAGTGAATTTCTTAACGATTTCCGAAATGTAACGTCCTATGTGTCCAACTACAACCACCACTCAACTTTCAAATTCTGTTAATTTCTGTTGTATGGCCACAACCACTTCGGAAACCTTTTCGTATGAAGTACCTTAGTAGAAATGACAGCACCGGCACTGTACTGCCTGCCCTTTTATACCTTTTGTATGCGATACTGCCGCTATCTGTATATGTTCAAATCCTTATCACCTCACTGTATACACAATATATATATATATATATATATAGGGTGTTTCAAAAATGACCGGTATATTTGAAACGGCAATAAAAACTAAACGAGCAGCGATAGAAATACACCGTTTGTTGCAATATGCTTGGGACAACAGTACATTTTCAGGCAGACAAACTTTCGAAATTACAGTAGTTACAATTTTCAACAACAGATGGCGCTGCGGTCTGGGAAACTCTATAGTACGATATTTTCCACATATCCACCATGCGTAGCAATAATATGGCGTAGTCTCTGAATGAAATTACCCGAAACCTTTGACAACGTGTCTGGCGGAATGGCTTCACATGCAGATGAGATGTACTGCTTCAGCTGTTCAATTGTTTCTGGATTCTGGCGGTACACCTGGTCTTTCAAGTGTCCCCACAGAAAGAAGTCACAGGGGTTCATGTCTGGCGAATAGGGAGGCCAATCCACGCCGCCTCCTGTATGTTTCGGATAGCCCAAAGCAATCACACGATCATCGAAATATTCATTCAGGAAATTAAAGACGTCGGCCGTGCGATGTGGCCGGGCACCATCTTGCATAAACCACGAGGTGTTCGCAGTGTCGTCTAAGGCAGTTTGTACCGCCACAAATTCACGAAGAATGTCCAGATAGCGTGATGCAGTAATCGTTTCGGATCTGAAAAATGGGCCAATGATTCCTTTGGAAGACATGGCGGCCCAGACCAGTACTTTTTGAGGATGCAGGGACGATGGGACTGCAACATGGGGCTTTTCGGTTCCCCATATGCGCCAGTTCTGTTTATTGACGAAGCCGTCCAGGTAAAAATAAGCTTCGTCAGTAAACCAAATGCTGCCCACATGCATATCGCCGTCATCAATCCTGTGCACTATATCGTTAGCGAATGTCTCTCGTGCAGCAATGGTAGCGGCGCTGAGGGGTTGCCGCGTTTGAATTTTGTATGGATAGAGGTGTAAACTCTGGCGCATGAGACGATACGTGGACGTTGGCGTCATTTGGACCGCAGCTGCAACACGGCGAACGGAAACCCGAGGCCGCTGTCGGATCACCTGCTGCACTAGCTCCGCGTTGCCCTCTGTGGTTGCCGTACGCGGTCGCCCTACCTTTCCAGCACGTTCATCCGTCACGTTCCCAGTCCGTTGAAATTTTTCAAACAGATCCTTTATTGTATCGCTTTTCGGTCCATTGGTTACATTAAACCTCCGTTGAAAACTTCGTCTTGTTGCATCAACACTGTGTTCTAGGCGGTGGAATTCCAACACCAGAAAAATCCTCTGTTCTAAGGAATAGACCATGTTGTCTACAGCACACTTGCACGTTGTGAACAGCACACGCTTACAGCAGAAAGACGACGTACAGAATGGCGCACCCACAGACTGCGTTGTCTTCTATATCTTTCACATCACTTGCAGCGCCATCTGTTGTTGAAAATTGTAACTACTGTAATTTCGAAAGTTTGTCCGCCTGAAAATGTACTGTTGTCCCAAGCATATTGCAACAAACGGTGTATTTCTATCGCTGCTCGATTAGTTTTTATTGCCGTTTCAAATATACCGGTCATTTTTGAAACACC
Source organism: Schistocerca nitens (assembly GCF_023898315.1). Classification (NCBI taxonomy): domain Eukaryota; kingdom Metazoa; phylum Arthropoda; class Insecta; order Orthoptera; family Acrididae; genus Schistocerca; species Schistocerca nitens. The sequence goes on along the minus strand of NC_064623.1, from coordinate 211,774,980 downwards.
CTGTACCTCCAGGAAATGTACGAAGGACTTGGTGAACCCACGTCCCGCAGAATGGCTGCTATAATGCGATCCAAAGGTGGACCAACACGTCATTTGTTCACTACTAGCACTTCATTCTAGCGAAATAATGAATGCCATGGACAGGCGGTGTCAAATTGATTCCATATTTCTACATTTTTAGAAGAATTTGACACCGTTCCTCACAAGTCACGTCTAACCAAATTGCGGTCCTGTAGAGTATTGTCGCAGTTGTGCGACTGGGTTGGTGATTTCCTGTCACAAAGATCACAGTTCGTAGCAGCTGATGGAAAGTCATCTAGTAAAACACAAGGAATATCTGGCGTTCCCCAAGGAAGTGTTACAGGCACTCTGCGGTTCCTGATCTACCGGGTGATCAAAAAGTCAGTATAAATTTGAAAACTTAATAAACCACGGAATAATGTAGATAGAGAGCTAAAAATTGACACACATGCTCAGAATGACGGGTTTTATTAGAACAAAAAAAAAGTTCAAATATCCGACAGATGGCGCTGGATAGCAAAACTGCTACCGTGAAGGGTGAGAGGTACGCCGATATGTTACAGAATCGCATCATCCCCAGCCTGGCTGATAAACACCTGCTGGAACGTACGATGTTTATACAGGATGGCGCTCCACCCCACATTGCTAGACGCGTGAAAGATCTCTTGCGCGCGTCGTTTGGTGATGATCGTGTGCTCAGCCGCCACTTTCGTCATGCTTGGCCTCCCAGGTCCCCAGACGTCAGTCCGTGCGATTATTGCCTTTGGGGTTACCTGAAGTCGCAAGTGTATCGTGATCGGCCGACATCTCTAGGGATGCCGAAAGACAACATCCGACGCCAATGCCCCACCATAACTCCGGACATGCTTTACAGTGCTGTTCACAACATTATTCCTCGACTACAGCTATTGTTGAGTAATGATGGTGGACATATTGAGTATTTCCTGTAAAGACCATCATCTTTGCTTTGTCTTACTTTGTTATGCTACTTATTGCTTTTCTGATCAGATGAAGCGCCATCTGTCGGACATTTTTTGAACTTTTGTATTTTTTTGGTTCTAATAAAACCCCATGTCATTCCAAGCATGTGTGTCAATTTGCACTTCTCTATCTACATTATTCCGTGATTTATTCAGTTTTCAATTTATACTGACTTTTTGATCACCCGGTACATAAACTATTTAGGAGACAATCTAAGCAGCCCTCTTAGTTTGTCTGCATATGATGCTGTCATTTACCATCTTGCAAAGTCATCAGATGATCAAAACAAACTGGAAAATTGGCAAAATATCTGTATGGTACAAAAAGTGGCAACTGAATAAAATAAAAATTGTGTGAAGTTGTCCATATGAATACTAAAACGATTCCGCTAAATTTAGATTTGACGATATATCACACAAACCTAAAAAGGCTGTAAATTCATCTAAATACTTGAAGATTACTATTAAGAATAACATAAATTGGATCACGTAGATAATGTTGTAAGGAAAGCAATTAATGACGATTTATTGGCAGAAAAGTTAGAAAATGCAACAGGTCTACTAAAGAGACTGCTTACACTTCGCTTGTCTGCCGTCTTCTGGAATATTGCCGTGCAGTTTGGAATCCGCGTCAGATGGGGTTGACGGATTACACTGAAAACTTTAAAGGAGGTCAGCTGGCTATGTATCATTCTACATCTACATCTACATACATACTCCGCAATCCACCATACGGTGCGTGGCGGAGGGTTCCTCGTACCACAACTAGCATCTTCTCTCCCTGTTCCACTCCCAAAAAGAACGAGGGAATATGACTGCCTATATGCCTCTGTACGAGCCCTAATCTCTCTTATCTTATCTTTGTGGTCTTTCCGCGAGATATAAGTTGGCGGCAATAAAATTGTGCTGCAGTCAGCCTCAAATGCTGGTTCTCTAAATGTCCTCAGTATCGTTTCACGAAAAGAACGCCTCCTTTCCTCTAGAGACTCCCACCCGAGTTCGTGAAGCAGTTCCGTAACACTCTCGTGATGATCAAACCTACCAGTAACAAATCTAGCAGCCCGCCTCTGAACTGCTTCTATGTCCTCCCTCAATCCGACCTGATAGGAATACCAACACTCGAGCAGTACTCAAGAATAGGTCGTATTAGTGTTTTATAAGCGGTCTCCTTCACAGATGAACCACATCTTCCCAAACTTCTACCAACGAACCGAAGACGACTATCCGCCTTCCCCACAACTGCCATTACATGCTTGCCCCACTTCATATTGCTCTGTAATGTTACGCCCAAATATTTAATTGACGTGACTGTGTCAAGCGCTACACTATTCACAATGATAGGGGAAACAGTGTCACGGACCGGGGTGGCAATTACTGAACACAAGGCTTTTTTGATGGCAGGATCTTCTCTTGAAATTTTAGTCACCAACATCCTCCTCAGAGTGTGAAAATATTTTGTTGGCGCGCACCTACTGTAGCGACACTATGAAACTACTTTTGTCTAGCGATAACTGTGGGTTTTTCATTTCTCAGTGAGGTGGCACATAGGAACTAGAACACATGAAATATTAGTTCACTTGATTATGTAAGTGATAAAAACATTACTTAGGGGGGGGGGGGGGGGCAGGACATCAAACGGGCCGACTTGGAGCAGGACAGTCACCACAGGACATTTTAATTTCTACTGTCTATACTTTTACAAATATATTTCATAAAACTTTGTCACCATGACCAGGAAGGATTGAGAACTCACACTCATCGCAGTGGAAGTTCAAAAACGTAGCAAAATACCTTTTTTTACATGTGAAATTTCATCATTTTTTCACTTATCACTGGCTGCATTTGTTGCTATAGGTACACTTTTCTTCCTAAGTAAGAGAGATTCTTCGATGAATTTGTCATAGCATACAAACAGTAGTTACAGGTGTATGAAACTCTAGAATTCTCCTAATCTATTGAAAAACTGTGGAAAAAATTGAGATAATTAACTATAAAACTTGAATTTTTTGTAAACATGAAGTTTAAAATGCAACAGTTCATTCATTTTTTAACAAATTAAATAACTTCTAGAGTTTCATCCACCTGTAACTTTGGTTTGTATGCTGTGCAAAAGTCATCGGAGAATCTCTCTTACTTAGGAAGAAAAGTGTACCTATAGCAATAAATGCAGCCAGTAGTAAGTGAAAAAATGATGAAATATCACATGTAAAAAAATGTGTTTTGTTACGTTTTTGAGCTTCCACTGCTATGAGTATGAATCCTGAATCCTTCCTGGTCATGCTGTTAAAGTTTTATGAATTTATTTGTAAACATATAGACAGTGGAAATTAAAATGTCCTGTGGTCCCTCTGCTGCCCAAGTCGCCCCGTTTGACGTCCTACCCCCCTTAACTCTGACACATTTCTTTGCCACAGGAGAACTGGACAATTTATAACTGTCACTGACTATAAAGCTTCACTTTATGCACTAATTAACAAACTGTTCTCTTGAAGTAAAACATGCAACATTTACGAAAGTACAATTTCATCAGAAACTTTAACAATTCGTTTGTCAGACACTATGATGTTGGCTCCTTCAGCAAAGGTCACAGACTGGGCTTAGCTTCTGCATGGTCGACACTATATTGGCCTCAGTGTGATGGCGCTGCTATACTGAGAGGGAGACCTGGTCTTCTCTCTGTATTCCATCAGTAGTTGCGGATTGCATCGAGTCCTCGCTAATGTCTGTGGTATCGATTCGTGTTGGCGACTTTGGTCTGGCATCGCGATCCCTGGACGAAACCACACCTTGATAGGGGCAAACGATCATCATAAAAAATCGGAGCACAAACGGAAAGATTTCAGTGTTTGTTGTTGCTACGCACTACGTGACAGCTTGACGTTGGTTCGATAAACCCTCTGCCAAGCACTTAATTATGAATTGCTCAGTAGTGGTGTAGATGCAGAGACCCTGCGAGCACGTAGAAGTGCCACAACACAACGTCCCATGGACTCGACTAATGTCTGAAGAAGTGCTGGAGGGAACTGACACCATGAATCCTGCACGGCTGTCCATAAATCTATAAGAGTATGAGGGGGTGGAGATCTCTTCTGAACAGCACGTTGCAAGCCATACCAGATATGTTAAAAAATGTTCAAGTCTGAGGAGTTTGATGGCAAACGGAAGTGTTTAAACTCAGAAGTGTGTTCCTGGAGCCACTCTGTACCAATTCTGGACGTATGGCGTGTCGCATTATCCTGCTGGAATTGCACAAGTCTGTCGGAATGCACAATGGACATCAGTAGATGCAGGTGATCAGGAAGGATGCTTACGTACGTGTCACCTGTCAGAGTCGTATCTAGACGTATCAGGGGTCCCATATCAATCCAACTGCACACGGTCCACACCATTACAGAGCCTCCACCAACTTGAACAGTCCTGTGCTGACATGCCGGGTCCATGGATTCGTGAGGTTGTCTCCATAACCGTACACGTCCATGTGCTCTATGCAATATAAAACGAGACACGTCCGACCAGGCAACATGTTTCCAGTCATCAACAGTCCAATGTTGGTATTGATGGGCCCAGGCGAGGCGTAAAGCTTTGTGTCGTGCAGTCATCAAGTGTACATGAGTGGATCTTCGGCTCCGAAAGCTCATATCGATGGTGTTTCGTAGAATGTTTCGCACGGTGACACTTGTTGATGGTCCACCATTTAAATCTGCAGAAATTTGCGGTAAGTTTGAACTAATGTCACGTTGAACGAATCTCTTCAGTGGTCGTTGGTCCCATTCTTGCAGGATCTTTTCCGGCCGCAGCGATGTCGGAGATTTGATGTTTTGCCAGATTACTGATGTCCATAGCACACACGTAAAATGGTCGAACGGAACAATCCCCACCTCATCGCTCCTCGGAGATGGTGTGTCTCATCACTCGTGCGCCGACTATAACACCACGTTCAAACTCACTTATAACCTGCCACTCTAGCAGCAACGATCGATCTAACAACTGAGCCAGACAGTTTTATAGGCGTTTCTGTCCGCAGCACCGTATTCTGCCCGTTTACATATCTCCAAAGTTCAGTAAGAAAGCCTACACCGGCTTTTTTGGCGCTTCACTGTAGATGTAGCGATGTAGATTAAGCAGGTAGGCATTATCGCTTGACTCATTGGTGCAAAATCCCCATTGTCTCAAATTGTTGTTTGCAGTATTTGTTCGTTTAATGTTTTTGATTATTATGCTTATGATTATTTTCTGTAGTTTGAAAACCTTTTTTCATATTTTCTGTATCAGTTCTGCAGAAAAAAGGCGACAATGTACACTACAGGCCATTAAAATTGCTACACCAAGGAGAAATGCAGATCATAAACGGGTATTCATTGGACAAATATATTATACTAGAACTGACATGTGATTATATTTTCACGCAATTTGGGAGCATAGATCCTGAGAAATCAGTACCCAGAACAACCACCTCTGGCCGTAATAACGGCTTTGATACGCCTGGGCATTGAGTCAAACAGAGATTGGATGGCGTGTACAGCTACAGCTGCCCATGCAGCTTCAACACGATACCACAGTTCATCAAGAGTAGTGACTGGCGTATTGTGACGAGCCAGTTGCTCCGCCACCATTGACCAGACGTTTTCAATTGGTGAGAGATCGGGATAAGGTGCTGGCCAGGGCAGCAGTGGAACATTTTCTGTATCCAGAAAGGTCCGTACAGTACCTGCAACATGCGGTCGTGCATTATCCTGCTGAAATGTAGGGTTTCGCAGGGATCGAATGAAGGGCAGAGCCACGGGTCGTAACACATCTGAAATGTAACGTCCACTGTTCAGAGTGCCGTCAGTGCGAATAAGAGGTGACCGAGACGCGTAACCAATGGCACCCCATATCATCACGCCGGGTGATACACCAGAATGGCGATGACGAATACACGCTTCCAATGTGCGTTCACCGCGATGTCGCCAAACACGGATGCGACCATCATGATGCTGTAAACAGAACTTGGATTCATCCGAAAAAATGACGTTTTGCCATTCGTGTACCCAGGTTCGTCGTTGAGGACACCATCGCAGACGCTCCTGTGTGTGATGCAGCGTCAAGGGTGACCGCAGCCACGGTCTCCGAGCTGATAGTCCATGCTGCTGCAAACGTCGAACTGTTCGTGCAGATGGTTGTTGTCTTGCAAACGTCCCCATCTGTTGACTCAGGGATCGAGACGTGGCTGCACGATCCGTTACAGCCATGCGGATAAGATGCCTGTCATCTCGACTGCTAGTGATACGAGGCCGTTGGGATCCAGCGCGGCGTTCCGTATTACCCTCTGGAATCCACCGATTCCATATTCTGCTAACAGTCATTGGATCTCGACCAACGCGAGAAGCAATGTCGCGATACGATAAACCGCAATCACGATAGGCTACAATCCGACTTTTATCAAAGTCGGAAACGTGATGGTACGCAGTTCTCCTCCTTACACGAGGCACCACAACAACGTTTCACCAGGCAACGCCGGTCAACTGCTGTTTGTGTGTGAGAAATCGGTCGGAAACTTTCCTCATGTCAGCACGTTGTAGGTGTCGCCATCGGCGCCAACCTTGTGTGAATGCTCTGAAAAGCTAATCATCTTGTACCTGTACCTGTATCTTGTACCTGTCGTTTACATTTCGCGTTTGTCGCACGTCATCTTCGTGGTGTAGCAATGTTAATGGCCAGTAGTGTAGTCTTTTACGGCAAACTAAGCAATTGCTCGCTCTTTTTTTTCCAGGAAGCTGGCCAAGGACAGAGGAATCCCGCTGGTGCGGATCGACTGCTCCAGCGTGTTCTCCGCCAGGGCGGCGGAGAGGCTGGGCTTCCAGAAGGTTTTCTCCCTCAAGTACGACTCTTACAGACCGGACGGGGAGGTCGTCTTCACACCGTCTGAACAAGCTGGGGACGAGTACTGCACATACATCCAGAGAGTCATCTGACCCGGTTCTGTACGGTGCAAACAGTGGCAGAAATCTATGAGAAACTGACGAACTGCAAACTGACCCAGAGACGTGCTGTCACGTTATTTATAGTACCTGAAAAATACGTAGTGAAAGGGACATCCTCTTGTTGCTGACAATGTGTGGTTTAAATTTTTACCATGCTGTAACATGTGTTGCCCTACGTTCGCTGATTCTCTGTACGCAGGGAGAGGCACAATTTCACTGACAAAATATCATTAGCTGTTCAGACACATCTTTTGAGTATTTTGCTATAAGGAACCCGCGGCCTCCGGTGCTCATGATAGAGTAATTGCAATCCGCTTGATTTGTGTCTGTGTTGCATATTAAATATTTGCTCAGCAGTGCAAATTGTCTACCAATTGCTCTGTGTGTCTTTTTCGGAAAAAAGAAAACTTGTTCTGTTCTATATCTACAGCGACATATACACCGACATCTATACTCCGCTGCTGATAATGGTCTTAAGGAGACTGAACATCAGCCTCCTAATAGCCCCCCTTCACTTTTGGGAAGTTGCTCAACAGGGGGTTCATCAACGCCCGAAAATGAAAGCTGAAGCAACCACCGTGGAACACACTAAAATCATGAAACTAATACGCTTTTACTTCGTATTTAGTAACTGGAAACTGTATGTGTACCAAAATCTCTCGCTGGCAATGTGAAACCAAGTACTTTTAACTTCCAGTTACAGTATCTGATCTAGAACCGTAGTTACTCAACCTTCGAATTTATGCAAATTACTATTAAGTGTGTAATTGTAATTAATCTGAAACGAATCCGACAGTCTGTAAAAGAAATTAAAAATAAAGAATTGTTACCAATAATACTCAGAATGCCTTTGTCATTAAACAATTACGCACAATGGCTAACAGTTGTGTTACGAACATACACTCCTGGAAATGGAAAAAAGAACACATTGACACCGGTGTGTCAGACCCACCATACTTGCTCCGGACACTGCGACAGGGCTGTACAAGCAATGATCACACGCACGGCACAGCGGACACACCAGGAACCGCGGTGTTGGCCGTCGAATGGCGCTAGCTGCGCAGCATTTGTGCACCGCCGCCGTCAGTGTCAGCCAGTTTGCCGTGGCATACGGAGCTCCATCGCAGTCTTTAACACTGGTAGCATGCCGCGACAGCGTGGACGTGAACCGTATGTGCAGTTGACGGACTTTGAGCGAGGGCGTATAGTGGGCATGCGGGAGGCCGGGTGGACGTACCGCCGAATTGCTCAACACGTGGGGCGTGAGGTCTCCACAGTACATCGATGTTGTCGCCAGTGGTCGGCGGAAGGTGCACGTGCCCGTCGACCTGGGACCGGACCGCAGCGACGCACGGATGCACGCCAAGACCGTAGGATCCTACGCAGTGCCGTAGGGGACCGCACCGCCACTTCCCAGCAAATTAGGGACACTGTTGCTCCTGGGGTATCGGCGAGGACCATTCGCAACCGTCTCCATGAAGCTGGGCTACGGTCCCGCACACCGTTAGGCCGTCTTCCGCTCACGCCCCAACATCGTGCAGCCCGCCTCCAGTGGTGTCGCGACAGGCGTGAATGGAGGGACGAATGGAGACGTGTCGTCTTCAGCGATGAGAGTCGCTTCTGCCTTGGTGCCAATGATGGTCGTATGCGTGTTTGGCGCCGTGCAGGTGAGCGCCACAATCAGGACTGCATACGACCGAGGCACACAGGGCCAACACCCGGCATCATGGTGTGGGGAGCGATCTCCTACACTGGCCGTACACCACTGGTGATCGTCGAGGGGACACTGAATAGTGCACGGTACATCCAAACCGTCATCGAACCCATCGTTCTACCATTCCTAGACCGGCAAGGGAACTTGCTGTTCCAACAGGACAATGCACGTCCGCATGTATCCCGTGCCACCCAACGTGCTCTAGAAGGTGTAAGTCAACTACCCTGGCCAGCAAGATCTCCGGATCTGTCCCCCATTGAGCATGTTTGGGACTAGATGATGCGTCGTCTCACGCGGTCTGCACGTCCAGCACGAACGCTGGTCCAACTGAGGCGCCAGGTGGAAATGGCATGGCAAGCCGTTCCACAGGACTACATCCAGCATCTCTACGATCGTCTCCATGGGAGAATAGCAGCCTGCATTGCTGCGAAAGGTGGATATACACTGTACTAGTGCCGACATTGTGCATGCTCTGTTGCCTGTGTCTATGTGCCTGTGGTTCTGTCAGTGTGATCATGTGATGTATCTGACCCCAGGAATGTGTCAATAAAGTTTCCCCTTCCTGGGACAATGAATTCACGGTGTTCTTATTTCAATTTCCAGGAGTGTATGTCATGTTATAAGAACACATAATTGAATTTACATAAAATTTTGCCAATGAAAACTGATCTTAATTTTCTCTGCAAACGTACGTTTAGGCCCTACAATAGGTTCTTACCTCGTAGCAGATAACTTGGCTTTGGTCTGTCCGGACTGCAACAATAATGAACTGAATAAAGATCATTCATAAATCGCAGCACAGCAAACTGCCTTATTTTTTTATCAGCGTGCATTAGCAATTAAACTTTTGTTATCTCTCCAAGAATAAGATTCACTGTCCATCCAGAAGAGCAAGGTGTGCAAATGCGGGTTTTCTTACATACGCTTTTTATCTAACAGTGAGGATGACCTTCATGAAATATTTGTAAATGAATAGAACACTATTTTGTAATTACATTTAATCGTTTTAATGACACATAAATGACTATCAACAATTATAATTTTTCCTTAGCATTGTCACACACCGTAAAATTTAGTTTTTTACGCGATCTTTAAATTAGATAAGCTTCACTTTTTGCCTTTTTTAATGAAATACTTTGAGTAATGTTGGAGGGAGCAATGTATTTACGCTACTCAGTAAAATTTAGTTTTTTACGCGATCCTTAAATTAGATAAGCTTCACTTTTTGCCTTTTTTAATGAAATACTTTGAGTAATGTTGGAGGGAGCAATGTATTTACGCTACTCAGTATGGAACTTTTTATCCACTATGGACACCAGCACGTAGTTTTTGTTAGAAACGATCTAACCTTACCACTATAACACTTCACAATTAGCGCTTGCAGCAAATAAAACTCGGTAAAAGTTGCCTTCTTCCAAAAATGTCATCCCTCTATAAAATCATGTCATACTCTTTTTCTGTCCTCACACACATCAGGAGCCTGTCAGACAAATTTCTATTCTGTACTGCACCTCTGCTATCTGAGCTTCTCACTCTGCCATGACAATAATGCATGTAACATAAGTGAACAAATATTAGAAACTATGTTAAGTACATTTACATTCAAAACTGCAATAAAAGATTAATTGTATAAATATACCCGTACAGAGAAGGGCGCTAGAAGATGGTGCTTCATGAAACAAATTTACTCGTAACATCTTTGACTTTTGTAGATATTACATAAATAGGAACATAGTATCTACGTGTAATGAAAAGTATCTTATACAATAACAGCTGAATTTTGAATTATAGTTATGCAATAGAAGTGTAGAATAATGTGAACATTGTGTACCTGTAGGCTAGTTTATTGTTACGTTGATCTCAGTTGCTAAATAACCACAAAATAACAAGGCAAAAGATCTACCCCCTCTGTTCAGTGCATCTACTAACAAAGAGATTCTAATCCACAACACCAAACTACAAAACATATGATACAACTTTATGAAAAAGGAAAAGGTGATTACAATGCCTTTGGTAACTACTATGTACACACCATCAGATCAAACATCATATTTGCAGACGAAGTCAGTCAGTTTGCAAGTCACGAGCTTATTGTTACAGTTAAATTAATAATATGTTACTGCTAACAGTCCGCCCCGATAGCTGAGTGGTCAGCGCGGCGGTCTGTCACGCCAAGCGGCCCGGGGGTTCGATTCCCGCCTGGGTCGGAGATTTTCTCCGCTCAGGAACTGGATGTTGTGTTGTCCTCATTATCATTTCATCATCATCAGTGGGAGGCAGCGGGAAACCACGACTGCAATCACTTCCCTAGACGCTCATGCGGTGGACCTCTATGACGAGGCTTCCCCTATGACAAGACCTGCCGTAAGGCAGAACACAATGTTTAAAGTTTTACTGCTGACAGCTAGTACCATCTTATCATAACTTTACAGAAAAAATCCGTACATTGTATGACAGTAGTGTGGAAATAAGCTTAATTACTTCTTGAATCTTACTTTCTTGTCTTTAATTTACTTTTGGATTTGGACCAAAGCAAGAAAGCTACAATCTCATACACCACCATTTTACCACTATCTCCGTCCGCCCCAGATAAATGAGTGGTCAGCACTGCGGAATGCCACGCCAAGGGGCCCGGGTTCGATTCCCGGGTGGGGCAGGAGATTTTCTCCGCTCAGGGACTGGGTGCTGTGTTGTCCTCATCATCATTTCATCCCCATCTCCAACGCGCAAGTCGCCCAATGTGGCGTCGAATGCAGTAAGTACTTGCCCTCGGCGGCCGAACTTCACCGAATGGGGGATTCCCGGCCCATAATGCCGAACGCTCATTTCATTTCCATACCACTGTCTCCATCGCATTCACCAGAACAATCATTTATCCCACTCTTTGTGCCTGAAATGAACATTCCCAAGCGCATATTTAGATTTCCTTGATCACTCACGAAGAATTCCTCTCTCTCAGCTTCAACATACGTTGTGCTCTTTATGATTTTTAATATCCTACCACACAGAAATTAGCAATAATCATTCCTTATACATCACAATATGTATTCTCGATTACTCTTCCCCACATCATAATACATACGTCATCTCTTATTCTACTTCACTTCATCACACGTACATCATCTTTTTACATTTATAAATACACCGAAACTCTTGGCTTATTTCTTCCGAAACAAAACATTCCAGCATCCTTAACATTGTGACAATCAACTAGCATATTGAATAGATATGTAGCTTGAACTGGTACTGTATATGTGGTGCACGGACTCTTTTTTGAAACAGCATCAAAAGTTTAGCACAAATTCCAAGGATAAATATCCATTACAAATCAAGATATTTTATATCTTGTACTGTCACACAAAATTAACAAATGATTTGAGAAGGGAAATATTGCAGCATAAGCATATTTTAATGACATTAACGTAAGAAAATCACAAGTCACTAAACATTAAAAGCCGGCCGCGGTGGTCTAGCGGTTCTGGCGCTGCAGTCCGGAACCGCGGGACTGCTGCGGTCGCAGGTTCGAATCCTGCCTCGGGCATGGATGTGTGTGATGTCCTTAGGTTAGTTAGGTTTAAGTAGTTCTAAGTTCTAGGGGACTTATGACCTAAGATGTTGAGTCCCATAGTGCTCAGAGCCCAAACATTAAAAACTACTCACCATCACCAAACCCTTCTTTACTAAACATGTCTTATCTCTCTACAGGTTAGCATTACTATTTATTAAGCTTTACCTCATTTACGTATACATATTTCTAGACACTATATTCTTTAACCTGCTGAGAATTCTTCCGGGTTGTATGGCCGTGGTCTATGGAACTCTTTTATCCACGACGTTTCGTCCAAGGCTACGTTGGACATGTTCGGAGGTGCTCCTGGTTGTGCTGAGTCTCGCCGGCCATACTACCGGGAAGAATTCTCAGCAGCTGAAACATCCGGTTGCGAAAGCCTTCATTGTATCACTATATTCTTTTTCTAGAAGTCTATATAACTTATTTCACATTTACTTACTGTCTCTCTGGAAAATCAATCAAATGGTTTTACAAGCTAACTACCACAATTACCTTTATATACAGATAGGAAAGAAGACGATACTAGCAGTGTTTGAAATGAGAAATAAAATTGCACTCAGTTGAGAGTGTACCATGTGCCATTATGATATAACAACGAAAGAGCTATTGGCTCCCCACGCCAAAGAGTCCAGCCTTTCTTTGCACAAGCTCAGCCATACTTCCATGTGATAAGAAACGTTATTTTGCTTAAAATTTACTTTTCTCCAGTAATCTGTAATTACCAATTTAATAAACACAGACTGTTCACACTACTGAACACAATGATCTGTCATCATTCATGTACATGAATCTCTAAAACTTGTTGTAAGCCTGCATCATTAGTTGTCCAAACAAATCCTCACTATGTTCATAATGCAAGAAAAAACTGAAGTTATAGCGTGTAATACTTTACATACAGTATCTACATTCAGTACATTTTTTAAAATTATTTCACAGTTGTAGGGTAAGCCGGGACAAGACGGGGAGGTGGGGTAAGACGGGGAAGGGCCTGAAAATAAGGAGCGACGATGACTGTAAGAATATATGGTTGTGGTATTATACAATTCTATCTTTTGCAAGAGCGAAATAATTAATTACAATTCCCTCTTGAAAGACTGTGGAACTATTGTTAACAATGTTAACAATGCTGGAAAAGCCATTCAGCTATTGCGTTTGGGTTTTTTTTTTTTGAGATGATATGGTACACAATCGCATTTACACCATTACATTAGTTTAGATGAAGAGTCACATATTCTCTTTTATTAGTCACGTTGTCGTGAAATTTCCAGAATAATTGATACAGATAATACGACATTCTTGCCGGCAGGTGTGACCGAGGGGTTCTAGGCGCCACAGTCTGGAACCGCGCGATCACTACGGTCGCAGGTTCGAATCCTGCCTCGGGCGTGGATGTGTGTGATGTCCTTAGGTTATTAAGGTTTAAGTAGTTCTAAGTTCTAGGGGACTGATGACCTCAGAAGTTAAGTCCCATAGTGCTCAGAGTCATTTGAACCATTTTGAACGACTTTCTTTCTGACACTTGTGTTCCAAGAAATGTATACAGTTCAGTATTTCGTCAACAACATATCGTGTGTCACGTACTTGCCTGAATTTCTGGAAATTCAATTATGCCCTGGACAGTTTAAGTGAATAACTGCCTCCCGCGCTCCTCTGGGCGTAATCGACAGGAAACTAGAGAAGGTTACGAGAGACTCTTCAATCGTTCATATTAGATATTATAAGATTAGATTATATTAGATATTATAAGAGTTTTTTACCATGAGGGACTGAACTAACATAATATTTTCAAAACAGTTACTAGAAAACTGTTGTTTTGAAGCAAGTTGAGACTTATGTAAAATTTATCATTTTAACTCTTCTCGTGAATATTGAATCATCACGTTGGCACTACATATAAAACGTTACAATGACTAAATTCGTTCTTGCTTCACAAGATTGAAGAGAGATTATGTTATGGAATTGGTTGAAGGTTGCAGCAGATGATGAGCACGTACGATGGACTGAAGGATTTCGTACAGACGACGTCCTCAGCTGACGTAGGACCCATGTCAATGATTAGGTTCTCGACAAGAAAAGATCATCATACGGGCAGTAGGTAAGATATATGCCCAGACAGTCTTTGGTTAGCCTTCCCCACAACATTTTCTATGTGTTCCTTCCAATTTAAGTTGTTCGTAATTGTAATACCTAGGCATTTAGTTCAATTTATGGCTTTTAGATTAGACTGATTTTCGTGTAACCGAAGTTTAACGAGTTGCTTTTAGCACTCATATGGATGACCTCACACTTTTCGTTTTTCTGAATCATTTTCCACTTTGTTTTCATCCTCTGATGTCTTTATTAGTCGATAAACGACAGCGTCATCTGCAAACAACCTAAGACGGCTGCTCAAACTGTCTCCCAAATCGTTTATATAGAAAAGGAACAGCAAAGGGCCTATAACACTACCTTGGGGAACGCCAGAAATCAGTTCTGTTTTACTCGATGATTTTCCGTCAATTACTACGAACTGTGACCTCTCTGACAGGAAATCACAAATCCAGTCACATAACTGAGACGATATGCCATAAACACGCAATTTCACTATGAGACGCTTGTGTGGTACAGTGTCAAAAGCCTTCTGGAAATCCTGAAATACAGAATCGATCTGAAATGCCTTTTCAATAGCACTCAACACTTCATGTGAATAAAGAGCTAGTTGTGTTTCACAGGAACGATATTTTCTAAACCCATGTCCATTGTGTGTCAATAGACCGTTTTCTTCGAGGTAATTCATAATATTTGAACACAATATATGTTCTAAAATCCTTTTTACGATATGGGCCTGTAATTTAGTGGATTACTCCTTCTACCTTTCTTTAATATTAATGTGACCTGTGCAACTTTCCAGTCTTTGGGTACGGATCTTTCGTCGAGCAAACGGTTGTATATGATTGTTAAGTACCGTGCTAGTGCATCAGCATCCTGCGAGAGGAACCTAATTTATATACACTCTGGACCAGAAGACTTGCTTTTATTAAGTGATTTAAGTTGCTTCACTACTCCGAGGATATTTACTTCTACGTTACTCCCAAAGTGTTAGTTGTCTCCATTATGGTATGCGACGGCAGTATGCTTTATCACACAACGGCCTTAGAAGCATTTCATAGGCCCTGCCATGTTTCTAGTTGTTGCATAATGTACTCCAGGAACACGTCTCCAGCTCCAGCAGTCTGAGATATCCTCATGTTCTCTCCTCCTACGTCCTCTTCTTTATCAGTTTCATCGTAACTTTCCTGTGAGCTTATGATTACCTCATTTCTGCCGAAGTTTGGTCAGAAATAATTGCTGGTCCAACACTGCTGCCAGCAACAATGGTTTTCTAAGAAGAACCTCATTTCAGTTTATATCTAATTTCGAGTTTCTGCTTGAGGCCTATAAATAACGTATTTCCCATTAGAAGCCATGATAATGATTCGTAAGGAAATTTCAAAGTTTACAGGAATGTTGAACATTATAATTAACTAACAACATTGTTGCAGCCGAAATTTCATTATTGTAGGCGTCATTTCAGGTTGAACGACTAGAAGCTGAAAGTGTGCCGGATTACTGAGAGGCCGGACTACTTAGAGCCGTATTAGCGAGAGTTTGGTGTATTTTCAACCGAAATTGGCAGAGAAAAAATGTGTGACATTAATTTTTCCTAAGAAAAATATATTTTAGTATAACCTGCGTAGGTCATACTGTACGTAGTAGTAATTCAGTTGTACCATTGCTTCACGTCATCTGACGATGCGACTGTGTATGAGACGATCTTGAGAAACAGAAAGTTGCAGATATTCACAGACGCTTGCAGAATGATTACGGAGACCTGCCAGTGAACAAAAGCACGGTGAGTCGTTGGGCAAGGCGTATGTCACCACTGCAACGAGGTCGCGCAAATCTTTTCGATCATTACCCGCTTGACGGCCAGCCGCACACTGCTGTGACTTCTGCATAGTATAAAGATTCTCTTTTTTTTAACGTTACTACTGTTACCATAAAAAATGTGCCTCTATGTAAGTTTCCAATCATATTAAAGAACATACTGCAACCGAAGGAAAAAAATAATGAAATATTTATGTAGAACAGTTTTGATCGCATAAAAGCACTTTTGATCATAACTGGTGACTAGTTTCGACGCGGTGTGGATCATCTTCTTACTATACTTCAGTGATTAGTGTGAACATAGTGGCATGGAACAGGAACTGTGGGTACCACCCACTGATGAATAAAAGTGTTTTTACATGATCAGAACTGATCTGTATAATACTTTATTACTGTTCATTATAAACACTGTTGTGACCAATATGTTTACAAAGATTAAAAGTGATGTTAAAAATAAATATATGCTGTGTCTCTGACATAGTAATCAAGAAAAAAAATATTCTACAAAGAAAATGTCACCAAAGGGAATATTATGAATAAATGAAGATTTATTTCTCTATTTCCCTGTTATTATTTACAAAAAATAAAATTCAAAATGTACCTGCATTCCTAAAAACCCGACCACGTTGGTAGTTGCAGCTGTACATAAATGTTAAAAGAAAGGAGTTGTATTACATGTAAAGTAATTTGTACGAAAAAAGATTGATAGATTTGAGACACAACATAAATGACGAGATGGTCTGATGGACCAAGGGACTGGTGTGGGAAAATCATTATTTTTGGGTAATAAATCACTATACGTAGGTATTAAATATTGGTGATAAAAGTGATAGGTTATTAGTAGTTATCATCAAAGTGAGATGCCATTAATAATGGTGATAAAAGCGATGTGTCATAAATTAACCAATAAATAATGGTGATAAAAGCGATGACAGACTTTCCTGTGGGATAAGGAGATTAGGCCAAGCGGCTGACTTGTGAGGAATATTGGACCCCTTGTCCTAGGAGGATTTTGGCCAAGGAGGACTTTGACCTGTGATGTTGAAGGACAACTGCTTCAGGATGGTGACCTCTGACCTAGACCTTAGGTCTTGAAACAGTTACAGCCCCCCCCCCCCCTTACCAACACGCCCTCTTGCTGTATGGACTTCATTATCAATATCTTTCATAAGTTGTTTATCCTTCTATGATATCTAACTAGCAAATCCAACAGCAAACTGTTCTCTTTGTGATACAAATTGCTCGTTAACTATCTTCTCTTGCTCCAGAGATAAATCATTACACGTTCGGACACCTTTCTAACTGTTTCAGATAGAGGCTCTTGCGTAATTCGTATTTCAGATACCTCATCTGTCAGTTTACCCGTCGATTCAGGCAAGCCAGCATGAGTCTGTCTTAACTTATCTCAGTAGCAATTTCCTTCGTCAGATTATTCGTTAACTCAGAAAAGTGCTTTGCTATCGTCTCCTTGACATTAGTAGTTCCCTTGGCTAAATTTCTTTGCGCCTCAGACACTTCTTTCAGCAATTTGGCTTGTATTACGGGGATTTCCCCTTTTGTAGCCACAAACTCTGCTAACATATCCATTCTGGGGATTATTTCCGGTAATGTATCTTTCGATTCACTACTTTGCACAGTTTGCTCCACATTTTCAAAATATGGTTGAATATTGCCGTGTTCGTTTACATCCATTTTTTTTTATTTTTGACCATGACCTAGAAAATTTCCCAAAAACTTCCAAAATTCCCTTATACTCGGTTACAACAACAATAATCAACCTTATTACACTCTTACATATACCGGGTGATCAAAAAGTCAGTATAAATTTGAAAACTGAATAAATCACGGAATAATGTAGTTAGACAGGTACAAATTGACACACATGCTTGGAATGACATGGGGTTTTATTAGACCCAAAAAAATACAAAAGCTCAAAAAAGTGTCCGACAGATGGCGCTTCATCTGATCAGAATAGCAATAATGACCTTAACAAAGTAAGACAAAGCAAAGATGATGTTCTTTACAGGAAATGCTCAAAATGTCCACCATCATTCCTCAACAATTGCTGTAGTCGAGGAATAATGTTGTGAACAGCACTGTAAAGCATGTCCGGAGTTATGGTGAGGCATTGGCGTCGGATGTTGTCTTTCAGCACCCCTAGAGATGTCGGTCGATCACGATACACTTGCGACTTCAGATAACCCCAAAGGCAATAATCGCACGGACTGAGGTCTGGGGACCTGGGAGGCCAAGCATGACGAAAGTGGCGGCTGAGCACACGATCATCACCAAACGACGCATGCAAGAGTTATTTTTTTTTGTTCTAATAAAACCCCATGTCATTCCAAGCATGTGTGTGTCAATTTTTACCTCTCTATCTACATAATTCCGTGGTTTATTAAGTTTTCAAGTTTATACTGACTTTTTGATCACCAGGTACTTGAAATTAGCAGAATTAAGCTTCAATACCAAAAAAAATTCTTGCAGCGCCTCGCGTTCTAGCTTACGTGACACGAAACTACTACAAAAATATTCTGTTTCTACAGTACCAAAGCAAATTGTTACTGTACAAAAATATTTCAAAAGTTCTTCAAGATAATCCTAATAAATCGTTAAAAAAATTACTGAAAATGAATCAAAATTTATTGGGGGCGGCTTAGCTGTATAGAGGATACGACAACAGAGACATAGAACGAGCTGTGAGAAACAGTGAAGACAAAACATACACAGGAGCAGAAGAACCTCTTCCTGTAGTTCGCCTACCTGATGTGAGAGGCGTCAGAGACGGTGAGGGCAAGTTTGTGGCCCGCGCGGGAGCCAAGCCCGTATTTCAAAGTGGCTGTGAGACACGAGATCTTTGAAGCCCACTAAGGATCCAGTGACAGAGCACTGAAAGACCTGAGTCGAAACAAGGCCCCGGGAGTAGACAACATTCAATTAGAACTACTGACGGCCTTGGGAGAGCCAGACCTGACAAAACTCTACCATCTGGTGAGCAAGATGTATGAGACAGGTGAAATTCCCTCAGACTTCAAGAAGAATATAATAATTCCAATCCCAAAGAGAACAGCTGTTGACAGATTTGAAAATTACCGAACTATCAGCTTAATAAGTCACAGCTGCAAAATACTAACACGAATTCTTTACAGACGAACGGAAAAACTGGTAGTAGCCGACCTCGGGGAAGATCAGTTTGGATTCCGTAGAAATGTTGGAACACGTGGGGCAATACTGACCCTACGACTTATCTTAGAAGAAAGATTAAGGAAAGGCAAACCTACGTTTCTAGCATTTGTAGACTTAGATAAAGCTTTTGACAATGTTGACTGGAATACTCTCTTTCAAATTCTGAAGGTGGCAGGGGTAAAATACAGGGAGCGAAAGGCTATTTACAACTTGTACAAAACCAGATGGCAGTTATAAGAGTCGAGGGACATGAAAGGGAAGCAGTGGTTGGGAAAGGAGTGAGACAGGATTGTACCCTCTCCCCGATGTTATTCAATCTGTATATTGGGCCAACAGTAAAAGAAACAAAAGAAAAATTCAGAGTAGGTATTAAAATCCATGGAGAAGAAATAAAAACTTTGAGGTTCGCCGATGGCATTGTAATTCTGTCAGAGACAGCAAAGGAGTTGGAAGAGCAGTTGAACGGAATGGACAGTGTCTTGAAAGGAGGATATAAGATGAACATCAACAAAAGCAAAACGAGGATAATGGAATGTAGTCGAATTAAGTCGGGTGATGCCGAGGGAAATAGATTAGAAAATGAGACAAAGTAGTAAAGGAGTTTTCCTATTTGGGGAGCAAAATAACTAGTGATGGTCGAAGTAGAGAGGATATAAAATGTAGACTGGCAATGGCAAGGAAAGCGTTTCTGAAGAAGAGGAATTTGTTAATGTCGAGTATAGATTTAAGTGTCAGGAAGTCGTTTCTGAAAGTATTTGTATGGAGTGTAGCCATGTATGGAAGTGAAACATGGGCGATAAATAGTTTGGACACAAAGAGAATAGAAGCTTTCGAAATGTGGTGCTACAGAACAATGCTGAAGATTAGATGGGTAGATCACATAACTAACGAGGAGGTATTGGGGAGAAGAGGGGTTTGTGGCGCAACTTCACAAGAAGAAGGGACCGGTTGGTAGGACATGTTCTGAGGCATCAAGGGATCACAAATTTAGCATTGGAGCGCAGCGTGGAGGGTAAAAATCGTAGAGGGAGACCAAGAGATGAATACACTAAGCATATTCAGAAGGTTGTAGGTTGCAGTAAGTACTGGGAGATGAAGAAGCTTGCACAAGATAGAGTAGCATGGAGAGCTGCATCAAACCAGTCTCAGGACTGAAGATAACAACAACAACAACAACAACAAGGATCCAGTTGATGCTTACCACACCACAGGCGTCAGCGAACTTGGACGTGAAGGCGGTGATGTCTGTGTTGATGGAACTGAGAATCCATTAGAACTCGCGCCTCGAACCATGAACGCTACACATGGCTGGGAGAGAACACCACAAAGAATGCCGCCGTTCTATCAGTTTTGTAAAACCTCGCGTGCTTGCTTGGCTGCCGTGAATGCAGCAGCGAGAAACAGACAAGCTATAGAAGTAATCAAACAGCCTAACAGGATGAACATGGAGGATGGCTGCAAGGTACTTAAGGCCTGGTTGCCGGCGATTCTATACCACGTGCGTTCGCCAGCCAGCAGCACCACTCGACCCGGATTTAACAGCACAAACAGCGGCCACGAGAGAACTGCACTTCACTGCAGGGGAACACTACTCCAGGTACGCAATCTTTCCATTTACTATTGCCTACCAGGCACCAACGAGAGTTGTCTACCAATCACTTACTACAGTGGTACAGACAACACCCTAGCAATCACGTTATTTCCTATCAGTCACCTACTACAGTTGCCTTCCAGTCAGCCACCAGCGTAGAACAGTCAACAGCCCACTATACAGCCATTCCCCCTCCGTAGCAACCTCTCTTCGAATTGGACAGTGTTTGGTCTCTATCTCAATCAGAAATCTATGGATACTAGTCATTGAATAGACAGATATTCAGCGGTTATAGCCCTGCAGACCACGCGCTGCTTCCACAAACTGCCTCCATTCCTTCCTGTTTTGTGCCCGGTTCCTCCAGGTGTCTTCAGTTCCCAGGGCTGCGAGGTCCTTCGCCAGGTCGTCCATCCAGCGCTGCCTTCGTCGTCCAATGGGGCGTTTGGTGTTTGGTTTCCCCGCTAGTGCCATCTTCGCCTGGCATACTGGCTACATGGCCCACCCATTGCATTCTTTCGCTCTTTATCTTCTGCAGGATAGTTGGTTGTCGCATCAGAAGGTAGATTTCCTCGTTTTTCCTCCTCCTCCATTCTCCGTTATCTAAAATTGGTCCCTATATCTTCCTCATTACTCTTCTTTGAAATACTGAAACCTTCCCGTCTTCTCTATACCTCTTTTGTTAATGATAACCTTCCCTTTTACAATAAACTATGAAACCTTTCCTTAGGATTTCTATCTCTTGCTTAATAATAACAAATGAAATCTTCCCTTTGAAATTTATTCTCTTTCTCTATCTTCGCATACAAATTTAATTGCTGCTTATTAAAAGTGATTTTCTGATTATTTCGACGAAACATAGAATTTGTCGTCGTCGTCGCCCTCAGTCGTTACCTGCAATAACCCAAAACTGTTCCTTACCTTTTTCACTCTTACTGGATCGCCATCTGACTGCTACATCGAACTGCGACATGAATATACTTACTCTGGTTTACTATACTCTATTAACTGCTGGTGGGCTGTCATAATAAGTGGCTGTATTTATTACCAAAGCTGACGTTATTCTTTAATAGCAAAGCTGACGTTATTCTTTAATTAATTTCACTGAAGTTACGTAATTCATAGTTACACTTTTTCTTGACGACAATAATATTTTTGCAAAGTTTTATGTTGATGGTTTTTGGGATGGATTATAATCAGTAATCCAACATTGCTGGCAATAATTAATTATATTCTGAAAGCGCTTCAAATATTTACTGTTGGTAATGAAATGATTTTACAAACGTTCAAATGGGACTTACTTTTTACAATAATCTTACAACTAGCATTGCGCAAACACACATTCAGTACTCTTGAGTTTCGCAAAGAAAATAATTCAATAATATTAGTTCCTCTTATGATAATAGTTAGTTGATGTCTCTGTACATGCGTTTCTAATCTCTTGTAAATCATAGCTGGTGGCTGGCAGGCATAATACTACTCTCAACCTCTCGCTTCAGACCTGCTACCAACTCGCTTCACATCTCGCTTACTACTGACTTCCTACGAACGCTAAAGTGCGGTCTCTCTGCCAACAATGCCTTCTGGTGCAGACAATCCCTGCTACCATTACAAAATGTATCAATGCGCGGTGTTTCCCGCTCTTTTCTTAAAATGTATCCATACGCGCTCTCTCCCGCCCTTTTTAAAATTATGTCAATTTGCGGGCTCTCTTGTCAACAATACTTTGGTGCAGACATTCCCTGCTACCACAATTATTTCCAACATGACAGATATTAATTATTCCTACTTAATCCTATTAATAAAATATAAACATCTTTCATAAATTGTGATTTGACAGTAAACAATAGAAATATACACGTCTTACAATATTAATAGTTATTCCCTTTCTCGCTTAGTCATGTCCATGTTTCTGAACCGTACATTAGTGTTGGGCATATCACTGTGTTGTAGATTTTCATCTTAGTGTTCACAGAGATCGATATAGAGCCAAATGTCTCTCTAAGGGAATGCATGCATTTCGTTCCCTCTGCTATTCTTTCCTTGTTGTCCATTTTTATGTTGTTGTCCGTGGTAAACAAAGATCCTTTGACCCTTCCATACAATCTTGCACCATTCTCACTAGCTTCTCAGGGATTCTGAAGTCCCACATTGCATTGTATAGGCTATTCCTGTGTATGCTGTCACATTCACGTTGAAAATCGACGAACAGGCTGTAGATATCTTTATCATATTCCCAATGTTTTCCAAACAATTGTCTTAGTGTGAAAATGTGATCTATTGTCGATCGGTTTAGTCGAAAGCCAGCTTTGTACTCCTGTATGTTGTTCTCTATGAATGGTTGCAATTTTCTGAGGATAATGATGGACATCACCTTATACGTTACAGTCAACAAGCTGATTCCTCTGCAGTTACCGCATTCCATTTTGCTTCCTTTCTTGTATATTGGGCATATTATAGCCAATTTCCATTCATCTGGCAGTGTCTCCTTCTCCCATATCAAGTGGATCAGTTTATATATCTCTAAGTGTAAGCTCTCACCTCCCTCCTTGATCAATTCTGATGTTATTCCGTCCTTCCCTGGGGCTTTGTTATTTCTGAGTCCTTTGATTGCGATTTTCACGTCTTCTTCACTAACTTCCCATTCTTCTTCATCTTTCTTTTCCTCCGTAGAGTTTGCAGGTAATATCCCATCTTGGTCTGGGCGATTCAACATTTCTGAGAAGTATTCTTTCCATCTTTCTACAGTTCTTTCCTTGTCATTTATCAAGTTGCCGTTCTTATCTCTAATGAAAAAAGTTGGGCTCTGAAATCTACGGTTCCGATTTTTTATGTATTGGAAAAACTGCCTTGAGTTCTTGTCTTGGCTCTCTGCCTCAACTTGTTCTAGCAAACTGGTTAGTCTCTGCTCTTAGGATTCGCTTTGTCTCCCTTCTGATGTTGATAAAATGTTCCCTTTTCTGCTCATTCTGCCTGTCAGCTAGCCACTTCTCTCTCATCTTCCTTCTCTTCTCTGTAGACTTCTGGCATGTCTCGTTGAACCACATCCTCTTCTTCATTATCTTCTTTCTTTCCAATATATCCTCCGGTACACTTACTACCGTGGACTTTATTTCTTTCCACCTCTCCTCCGCGTTCTCTCTTGGTTCTAGTGCCTCTAGGACCTCGGAACGGTTTTTGATTTCTATAGCATATTGTTTTTTAATGGCACTTTCTCGTAGTTTCTCAACATTCATAGCAGGTTCTAGTGTCCCCTTCTTCTTATATATGTAGGTGAACATGAGTTTAAGCCTGCACACAATGAGGAAGTGGTCTGACGTACAGTCGGCTCCTCTATACGATCTGACGTCCATGGCTCTATGGCTACAGCGCTGGTCCACCAAGATGTGATCTATGTGGTTGATGGTTCTTCCATCCGGTGAACACCATGTTCCCTTATGTATTCTCTTGTGTTCGAAGTAAGTCGAACTTACTCTCAGGTTCTTTGAGATAGCTAAGTTGATCATCCTCTGACCATTCTCGTTTGTTTCATCATGCAAACTGTGCCTTCCTATAGTTGGTATGTAGAATTCGTCTTTTCCTGCTTTCCCATTAAAATCTCCCAGCACTATCCTCATATTTCTAGTTGGTGTGCTGCCAATTCTTCGTTCTAGTTGGTCATAGAACTCTTTCTTTTCCCCATCTGTTTTATCCTCAGTTGGGGCATGAACGTTGATGAATGCTGGCACCTATTTTGACTTGACCAATATTCCTGGAAATCTTCCTACACGTCGACAAGGGAGTCTGCAGAAACCGATATAGATCGCCGAAACTGGTAGCCCAATAAATTAACAATCTGTAAACTTAGACAGCTAAAAGGTGTCTGGTTTGACATTCTGTACTGAACACCCGAGATTCTGCAACCATTTGTGGCAAGAGAGACCTACAGAGTCTCTTCAAACGGTCCAATGACATCTCAGATATGTGACGTCGGCAGCCACTAGATAACTGAGATAGACAGTATATAGGGGAAGACATTCGACAGTCTCCAGCAGTTAACCGCCCTGAAGAGAATCGCAGCAAGTCAGTCGAAACGTCGGCAATGTAGTTACTTTAGTATTTTGTTCAAAAACATATATATTTTGAACTCGCTGAACTAATTAGGAACCAATGCTTTAGATGGGGCTTTTTCTCCAGATACGAGCCGATCTTCACATTGTTTAGATGTTAATATCAATCTAAAATCGTAAAAAAAATCGTACCCCGACGATGTTCTCTAGCGAAATTCATTTATCGTCCACGCGAAATCTTTAAATGTTGATAACTACACAATATTGGAGGAAATCGAACAAACCACACACCAAACAACTAGCACAACACTGGAAAGTGACACATGAACAAGTTTCATTTGTTTTTAGAACAATAACATTCCAAAAGTTTTCAAAGTGTCTCTCGTAAAACGCTTTCCGGAAGTCTAGCACCGTAGTAGCAATTGGTAGGCCGTTCTTTCCGGCACTCACCTGAACAGAGTGAGATGATGGAAATCTTCTCGTATTTTTGGGTCACAATCGTGTGATAATTTTTGAATGATATTTCTGCCATTTCACTGTAAAAACTTCTATATTTTGTATTACTATCACATTTTCGGCCTTAAGGCATTATGAAGCAGAACAATGAAATAATATTTGTACAAATGCATACACCAAAATTCAACATCTTTATACGATTCCAATGCCAGATTAAAAGCTATCTAAATAATTCTACTTGCCTGTTGGGTATAATTAAACTTTGTTAAGTGAACTAATCTTCAAGATCTATTTAACTGGATGTTTCAACATGAAGACAAGTATAAAATCACAAAGCTATATGACAGACAGGCAGCAAACATGTTTTCCAACTATAGAACAATTGAGTCACAGAATAAACATTAGTATAGACGTTACATGTGCAGTGACATTCTCTGAAAATAAACAATCAACGTTGCTCGTCTTCAGAGATGAATAGCGTAGGTCGTTACGTAAAGATCATACATACATAAAATGGAAACACATTTACACTTCTTTGAAAGAACAGCGTTATCTGTGAATACATCATTTGAAGACCAGTGTTATCTGTGCATTCAAGGTGTAAACAATATGCTTGTAGTACGAAAATATGACATCATTCCTAAAGTAATACCGTACATCATATACTGATTTAGATGAGAAACACCCGCACATCAGTGAACTGTAGAACAATTATAACTATGACAGAACAAAACAATCTACTGAATCTTATTACAAAGATGGTCTACGAGTCAATCATAAACATGGTACACAAAATTATGGAAGTTTGCCATAAACATATCATGTGGTAACCAAAATGTTGCAGAAGAGATATAATGCACAAAATATAATCTATTAAATATACAATTCACATAGTGATCGAATAATTGTAAATATGGTTGTGAAGAAGTGGGGGGGGGGGGGGGGGGGGGGTCGGAATGGAATAGGGAATAAAGCTTATGCATATGGTGCTAGTGGGAAAGTTGTCAATGAGGTGCACTATGAAAAGGGAAAGTTGAAGGTGGTGCGAATGACTTGGAACTAGGGATGAAATGGGTGGAGAAGATGGTAAGTGGTGAGAAAGATTTCAAGGAAATGGAAACTATCGACTGGGGGAGGTAGGTGGAAGGGTGTGTGTGATGAATGAGGGACAAAAGCACCGATTACAGAATTGTAAAGGGAAGTAGTAATTACAAGAGTTGAAACTATTTAAGTGCAACAGTCTGTTAGGAATTTAAAGTTAAAAGTCATTGTATAATGTAACAATAGAGATTGTGCCCTCTGCCACGTGGCAGTTGGTATATATTTGTTTGTACATAAGCACATTTGATACAGTCCTATGTTCCCTCCTTTACGTTTCTGCCGCCTTCCCCCACTTTCTTCCACCCACTTACATTGGCTGTTACTAATTGTACATCTCATTAGTTTCAGCTATTCTAATTACTACTTCTCTTTATAATCTTGTTGGCTCTCATTCATCACACACACCACTCCATCTTCCTCCCCCAGTAGTTAGTTTCCATTTCATTGACATTTTTCCACCACTTACGTGATCTCTTCCCCATCCATTTCGTCTCTGATTCCATGTCGTCCTCCTTCCTCCACTCCCTCTCAAACTTCCTCTTTCTCTTTTAATAGGTCTATCTTTATCTCATTGACAACGTCCCTACGACCTCCCTAGCACAATTCGCACACGTTTTATTCCCTATTCCATTCCACCTCCCCCGCACCATCCCCCTCCCCCCCCCCCCCCCCAACATCTATATTTGGAAACATTCGATCATTGTATGAACTGTACATTTAATACCTTATATTTTGCGCATTATATCTCTTCTACAACACATTGGTTATAACATAAAAAGTACAAGAATAGCGCCTGCTGCTTCGCTCGCATAGACTTTATGGCCTACAGGGTTTTTTTTAGTTTTATTTGATAGAATTTTTATGTTGTTCACAAATTACAACACCCTCTAAACTTTTCATGCTAATTAAGGCCTTACAAGCATGGACTTTTTCGGATGTACTTCTGACCAAAAAGCTATTCTGGTAGCTGGAGTCCGAAGTTTTTGTTAATCATGCCTTTTACGTTCGTGTGGAGATATGTGCACAGCACCTTTCGTACCCTAAAAAATATTTCTTTATGAAGTGAAATACCAATTTTCATAAATTTAGCTTAAATTTTTTTTCATGTAACGAAATGTTTTCTTAAAAATTTTCATCCCCTAATACACTGTGTTAGGCCTTGAATTTCCAAAACCACTGGACTTTTTTTTTGTTTGTTTCTAACTAGAAGTCAAATACCAATTGTCGTAGATTTAACTTTAAAAATCTTAGTAGTTCTTTAGTAACTATTTTCAAAAAACTTTCACCTCCTGTTTTACCCCTTAGTGGTTGAATTTCCAAAACCGCTGCAACACGTACTTTTTATTTTCTGTTTAAGAAGCCAAATACCAGTTTTCGTAGTTCCAGCTTCAAAGATGTCTTAATAGCGACATACTTTCCAGAAGTCTTTAATCCCATGTTTCTCCCCTTTACGAATGGAATTTCGGAAAATCCTTCCTTAAACGATTCCTACAGTATAAGATCCACATCCTCTCCAAACTTCAAGTTTCTATCCTTAGCGGTTTGGGCTGGGTGATGATCAGTCATCCAGGACACTGCCTTTTATCTAGAGAGATTAATGGCAAGATTCCGCAATTTTGTGTACCATGTTTACGTATGACACATAGGCCAACATTATAACAAGGCACACCGATTTTGATACAATGGAAGAAACCTTGACATCCGATCTGTCTGCCCTGGCAGCATACTTCCGTAAATGGAGGCTTATGCCTAAAGCCACGAAGACAGAAGTAACTTGCTTCCACCTCAGTAACAGAGAAGCCGACAGAGCTCTGGAAGTATACCTTGACGACACACACCTCAACCACAACAAGGAGCCAATGTACCCGGGGGTCACGTTAGACAGAACCTTGTGACTTAAATCACACCTTACAAAAGCAGCTGCCAAGGTGAGAACAAGAAACAACCTCATCCATAAACTCTGCGGGACCACCTGGGCATACACTGCAACATATCGGAGGACGTCTGCGCTGAGCCTGGTATACTCTGCGATGGAGTACTGTGCACCAATATGGCTAAACAGTAGCCATGTGAACAAAATCAATGTCGAACTTAACAACACGATGCGCATTATTTCAGAAACTGTTAGGTCTACACCTAACATATGGCTACCTGTCCTCAGTTATATACCACCCCCAAAAATACGACGAGAACCAGCCTTGGTCAGGGAATACAACAAGATCGAAGCAAACCCTGAACTACAGGTATACATCGATATACCTGATCTGAGTATCAACAGGCTTCGTTCAAGACATCCTCCCCTTGCTCTCGACAGCCTCACTGGGGCTGACATTAACTCTTGGAGAATGGCTCCAAAATGCCCCAACAACTTGCCACCTATTGCCTTGCCTTACTGAGGCAGTCCCTGGGTTTGATCAGCCCCGCAAGATCTGGTCAACTCTGAACCGACTAAGAACTCGTCATGAAAGATGTGCTGACTCACTCTTCAAATGGGGACTGCTGTCTTCACCAGCATGTGACTGCGGCGCGCCTAGGCAGACCATCCAACACATCAGAGGAGAATGCAGTGCCAGAGCGCCCAGTCGGGACTTTGAAGAATTCCTCATGGCATCCCAAAAATCTATTGAATATATACAAGGACTAGATGTTTGTATGTGAACATATGTAATGTTATGTAATGTAGAATAACATGATCCTATACTGAAATGTACTTCAATGACATACGCTAAATAATAAAAAAAATAAAATAACAAGGTTCGACAGACGGTTGTGTTCTGTCACTGTTATAATTGTGTACTGATGTATGGGTGTTTCTCATTTAAATCAATATATGAAATGGGGTATTCTTTTCGGAATAATGTCATATTTTCGTGCTATGAGCATATTGTTTACACCTTGTATGCACAGATAACATTCGTGTTCCAAATATGTATTCAAAAATAACACTGTTGCTCCAAATAAGTGCGAATGCATATCAATTTTATGTACCTATGGTCTTCGCGTAAACGTGGAATATGCAACACAGACTTACGATCGTGGAGATAAAAGAAGAAGGGAGATGGCGCTACAGACTTAGGTTGTACGTTGTTTTGAAGCCAGAGTGGGCGGTGCCTGCCGCCATTTTAAGTAGCCCAAAATATTAGCAGACTACTGTTTACTGTTGTTTCTTGCTAATTATTTCTGTCGTGTGCATGCAACAGCTATTTTTAAATACTAAGAATTACAGTTCTTACATAAATAATATAGCTTCAGCAAAGAGTTTCGAACGTTTTTCTGCTCCTGAATGCGTATTTGCTCTAGTGATACGACATATTTGGCCTCGTCAACGTAATTCGTTTTTTGCTGCTATATTTTGGAACGAGAAGGAAGCGATGTGAAAAGCATGCTTTTGTAATCCATTTAATTCCACTTTTACTGTGCTTGTATCGACAGCAAATGAAACTGGAACTCCAAAACCGAAGCTTGTTTGCTTACTGGTATCGGTATTGCTTCTTGTTCGTTGCATTTTTCATCTCTCAACTCATATGCACAAAATTTTTAGCGTTCACGTTTGCAAAAGACTTACCTACTTGCTCTTTGCCAGCCCATAAACATGAGCAACGAGAAAAGAACAAAGGCCATGAAAAACACAGGAAAGGAGAGAGAGAACGGACAATGAGTAATGTCAGACAAAACCTCAAGTCAAATGTCAGAAATAAAACCACTACAGTAGAAGTAAAGAATGGAACAATAATTCATGTGTAGAAAAGAAAATATTGCTTGGACGGCTCCACTTACGAATTAAATGTGATTGCTTTAAACTTTAGATTACGATCAGATCGATGATTACTGCACCCGTAAACAACTAAAGCTGGCATTTTTGGTGAAACAAGTACGTCTCTTCACAACCAAAGCACCCCAAACCGTCGAAACTGGGCACAGACGTGTCAGAGTGTGTCACAGGGAGGTATTACCGCGGTAGACAATCGATGTATGAATGCGGTGAACCTAATATTTTGGACTAGTTGAGTTGGCGGACATCGGCTTCGAGTCTGTAACGTAATGACACCTCCCTTGTTTTTTCACCTTCATGCTTAAGACCTTACGTCTTTGACCATCAGTCGACCAGTAACTTCGACAATATATTTTCAGGCCACGTTCGCTGCACACGTAACGACTGTATTGATGTTTATTCTGTGGCTCAACTATTCTATATTTGGAAAACTGCTGGAGGGAAATGACACCATGAATACTGCAGGGCTGTTCATCCGCAAGAGTACGAGGGGGTGCAGATCTCTTCTGAACAACACGTTGCAAGGGATCCCAGATAGGCTCAATAATGGTCGTGTCTGCGGAGTTTGGTGGTCATCGGAAGTGTTTAATCTCAGACTAGTGTCCTGGAATCACACCGTAGCAATTCTGGACGTGTAGGGTATCGCATTGTCCTGATGGATTTGACCATGTCAATGGACATGAATGGATGCAGGTGATCAGACAGGATGCTTACGTACGTGTCACCTGCCGTATCTAGACATGTCAGGGGTCCTATATCACTCAAACTGCACACGCCCCACACCATTACAGAGCCTCCACCAGCTTGAACAGTCCACTGCTGATATGCAGCGTCCATGGATTTATAAGGTTGTCTCCATACCCGTACACGTCCATCCGCTCGATACAATTTGAAACGAGACTCGTCCGACCAGGCAACATGTTTCCATTTATCAACAGTCCAATGTCAGTGTTGACGGGCCCAGGCGAGGCGTAATGCTTTGTGTCGTGCAGTCGTGCGTACACGAGTGGGCCTTCGGCTCCGAAAGCCTACATCCATGATGTTTCGTTGAATGGTTCGCATGCTGACGCTTGTTGATGGCCCAGCATTAAAATCTGCAGCAGTTTGTGGAAGAGTTGCACTTCTGTCACGTTGAACGACTCTCTTCAGTCGTCGTTGGTCCCGTGCTTGTAGATTCTTCTTCCGGTCGCAGCGATGTGGGAGATTTGATGTTTTACCAGATTGCTGATGTTTCTCGGTACAGTCCTGAAATGGTCGTACGAGAAAACCTCCACTTCAGCGCTACCTCGGAGTCGTTGGGCCCCATCGCTCGCCCGCCGACTATAACACCACGTTCAAACTCACTTAAGTGTTGATACCCTCCTATTGTAGCAGCAGTAACCGATGTAACAACTGTGCCAGACACTTATTGTCTTATATAGGCGTTGCCGACCGCAGCGCCGTATTCCGCCCGTTTAAATATCCCTGTATTTGATTACACATGCCTGTACCATTTGTTTGGTGCTTCAGTGTACGTTTTCTACGTGTCTGCGATATATTCGGTGACTTTGTACTTATGTACACGCTATAACGATATGTTTACATAATGTGTATACATAAACATACAGTTATAAATGTCCCCGTTCGTAGTCGCTAATTATAACAATATGTTTACCTTTGTGCTGTAACATATAGCTATAATCAGCGGTGGAAATGTATTTGCGAGCGCCGACCGTGTGCGGCTGTTTCTTGTTGGATCGTCTGATCAGTCGGAAGTTGCATTGCAGAGGAGAGAAATGCCTATTCAAAATATAATTATTTTTGGATAGCTGAACATGAATTTCCCAAGGGACTGTAGTTTATCATGCATTTACCAGTAGAATATGGCGCGGAGAAAATATTTCGCCGCATGCAACTTCCGTCCGATTTCGACGAAAGAATTCGTGACTGTGAACTCTCTATTTGGCAGAAACATAAAGAAAATTAAATCACGAAGGAGTGAGACATAGATTCTATACTAAATAAATAGTCCATACACCAGTTCCATTTAACTCTGAATTTATGGCAATTAACTTACGCTGCAATGAAGGATTTAACATGGATGCCGTTTTGACTGGCACTTATCTTCTCGTAATGAAAATAATTCCTTTGACGTTTTCACATACACGTCGCACAATAAATCTACTGCTATGCAGTATTGCATTTTTAGTATTGCACTTTTACTTTACACTAAAATAATATTATTTTTAACAATAATAATACGGCGGCAAGACATGCGCGTCCGACACAAGTTACAAGGGACAGGACAAAATGAGTAACTGAGTAACTGTTCATCGACAATATCTCGTACATCAAAAGAATGTGTGAAAGTGTTCTTCTTCTGCCCGTTTTTCGCGCCGCGGTTTTCAAAGTCAATAACTCGCTGCATCTCTGACAGCGCTTCAACAATAAACACGTTACGTCACAGGACGTTCGCCTTTTACATTCTCGCAACATTATTTGCTAATTGTGGCTGTTGCCGAGCGACTTCTCAATTAGTGAATGATTTAAAATGATAAGGCAATCACATAATGTTACAACGCTGAGACGCTCAGTTTAATAGATCTTAACGATTACTTCTCTCAGCAAACTCTGATTATATCCAATATGTAAGTAGCATTACTTCGATAATTTTTAATGTGATACTGGAATGGCTTAATGATCTACGGTTCTTCTCACTTCTGAGCATTTGTAGAATCATTATATATATATATATATATATATATATATATATATATATATATATATATATATATATATTTGTAGAATCATTATATATATATATATATATATATATATATATATATCTCCCAGCCATCTTGTCCACCCAAAATATCTCTGGAACAATAACAGCTATTGGAAAACTACTTTCACCGGTATCAATGTAGGGCTGGGGCCAATGAATGTACATATTTGGAAACGTTCTAAAACGAAAGCATATGTGTTTTTTAACACAAACTTATGTTTTTTTAAATGGACCTCCTATATCTTTTCTTGAGCAATCCATAGCATGACAAAGCACATACACAATGGCGTTGATTGCATCGCAATATTCCCATTACATCCCGAGATATTGAGACGCGAAGTTGACGCTTGAAACACCCGACATGCGCCGCTAGCACACGTCCTGAGGCTCAGGCGTGAACCCCATGCTGCCCGTAATCACGATGTGATTGACATGTGTAATCACACCTCCATACTTATCAAGAGATCCGAAACGAATAATACAGTCTGCTGCCATCAACTCTCATAAGCACATAATGGTTTCCCTCTTGCACGTTTTACATGTCTACGTACACAATATGAACCAGTACCGATCGGTGTACACCAGTCAGGTTGCCTTATTTATCCTGCACACCCAAAATAAGGTTTATCTAATGCGTTATATGACCCATTGTGCCTGTCGTGCAGGGCCTGGCTCTACCTAGTCAAGTGTCCAACGTAGTTCCCACTACTGTCACAGTTACCACTTCGCCTTGTTTATGATTTGCGACCCATGCAAACTCCTGTACTCCACCACCCTCCGAGCATCCCATTTGTTGTTGCTGTGGCGTGCAGTACACCGCTTGCCAGTGTAGTCGTTCATCAGTGTAATCTAGTGACGGCACGGAGGTAGTACACATTGTGAATAAACGTTTTGTTGTGGAACTTATACTGTACAGTATAATGTACGCACATGAAGATATGGTAGAAATGCTGCTGATCTATGGAGAATGTACGTTGACGGGAAATACGTTATGAGATTGCTTGTTTGTTGATAGTACTGTTAGCGAACATTATGATTATTAATATGTCTGTTTTCTACCCTACTCTACATACCTGTGCTGTACCCTGTTGTAGGTGGACGAAATGCTGTTCAGGCAGAACGACTGTACAGAAGACGATTCCCTGACAAGCCATCGCCTTCGCGCCGGATGTTTGGTCGTCTCACATCTCGTCTACGTGAAACGGGAAGCTTAAATCCAAGACCTCGACATCGTCCTAGAACACGCACAGATGAACGTGCTGAAGTTGCTGTGCTCGCTACCATAGCTGTGAATCCTCAAATCAGCACACGTCAAATTGAACGTGAAGTTGGTGTGTCGAAATCAAGAGCACAGGGTATTCTTAAACGTCTTAAATTTCATCCTTACCATGTTCACTTACACCAGGATCTTCATGGGAATGACTTCCGGCAAAAACTTCTGAGGAGGTACTGAATACGACAGGGGAGAAGAGGAGTTTCTAGCACAACTTGACTAGAAGAAGGGATCGGTTGATAGGACATGTTCTGAGGCATCAAGGGATCACCAATTTAGTATTTGAGGGCAGCGTGGAGGGTAAAAATCGTAGAGGGAGACCACGAGATGAGTACACTAAGCAGATTCAGAAGGATGTAGGTTGCAGTAGGTACTGGGAGATGAAGGAGCTTGCGCAGGATAGAGTAGCACGGAGAGCTGCATCAAACCAGTCTCAGGACTGAAGACCACACCAACAACGATAGTTACATAAAATAAAGGCGTATGTACAGTAAAATGGCGGAAATATACTTCAAAGTGAGCTGAGTTTGACAAGACCTCTGCTCCATGTTGATTCCTACACAGGCGATGTTTCTTTCTCCAAAACATTTCTGTTAGTTGCACGACTTTTCAGGAAGGCACGCTCCGTTCGCGTGATTTCATCTCAACAATAGCTGACCAGAGCCACTGACAGGCTGACAGCTCCGGAAACAACTCACTGCGACCGTCCCACAACAGGCGGTGAAAATAAAAAAAATATATGTGTCCAGCCTGTCACGTCAGCTCGACAGCAGGAAGCGTGCTGAACAAACTTTTGCGACAGGTGAGGGAACCGCTGGTGCCAGCTGACAGTAATTTCTGTTTTGCCGCCACGTCACGCGGAGTGAGACGGCGCGGGGGAGGGGTATAAGTGCGGCTGCGAGCACGCAGGCAGGCGTCACAGCCCCCCTCCGCCAGCCGCCATGAGGACGCTCCTGATCGCCGCAGTAAGCGCTCTGCTGTTCTCCGCCGCCTCGAAGGTAAGCCGGCGAGCTGCTGCTGCAGCCACTGCTGCTGGAGGCTCCAAGTACCGTCTCCTTACCGCCTGAAGCGTTTCGCAATAACTGGACGAGTAAAGTCCGTGTATTCGTGTGCCGTCAGTCACGCTGCCTGAAGCCAAACACACAGTTTCTAGTTGGTGAATGACGCAACCAGCCTCAAATACTTTCGGAATGTTTTATTTTAGTGCCATAACCGGTGTCAGGTTACCATGCCCCATCTTCAGGTGGCTAATATTTTTCGTTGCACAGATGTTTCGGTTACAGCATGTCGTCTGTTCCACACTGTACAAGAATATACACTGCTGGCCATTAAAATTGCTACACCAAGAAGAAATGCAGATGATAAACTGGTATTCATTGGACAAATATATTATACTAGAACAGACATTTGATTACATTCTCGCGCAATTTGGGTGCATAGTTCCTGAGAAATCGGTACCCAGAACAACCAATTCTGTCCGTAATAACGGCCTTGGTACGCCTGGGCATTGAGTAAAACAGAGCTTGGATGACGTGTACAGGTACAGCTGCCCATGCGGCTTCAACACGATACCACAGTTCATGAAGGCGAGCCAGTTGCTCGGCCACCATCGACCAGACTTTTCAGTCGGTGAGAGATCTGGAAAATGTGCTGGTCAGGGCAGCAGTCGAACATTTTCTGTATCCAGAAAGGCCCGGACACGACCTGCAACGTCCGGTCGTGCATTATCCTGCTGAGATGTAG
The DNA here is from genome assembly GCF_023898315.1 of Schistocerca nitens. Lineage (NCBI taxonomy): Eukaryota > Metazoa > Arthropoda > Insecta > Orthoptera > Acrididae > Schistocerca > Schistocerca nitens. Next base: position 211,738,893 of record NC_064623.1, on the reverse strand, counting down.
CGTTTCGCAGGGATCGAACGAAGGGTAGAACCACGGGTCGTAACTCATCAGAAATGTAACGTCCACTGCTCAAAGTGCCGTCAATGCGAACAAGAAGTGACCGAGAGGTGTAACTAATGGCACCCCATACCATCACGCCGGGTGATACGCCAGTATGGCGATGACGAATACACGCTTCCAATGTGCGTTCACCGCGATGTCGCCAAACACGGATGCGACCATCATGGTGCTGTAAACAGAACCTGGATTCATCCGAAAAAATGACGTTTTGCCATTCCTGCACCCAGGTTCGTCGTTGAGTACACCATCGCAGGCGCTGCTGTCTGTGATGCAGCGTCAAGGGTAACCGCAGCCGTGGTCTCCGAGCTGATAGTCCATGCTGCTGCAAACGTCGTCGAACTGTTCGTGCAGATGGTTGTTGTCTTGCAAACGTCTCCATCTGTTGACTCAGGGTTCGAGGCGTGTCTGCACGATCCGTTACAGCCATGCGGATAAGATGCCTGTCATCTCGACTGCTAGTAATACGAGGCCGTTGGGATGTGGCATGGCGTTCCGTATTACCCTCCTGAACCCACCGATTTCATATTCTGCCAACAGTCATTGGATCTCGACGAACGCGAGCAGCAATGTCGCGATACGATAAAGCGCAACCGCGATAGGCTGCAATCCGACCTTTATCAAAATCGGAATCGTGATGGTACGCATTTCTCCTCCTTACATCAGGCATCACAACAACGTTTCACCAGGCAACGCCGGTCAACTGCTGTTTGTGTATGAGAAATCGGTTGGAAACTTTCGTCACGTTACCACATTGTAAGTGTCGCCACCGGCGCCAACCTTGTGTGAATGGTCTGAAAAGATAATCATTTGCATATCACAGCATCTTCTTCCTGTGAGTTAAATTTCGCGTCCGTAGCACGTCATCTTCGTGGTGTAGCAATGTTAATGGCCAGTAGTGTATATACACTATGTGATCAAAAATATCCGGACGCCCCCCAAAATATATGATTTTCATATTAGGTGCATTGTGCTGCCACCTACTGCCAGCTATTCCGTATCAGCGTCCTGAGTAGCCATTACACATCGCGAGAGGACAGAATGGGGCGCTCCCCGGAATTCGTGGATTTCCAACGTGGTCAGGTGATTGGGTGTCAGTTGTGTGATACGTCTGTATGGGAAATTTCCACACTGCTAAACATTCCTTGGTCCACTGTTTCCGATGTGATAGTGAAGTTGAAACGTGAACGGACACGTACGGCACGAAAGCGTACAGGCCGACCTCGTCTGTTGACTGACAGAGACCGCCGGCTGTTGAAGAGGGTCGTAATGTGTAATAGGCAGACATCTATCCAGACCATCACACAGGAATTCCAAACTGCATCAGGATCCACTGCAAGTACTATGACAGATAGGCGGGAGGTGAGAAAACTTGGACTTTATGGTGGAGTGACTGCTCGTAAGCCACACATCACACCGGTAAATACCAAACGGTGACTCGCTTCGTGTAAGGAGCGTAACATTGTACGGTAGAAAAACGTTGTGTAGTTTGACGAATCACGGTACACAATGTGGCGATCCGATGGCAGGGTGTGGGTATGGGAATGTCCGGTGAACGTCGTCTGCCAGCGTGTGTAGTGCCAACAGTAAAATTCGGAACCAGTGGCGTTATGGTGTGGTCGTGTTTTCCGCTGAGGCGGTTTGCACCATTTGTTGTTTCGGGTGGCACTATTACAGCACAGGCCTACGAGTACATTGATGTTTTAAACACTTTCTTGCTTCCCACTGTTGACGACAGTTCGGGGATGACAATTGTATCTTCCAACACGATCGAGCTCCTGTTCATAATGCACGGCCTGTGGCGCAGTGGTTACACGACAATAACGTCCCTGTAATGGACTAGTCTGCACAGAGTCCTGACCTGAATCCTGTAGAACACTTTTGGGATGTCTTGGAACGCCAACTTCGTTCCTGGCTTTAGCGACCGATGTCAATACCTATCCTCAGTGCAGCACTCCGGAAGGAATGGACTGCCATTCCCCTTCCAGGACCTGATTGAACGTATGCCTTCGATCGTGGAAGCTGTCATCAAGGCTAAGGGTGGGCAAACACCATACTGAACTGAATTCCAGCATTACCGATGGAGAGCGCCACGAACGTGTACGTCATTTTCTGTCAGGTGTCCGGATACTTTTGATCGTATATATATGATCAATGAGGAAAGTAGTTGCCTTCTCTTACAGGGTGACAATTATTGAACTATATGAAATAAAATTACCGTAACTTCTGAATGATTTCCATTAGGACGTTCAAACTACACGGTTGGCCACGGGGCATGGATGGAATTTGTATGCGCATGGGCATAATTTGCTTTGGCGGCGAAGCCACTTTCATTTGGATGAGCTCGTCAGTAAATAAAGTTGGCGCATTTGGGGGACTGAGAATGCGCATTTCGCGATCGAGAAGTCGTTTCGCCCTCAACAGGTGACTGTGTGGTGTGCAGCGTCCAGTCACGGAATAATCGGTGCGATATTCCTTGATGGCACGGTGACTACCGAACGGTACGTGAGGATTTTGGAAAATAATTTAATCCCCATTCTCCAAAGTGACCCTGATTTCGACAAGAGGTGGTCCATGCAAGACGGAGCTCGGCTCCATTGAAGCAGGAGAGTGTTTGATGTCCTGGAGGAGCACTTTGGGGGTCGCATTCTGGCTCTGGGGTACCCAGGAGCGACTGGCATGGGCCTCGTTTGGTGTCATTCTCCGAATATGGATTTGGTGATATATTCTCTGAACACATGCGAGTCCTTTTCGTGGGGCTGTCTTAAAGACAAGGTGTACAAAAATAACTCCAAAACCATCGCTGAGCCGAAAACAGCCTTTCAAGAGGTCATCGACTTCATCGATGTTCCGACACTTCAGCGGGTGATGCAGAAGTTCGCTATTCGTCTGTGCCACGTCATCGACAATGATGGCAGACATATCGAACATGTCATAATCATACAGTCTTTGCAGTTTAAAGAAAAACATCAAGTGTATAATGCACGTGCGAGGCTCAACATGCATTTTAAGAATATTACGAAGTGAGCCACAGTGATTTATTTACAATATGTGTGCTATGGTGGAATTCAGGAACATATACATGGAGCTGGAAAACCACATGGGCCACACCAATACAGATCGCCATCTACTGGAACGTATTGTGGGCAGACCACATGCTGTTGATAAAAACATTTCCGTAATGAAAAATATTAGGCGTCTGAAGTTGGACATGGTAGCCCGAAATCGGTTATGGCACTAAAATAAAATATTTAAAAAGTATTTGAAGCTGGTTGTGTCGTTCACCAACCGTCAATAATGGCCGCGGAGTCCACAAGATTCAACATGGGTAAAACAACACTGTTTCTATCTGTAACATTTGTCTTATTGTCTTAAACTTTTGACGTAAGATTATGTCCCTTAATCAGTAGATTATGACAGCATTTTAAATTTGTTAATTCGTACAGTAGTTACGCAGTGTTGAAAATAAATTTTTTCTTTCGACTGAAAGCATTGAGATAGGCTGGTTATCACATTTAGCATTCAACCGCGATTTTTATATATATTTTAACAACGCGTTTCGAGAGACAATGCTCTCATCATCAGGTTGTAAAATCTATGTCGCGAAATTAAACGTACTAAAAAGACAAAATACCATCACCAATAGTTGGTGGGTCCATAGAGTAAAAAAGAATTAAAAGTATATTGGATTGTGGGTCCTCGTCTTACATTAAAGTTGTTGACGCAGGTCGATGGCCGTCCCATAGCTACCAAATATGCTGTCGACTGTGCCGGCTCGGGTGCTGTTGTGGACTAACGTGCCTAGGTGTTGTGGCGTGGTTACCGCCGTGTGCTTGACGGTAACGCTATGCTATTGGGCGCCTCATTTCCTTACTGCATTGGTCTGCCATCGTTAGCCTCTCGCAACTCCGTCATTGACATGCTACAAGTTTTAAGTCGCATGCCTGCCCTAAAATAATTCTAAAAACCCGCTAAAAAATCTCATTTCTTTAAAGTTATCTTGTACATTTAGGATATTGCTTTGATTCTTTTCATGGATAGCTATCTCGAATTCCTCTAGTAAGTCAAGTTTCCTCCCTTTCTTTTCTACATGCAATATTTCTACGTTGTCTTCTATGCTATTAAGGGGATGGCCTGCTACCTCGACTCCATAATGGATTATATCAAATTGAGATAGGCATCTAAGAACTGGTATCGAGTTCCAGGTTCCGGTTTCCCGTACAGACCTTTGGTGATACAGACAGCTCAGATCATGCATTGTTTTTGACAGTTGAACGACTCATAGTATTAAGTATTACACAAGTAGTAATTTTAACGACGTGGCGTTTTTATATTTCAACCGTGCTTGAATAATGATTTTCTAAAGAAATGATACGATGAGTTAAATTGCAATGAATCTCGACATATGCTCTATCCTAGATATTATACTGCTTCTATTCGACGCTGTGAACACGATGCTGAAGCTCCACAGACTACTGAAGTTGCGAACACTGGCACTTCTGAACTCGAGCTTGTGCAATGCTCTGTTCTCGGACCCTAAATTATTCGGGCCGGGCAGTCTTTTGCCTCTCATTGTGCCTAGAAACCCATTATGTTTCTTGGTCGGTACTTCAGTCTAATAACTGATTTTCCAATTACATGAACGTACACACCTCCATGAGCCGCTGCCGAGATTTTCTCCTGCTTTTTTTTCCCCTGTGAGACTATAGGTTAAGCTCGTAAATATAACGTTTAAGCAGTGTATAATATATTAAATCTGTTTGGAGGATACTGTTATTCCTTCAGCTACCGAGTTTCATGATGAGCAAAATAATGTGTATTTTTAAAACTAATTACATAACGTGTGAACTACTTCGTCGGTCTTGCACCTTGAAATGGAAGAAGATCTTCTACCATGGAACACGTGATATTTTAACGATTTTTGCTGCCTTCAATATGGAAATCTGTGACAACAGCAAAAAGCTTCTATTTCGACATGTTTTTAAATTGTAACTGGTTTTTGATAGTATTTCTGCTTAATTTGAGTTCAATTACTGTTTATTAATGACAGACCTAGAATGGGAGTGCGAAGCGAACGAAACCAACAACAAGAACAACTCGATACTGAACTATGAGCAGTCGGCAGTGGAACTGTGGCAAGTGGCCACGCGAAGAATGTCGAGTCCGGCCGAACGAGACCGAGACAGGCGGGAACAGAACCGAGGCTGGAACGAGACCGGCCGACGGGCCGTTGCGGGAACGAGACCGGCCTTTTCCCGTTCCCGAGAACTATAAGTAGAAAGGCGCGGCCGAAGTGAACTACCAAAGACCGTTCCTTAGAATTCGTTCTTCGCCCGTTCCGTTCATCTTAGTGAACCGTTCCTTTGGACCCTTTAGTTGGCGAACGACCCATCTCTACTACGCAAACGTCGCTGCGTTGCCGGTGGTGAGAGGTAATGCCTGAAATTTGGTATTCTCGGCACACGCTTGACACTGTGGTTCTGGGAATAGTGAATTTCTTAACGATTTCCGAAATGTAACGTCCTATGTGTCCAACTACAACCACCACTCAACTTTCAAATTCTGTTAATTTCTGTTGTATGGCCACAACCACTTCGGAAACCTTTTCGTATGAAGTACCTTAGTAGAAATGACAGCACCGGCACTGTACTGCCTGCCCTTTTATACCTTTTGTATGCGATACTGCCGCTATCTGTATATGTTCAAATCCTTATCACCTCACTGTATACACAATATATATATATATATATATATATATATATATATATATATATATATATATATACAGGGTGTTTCAAAAATGACCGGTATATTTGAAACGGCAATAAAAACTAAACGAGCAGCGATAGAAATACACCGTCTGTTGCAATATGCTTGGGACAACAGTACATTTTCAGGCGGACAAACTTTCGAAATTACAGTAGTTACAATTTTCAACAACAGATGGCGCTGCGGTCTGGGAAACTCTATAGTACGATATTTTCCACATATCCACCATGCGTAGCAATAATATGGCGTAGTCTCTGAATGAAATTACCCGAAACCTTTGACAACGTGTCTGGCGGAATGGCTTCACATGCAGATGAGATGTACTGCTTCAGCTGTTCAATTGTTTCTGGATTCTGGCGGTACACCTGGTCTTTCAAGTGTCCCAACAGAAAGAAGTCACAGGGGTTCATGTCTGGCGAATAGGGAGGCCAATCCACGCCGCCTCCTGTATGTTTCGGATAGCCCAAAGCAATCACACGATCATCGAAATATTCATTCAGGAAATTAAAGACGTCGGCCGTGCGATGTGGCGGGGCACCATCTTGCATAAACCACGAGGTGTTCGCAGTGTCGTCTAAGGCAGTTTGTACCGCCACAAATTCACGAAGAATGTCCAGATAGCGTGATGCAGTAATCGTTTCGGATCTGAAAAATGGGCCAATGATTCCTTTGGAAGAAATGGCGGCCCAGACCAGTACTTTTTGAGGATGCAGGGACGATGGGACTGCAACATGGGGCTTTTCGGTTCCCCATATGCGCCAGTTCTGTTTATTGACGAAGCCGTCCAGGTAAAAATAAGCTTCGTCAGTAAACCAAATGCTGCCCACATGCATATCGCCGTCATCAATCCTGTGCACTATATCGTTAGCGAATGTCTCTCGTGCAGCAATGGTAGCGGCGCTGAGGGGTTGCCGCGTTTGAATTTTGTATGGATAGAGGTGTAAACTCTGGCGCATGACACGATACGTGGACGCTGGCGTCATTTGGACCGCAGCTGCAACACGGCGAACGGAAACCCGAGGCCGCTGTTGGATCACCTGCTGCACTAGCTGCGCGTTGCCCTCTGTGGTTGCCGTACGTGGTCGCCCTACCTTTCCAGCACGTTCATCCGTCACGTTCCCAGTCCGTTGAAATTTTTCAAACAGATCCTTTATTGTATCGCTTTTCGGTCCTTTGGTTACATTAAACCTCCGTTGAAAACTTCGTCTTGTTGCAACAACACTGTGTTCTAGGTGGTGGAATTCCAACACCAGAAAAATCCTCTGTTCTAAGGAATAAACCATGTTGTCTACAGCACACTTGCACGTTGTGAACAGCACACGCTTACAGCAGAAAGACGACGTACAGAATGGCGCACCCACAGACTGCGTTGTCTTCTATATCTTTCACATCACTTGCAGCGCCATCTGTTGTTGAAAATTGTAACTACTGTAATTTCGAAAGTTTGTCCGCCTGAAAATGTACTGTTGTCCCAAGCATATTGCAACAAACGGTGTATTTCTATCGCTGCTCGTTTAGTTTTTATTGCCGTTTCAAATATACCGGTCATTTTTCAAACACCCTATATATATATATATATATATATATATATATATATATATATATATATATATATATATATATATATATATATATATATAGGGTATTCCCTGTAGAATAAGGTAGCAAGTGAAAAAAAAATTTAAATCCATTGGTACAATGGTGAAGCAAGGCGAATGCGTAAACTTCCCAAAAATATTCATAAATTCGTTCAACGGTCTCGGTATGCCGTCGCAATAAAGCGTCTGAACAACACCATAGAAGCGGAAGACAAAAGCGAGTCAACAATCATGCCACAAATTCCAATCGAGTCAATTAACATTCAGTCTTTAAGGCTCCAATTTCCGGTAAGGTTATCATACAGTATGGCTAACAATAAGGTGCAAAGGGAGAGATTCCAATCTTGCCGAGTGAATTTAAAATAATCCTGTTTCTCGGAGTGACAGTTATACATAGCGCGTTCACGTGTCGGACAATCACAGAACTTGTTCGTCTTTGCACCTAAAAGCAAAAAACGACTGTAGGTTATAAGAATATACTGAGAATAAGTTAGGTGTTTGTGCTGGTCCGTGATCGATTGTCAAAGATCTGGAGCCACGCTACCAGAGTCGAGACTCGGCAGATATAAAGGAGCACGCACAGCCCAGCTAAGGGTCTGTGGGTCCCGTCTGCAAGCAGTGCTCTACGTCGCGCCGGAGAAGTAAGACTCGGTACAGAATACGGTGGCCGATGTTCAGCGACCAGTTTTCGTCCAAAGCGCAGGGTGAGTTCTTTCGTTTGTTTGGAAGGAAAGGCCGTCAAGTGTTTTCCACCTTATGGCCGGTCAGCGATGACAGAATCGAGACGCACGCCCTACAATCTTTCTCAAAAGATTTTACAGAAATTATTAAGTAAAAAAAAGTATTTTTCCTTTACTTATAGCTTTATATCTCACGTCTATGATGACGTGCCCATCATCACGTTAGTGGTCATACTTAATGCGATATTTACGTGGAAGTAAGACACTGCGCGAAATTCGGAAAAGTCCGCAATGAAAAATAGAGGTCGCTATGATTTTGCTTTTTGTGTATTACAATAATATGTTTTTGTGTATAAAATTCAGCTAACGTACTGATTTTTCTTTAGACTGGTAGAGGTATCTATCTGTCACCATTCTCGAGAAATTTGCCGTGCGGGGTGGCTGCTCGGTTTAGGGCGCCACGTCACCGATTCCACGGCCCCTCCCGCCGGATCTTCGAGTCCTCCCTCGGGCGTGGCTGTCTGTGATGTTCTTAGCATAAGTTACTTTAAGTCAGTGTAAGTAGTGTTTAGCGACTGATGACCTCAGCAGTTTGGTCCTTCAGGAATTCACACACACTTTATTTATTTATTTTTTTTTCTCGAGAAATTTGATGTGATTTAGGACACTCACTTGCGATCGCTCTGCACCAGTAAGTGTTCGAGTCGGTGGAGGCTCTGTAATGGTGTGGGCCATGTGCAAACGGTTCAAATGGCTCTGAGCACTATCAGACTTAACTTATGAGGTCATCAGTCCCCTAGAACTTAGAACTACTTAAACCTAACTAACCTAAGCACATCACACACATCCATGCCCGAGGCAGGATTCGAACCTGCGACCGTAGCGGTCTCGCGGTTCCAGACTGAAGCGCCTAGAACCGCTCGGTCACAACGGCCGGTGGGGTCATGTGCAGTTGGAATAATATGGGACCCCTTATATTCTGACAAGCGAAAAGTACGTAAACATGCTGTCGATCACCAGCATCCATTCTACATCTACATCTACATACATACTCCGCAATCCATCATACGGTGCGTTGCGGAGGGTACCTCGTACCACAACTAGCATCTCTTCCTGTTCCTCTCCCAAACAGAACGAGGGAAAAATGACTGCCTATCAGCCTCTGTACGAGCCCTAATCTCTCTTATCTTATCTTTGTGGTCTTTCCGCGAAATGTAAGTTGGCGACAGTAAAATTGTACTGCAGTCAGTCTCAAATGATGGTTCTTTAAATTTCCTCAGCAGCGATTCACGAAAAGAACGCCTCCTTTCCTCTAGAGACTCCCACCCGAGTTCCTGAAGCATTTCCGTAACACTCGCGTGATGATCAAACCTACCAGTAACAAATCTAGCAGCCCGCCTCTGAATTGCTTCTATGTCCTCCCTCAATCCGACCTGATAGGGATCCCAAACGTTCGAGAAGTACTCAAAAATAAGTCGTGTTAGTGTTTTATAAGCGGTCTCCTTTACAGATGAACCACATTTTACCAAAATTCTACCAATGAAGCGAAGACGAATATTTAATCGACGTGAATGTGTCAAGCACTACACTACTAATGGAGTATTAAAACATTACGAGATTCCCTTTTCCTATTCATCTGCATCAATTTACATTTATCTATATTTAGAGTTAGCTGCCATTCTTTACACCAATCACAAATCCTGTCCAAGTCATCTTGTACCCTCTTACAGTCACTCAACGACGACACCTTCCCGTACACCACAGCATCATCAGCAAACAACCGCACATTGCTATCCACCCTATCCAAATGATCATTTATGTAGATAGAAAACAACAGCGGACCTACCACACTTCCCTGTGGCACTCCAGATGATACCCTCACCTCCTATGAACACTCACCATCGAGGACAACGTACTGGGTCCTATTACTTAAGAAGTCTTCGAGCCAGTCGCATATTTGGGAACCAATCCCATATGCTCGTACCTTAGTTAGGAGTCTGCAGTGGGGCACCGAGTCCATTGTGCCGGACTTGGCCAATTTCAGCAGGTCAATGCGACACCTCACGCGTCCAGAATTGCTACAGAGTGGCTCCAGCAAGTAGGAACACTCTTCTGAGATTAAGCGCTTTCGTTGGCCATCATACCTTGCAACGTGCAGCTCAGAAGAGATCTCCTCCCCCTCTTACTCATGGATTTATAGACATCCTTGCAGGATTCAAGGTGCCTACACGATGTCTGGCAGGTGTACCAGTTTCTTTGGTTCTTTAGGGTAAATAGTATAAGGCTGTTAAAGGTTCCAGCGGAGTCTTTTCCCTGATAACTTACACGCGCGTCCCCTGTTTCTTTCTGGGAAAACGGGATACCGCTGCTTTACTTGCAACCCATGGCAATTCTCATACTCACGCTGTGTTTCTTTTCTTTTCTAGGCAGATGGCAACGACGCAAAAGTAATGAGCGAAATAAAAGCTTGCATGGCCACCGAGAATCTAGGTAAGTCTAAATCTCATCCCATCACATTGTTCGTGTATTATTATGGCCCGAAAAGTCTCTGCATTCTTGAGGTGAAAGAGTGTGCATGCATTTTGCACATGCGTAAACAAATAGGAAACAAGACAAAATACATTATGATGTCTAACTCTGAGTGTAGAAGAACCCAAGCTGACCAAGCCTGCGCTATTCTCACATTTCGTGAAAGCCACGGAACAGGCAGTCAGATAGATGCAATGTTTCTTGACTTCCAAACAGCATTCGACTCGGTACTACACCTACATTTATTAACAAAGGTAAATTATACGGCCCATCAAGCAAAATTTGCGACTGTGTTGAGGATTTCTTGGTAGCCAGTATGTATCACGTTATGTTGAATGCAGGGTTACGGCCAAAAGTTGAAGGGCCTTCCCCAGGAAAAGACATGGGACTATTGTTGTTCACGTTGTACACGCTGTTCCATAGTAAAATAAAATGTGAAAAATTCAATTAGCCACTAATGCGTCTGCATCAGGGGCTCGGACAATGGACAGGAATGCACAGTCCACAAATTTAAACAAACTTCACTTTCTAAACAAAGTTATGTAATTTTTTAATGGTACCTGTACAAAATATACCGAAATGAAAACTAGAGGCAGCGTTAGTATTGGGAGACTTGGTTCCACTGCTCTAAACCTTATACATTCTGGAATACTTAGACTTTATATAATGGAATCAGTGCCACATTTTGTGACGTAACGCTATAATGTCAAAATGCCGGATATCTGCATTGTCCTGAAGCCTGATATAGGAAAATCTTACTCTACGCATTACGGCAGAAGCTCTGGCGCCATTGCTATCCTTTGACGTCTACGTACTTCGAAAGGCATGGTGTTTAAAACAGTGAAAACAAGTGTGCCGTCAATAACTGTACCGCTATTTTACATTTCTGCAGAAAAGACGTACATGTGCCATTTAAGAAAAACGTGACTTTATGTTGAAAGTGATGTTTGTTTACATTTATGGATTGCGTATTCCTACCCACCGTGTGATCCCCTGACACACCGTATGAGATCAACAGTATCCGAACACCTAGCTGAAAATTACTTACAAGTTCGTGGCGTCCTCCATCGGCAATGCTGGAATTCAATATGGTGTCTGCCACTCTTAGCCTTGTTGACGGCTTCCACTCTCGCAGGCATGCGTTCAACCAGGTGCTGGAAGGTTACTTGGGAAATGGCAGCCCATTCTTCACGGAGTGCTTCACTGAGGAGAGGTATCGAAATCGGTCGCTAAAGCCGGGAACGAAGTCGGCGTTCCAAAACATCCGCCGGCCGAGGTGGCCGAGCGGTTCTAGGCGCTTCAGTCCGGAACCGCGACACTGCTACGGTCGCAGGTTCGAATCCTGTCTCGGGCATGGATGTGTGTGATGTACTTAGGTCCGTTAGGTTTAAGTAGTTCTAAGTTCTAGGGGACTGATGACCTCAGATGTTAAGTCCCATAGTGCTCAGAGCCATTTGAACCATTTGAACCAAAACATCCCAAAGGTGTTCTATAGGATTCAGGTCAGACCTCTGTGCAGGCCAGTCCATTACAGGAATGTTATTGAAGTGTAACCACTCCGCCACAGGTCATGCACTATGGTGTTCGATCGTGTTGAAACATGCAATCGCTAACCCCGAATTGCTCTTCAACAGTGGGAAGCAAGAAGGTGCTTAAAACATGGTGCTGTGATAGTGCCACGCACAACAAGATGGAGTGCAAGCGCCTTCCATGAAAAACATGACCACACCATAACACCATCGCCTCAAAATTTTACTGTTGGCACTACACTCACTGGGAGATGGCGTTCACCGGGAATTCGCCATACCCACACACTGCCATCGGATGGCCACATTGTGTACCGTGATTCGTCACTCCACACAACGTTTTTCGACTGTTCAGTCGTCCAATGTTTACCCTCCTTACACCAAGCGAGGCGTCGTTTGCCATTTATCGGCGTGATGTGTGGCTTATATGCAGCCGCTCAACCATGAAATCCAAGTTCTTTCACCTCCCGCCTGTCATAGAGTTTCCAGTGGATCCTGATGCATGGGCGAATTCGTGTGTGACGGTCTGGATAGATGTCTGCTTATTACACATTACGACCCTCTTCAACTGTCGGCGGTCTCTGTCGGTCAACAGACGAGGTCGGCCTCTACGCTTTTGTGCTGCATGTCCCTTCAGGTTTCTACGTCACTATCACGTCGGAAACAGTTGGCCTAGGGATGTTTAGGAGTGGGAAAATCTCGCGTACAGGCGTATGACACAAGTGACACCCAATCACCTGCCGCTTTCGAAGTCCGTGAGTTCCGCGGGTTGCCCCATTCTGCTCTCTCACGATGTCTAATGACTGCTGAGGTCGCTGATACGGAGTACCTGGAAGTACGTGGCAGCACAACGCACCTAATATGAAAAACGTATGTTTTTTGGGGGTTTTCGGATACTTTTGATCACATGGTATAGGTGCAGCCCTGGCCAGTTGCATTTTTCACATTTTTTTTCGTTTTGGGAATTTGTGAGGTGGCAGAGATAGATGGGAGAGCCTATATATTAATGATATGACATACAACATTGACATCAACCTTAGACTTGTCACAGACAAGACAGTTTTCTATAACGAAATGTCGTCTGAATGAAGCTGCAGAAATAGTCTACAACTAGATGTTGATAAGATTTCAGTTGCTTCAAATTTAGATAAATAAACATCATGCACTTTGCAAAACGACAACACATAACGTGCTGTGACTAAAGCATCAGTGAGTTACTGTAGAGTGCGATTTAGGTGTAGTAGAGTTGGGCTGGGTTGCGCAGACAAAAAATTTTAAGTAACAAGATCAAAACCAATTCTCTGTAGCCCAAATACTTATGTAGCGCTAGAGTATTCAAACGGAATATTTTTAACAAAAACAGAATAAGGTGAAATATAGAACAAATAGCTGATAAATCCATCTTTGCCCAGGCATTCAATATGCCAGTTTTCTGCGGCAGCGGCAGCGACTTTTCGTAATTCTATACACGGCAGTTGTTTTCACCTGTAGCCGTTTGCGCTTCGCAGTTGAAAGCTACCAAATGAGCTACCAGGTGTCTGGGATTTCTGTAAGTTGACTGGACTGTAGGAGTGTCTTAATAGTAAAGAAGAAGTGTATTAAAACTTAGTGCATGGTGGGATATTTTCTCACGCATCTCAGTGTTTATGATCTTTTGAACTGTGTGTCGTGCAAAGACATGTTTGTGTAGACACATTCAGCGGCATATGAGAATACTGACGACACAATGTGTTGTGAACAGAATTGGTAGTAAAGGGATAAATTTAAACATCAGTGACAATGTGGCAGTTTTTGACGCATCTCAGTGTTTATCTCGTCATATGTCCTGAGGTCCTAGGTCCACTGTTTCCAATGTGATAGTGAAGTGGAAACGTGAAGGGACACGTACAGCACAAAAGCGTACAGGCCGACCTCGTCTGCTAACTGTCAGAGACGCCTCGCTTGGTGTAAGGAGAGTAAACATTGGACGATTGAGCAGTGGATAAACGTTGTGTGGAGTGACAAATCACGGTTCATGACGTGGCGATCAGCTGGCAGGGTGTGGGTATGGCGAGTGCCCGATGAACGTCATCTGCCAGCGTATGTAGTGTCAACAGTAAAATTCGGAGGCGGTGGTATTATGATATGGTTTTCCATGGAGGGGTCTTGCAGCCCTTATTGTTTTGCGTGGCACTATCACAACACAGGCCTACAGTGATGTTTTAAGCACCACCTTGCTTCCCACTGTTGAGCAATTCGTCGGTTGGCGATTGCATGTTTCAACACGATCGAACACCATAATGCATGAATTGTGGCAGAGTGGTTACACGACAATAACATTCCTGTAATGGACAGGCTTGCACAGAGTCCTGACCTGAATCCTATAGAACACCTTTGGGATGTTTTGGAACGCCGACTTCGTGCCAGGCGTCACCGACCGACGTCGATACCTCTCGTCAGTGCAGCACTCCGAGAAGAATGGGCTGCCATTCCCCAAAAAACCTTCCAGCACCTGGTTGCGGGTATGCCTGTCGCAGTGGTAGCTGCCAACAGGGCTAAGGATGGGCCAACACCAAACTGAATTCCAGCATTACCGATGGAAGGTGCCACGATCTTGTAAGTCATTTTCAGCCAGTTGTCCGGATACTTTTAATCACATGGTGTATAATTTGGCACGTGCATTTAGCGTCATGTGTGCATACGATCTGCGAAATTTATTGAGACTAGAGTTAGTTGCACAGAAGTTAGTTGCACAGAAGTTAGTTGCACACAAATTTAATTTTGAACGTCGCCCATGATGAGGCAGTTTTTCACGCATCTCACTGTTTACGATGTCTTATCTTCCGAACCGAGACGGACATGTGGTTCTTATACCCGCAGTGATTGTTGCTTGCAAGGAATATGTGTACCAAATTTGGTTGTAATTGGTCCAATGATTTGGGAGGAGATGTGGAACGTACACATATAAACATACATATATACATACACTGATAAGCCAAAATATTATGACCACTGCCTACCGCAACGTTGGATACCGCCGGGAGGCACGGTAACAAAACTATGTAAGTGGAGGAGACACGGACGGGAGATCGCCCTCGCGAAGATGTGGGCTGAAAATGGCGAAATCCATTGAGATACGCAACTTTGACGAGGGGTAGATTATTATTACGTAGAGCTTGTGAACGACTATCTCGAAAACGGTGAATCTGGTCGGATGTTCACGTTCTACTGTCGTGAGCGTCTACAGAAAGAGGTGCTAGGGCAGTAAAACTACTACTAGAAGGAAAATTGTCCACGACTCTACACAGAACGTGGGGTTCTGTGAAGTAGGATGGATGGTGATCTGTCGCATCTCTGCCGAGAGACTATTACGCTGGTGCACGCACAAGTGGTTCGGACCGCGCGTTCACCGTACATTGTCCAACACGGCGATCTGCAGCAGACAACGCCCACATGTTCACATGTTGACCCAACCACATCATTAGTTACGATTTCAGTGATCGCGGGTGCATCTGGATTCGAGCGTTGATCAATGGAAACGTGTCGACTTTTGAGGGTGAATCACATTTCCGCTACACTAAGTCTCCACAAATGCCGTCATCGAGGGGAATGGCGGCTCGAAACACGCAGCGTATCACGGGCGCATGGTGATGGGAGCAGTGTAATGCAATGAGGGACATTCTGCTGCACTTGCATGGGATCTGTGGGAGTAATTGAAGACACGCTGACAGCTGCGAACGACCTGAATCCCTTCGCGCTTGAAGTCTTCCCGGACGCCGATGTCATCTTTCAGCAGTATAATTATCCGTGTCTCGGAGCCAGAACCACGCTACAGTGATTTGAGAAGCATTATAGTCGACTCGTGTTGACGACTCGGCGACCAAATTCGCCTGATGTATATCCTGTGGAACCCATCTGGGTCCCTACCGGGCGCCATCACGGCTACGCAAATCAGCGACCCAATATTTACGCGAATTACATGAACTGCGCGTAGACACCTAATGCCACTTAACTCCACAAACCTGCCAACAAATTTGGATCCCGTATTCGTAAAATCAGTGATGTATTTCGTCCTAAAGGCAGACAAAGACGCTATTGAGCAGGTGGTCATAATGTTTTGGTTCATCAGTGCAAATACATAATTATAACATATTAAATTTGACGGTACAGGAGGTATCTTGGCAACAACGTAACAACTCAAAACATTACATTGTCCTCATTACACAAGACAACTGAAAACTTACGAAGTCACATAACATTTATGGTAGTAGTTATAACCTCTAACTACATCTGGTTCTTTAAACACCAACAAATAGGACACCGTCTACCATCCACACTAGCCAGCTACCCACGCAAGCGTCTAAATAAATAGTTATCCAGTTACATGCATGACAATTCTATCGTATAAGGCAATACAAAACAAATATTTCTGCAGCTGAGTGAATCACAGGTCAACACATAAGAAATTAGCACAGTATCAATTCTGAAAATCACTGACAATGCCTGATTCACTGTGGCAGTGAAAAACACAGACATTTGGGGAACCAATATAGAATCAATACTAAAAATCACTGACAACAGTTTGACAGTCGTCCAAAAAAATTTTATACGAACGGATTTCAATAAGTAATGCAGCACTTTTTTTTCTCGTAGAATTTTGGCTGAAAAGACGTCATTTTTGTGGCGCATCGTGGAATAATCTCTCTTCGGCCCCTACAATTTCATAAAGTTCCGATGGGTGGCAGCACTATACATAGCCTTCAAAATGCAAACGAAATTCTCCTTCTCCAGGACAAGAAGGGTAATAGGAGTAATCCATCGAACTACAGACCTATATCATTGACGTCGGTTTGCAGTAGGGTCTTGGAGCATTTACTGTATTCAAACATTATGAATCACCTCGAAGGGAACGATCTATTTATACGTAATCAGCATGGTTTCAGAAAACATCGTTCTTGTGCAACGCAGCTAGCTCTTTATTCGCACGAAATAATGGCCGCTATCGACAGGGGATCTCAAGTTGATTCCGTATTTCTAGATTTCCGGAAAGCTTTTGACACCGTTCCTCACAAGCGACTGCTAATCAAGCTTCGGGCCTATGGGGTATCGTCTCAGTTGTGCGACTGGACTCGTGATTTCCTGTGAGGAAGGTAGCAGTTCGTAGTAATAGACGGCAAATCATCGAGTAAAACTGAAATGATATCAGGTGTTCCCCAGGGAAGCGTCCTGGGACCTCTGCTGTTCCTGATCTATATAAATAACCTGGGTGATAATCTGAACAGTTCTCTTGGGTTGTTCGCAGATGGTGCTGTAATTTACCGTCTAGTAAGGTCATCCGAAGACCAGTATTGCAAAGCGATTTAGAAAAGATTGCTCTATGGTGTGGCAGGTGGCAGTTGACGCTAAATAACGATAAGTGTGAGGTGATCCGCATGAGTTCCAAAAGAAATCCGTTGGAATTCGATTACTCGATAAATAGTACAATTCTGAAGGCTGTCAATTCAACTAAGTACCTGGGTGTTAAAATTACGAACAACTTGGGAGAGCCAGTCCTGACAAAACTCTACCATCTGGTGAGCAAGATGTATGAGACAGGCGAAATACCCTCAGACTTCAAGAAGAATATAATAATTCCAATCCCAAAGAAGGCAGGTGTTGACAGATGTGAAAATTACCGAACTATCAGTTTAATAAGCAAAGCAACGATAATGGAATGTAGTTGAATTAAATCGGGTGATGCTGAGGGAATTAGATTAGGAAATGAGAGACTTAAAGTAGTAAAGGAGTTTTCCTATTCGGGGAGCAAAATAACTGATGATGGTCGAGGTAGAGAGGATACAAAATGTAGACTGGCAATGGCAAGGAAAGCGTTTCTGAAGAAGAGAAATTTGTTGACATCGAGTATAGATTTAAGTGTCAGGAAGTCGTTTCAGAAAGTATTTGTATGGAGTGTAGCCGTGTATGGAAGTGAAACGAGGACGATAAATAGTTTAGAGAAGAAGAGAATAGAAGCTTTCGAAATGTGGTGCTACAGAAGACTGCTGAAGATTAGATGGGTAGATCACATAACTAATGAGGAGGTATTGAATAGAATTAGGGAGAAGAGAAATTTGTGGCACAACTTGACTAGAAGAAGCGACCGGTTGGTAGGACATGTTCTGAAGCATTAAGGGATCACCAATTTAGTATTGGAGGGCAGCGTGGAGGGTAAAAATAGTAGAGGGAGCCCAAGAGATGAATACACTAAGCATATTCAGAAGGATATAGGTTGCAGTAGTTACTTGGAGATGAAGAATATAAATGCGATAGTACCTGTACAGAAACCAGATGGCAGTTATAAGAGTCGAGGGACATGAAAGGGAAGCAGTGGTTGGGAAGGGAGTGAGACAGGGTTGTAGCCTCTCCCCGATGTTATTCAATCTGTATATTGGGCCAACAGTAAAAGAAACAAAAGAAAAATTCAGAGTAGGTATTAAAATCCATGGAGAAGAAATAAAAACTTTGAGGTTCGCCGATGGCATTGTAATTCTGTCAGAGACAGCAAAGGAGTTGGAAGAGCAGTTGAACGGAATGGACAGTGTCTTGAAAGGAGGATATAAGATGAACATCAACAAAAGCAAAACGAGGATAATGGAATGTAGTCGAATTAAGTCGGGTGATGCCGAGGGAATTAGATTAGAAAATGAGACAAAGTAGTAAATGAGTTTTCCTATTTGGGGAGCAAAATAACTAGTGATGGTCGAAGTAGAGAGGATATAAAATGTAGACTGGCATGGTACGGAAAGCGTTTCTGAAGAAGAGGAATTTGTTAATGTCGAGTATAGATTTAAGTGTCAGGAAGTCGTTTCTGAAAGTATTTGTATGGAGTGTAGCCATGTATGGAAGTGAAACATGGGCGATAAATAGTTTGGACACAAAGAGAATAGAAGCTTTCGAAATGTGGTGCTGCAGAACAATGCTGAAGATTAGATTGGTGGATCACATAACTGACGAGGAGGTATTGGGAAGAAGAGGAGTTTGTGACGCAACTTCACAAGAAGAAGGGACCGGTTGGTAGGACATGTTCTGAGGCATCAGGGGATCACAAATTTAGCATTGGAGTGCAGCGTGGAGGGTAAAAATCGTAGAGGGAGACCAAGAGATGAATACACTAAACAGATTTAGAAGGATGTAGGGTGCAGTAGGTACTGGGAGATGAAGAAGCTTGCACAGGATAGAGTAGCTTGGAGAGTTGCATCAAACCAGTCTCTGGACTGAAGACCACAACAACAACAACAACAGGGTTTTGTAGCCTAAGGAATGGGGTGTTTTGTGGTGTATTGAATAAAACCATCCTGTTTTCAGAAAAGAAAGTGTTGCATTACAAAGCGAAC
The DNA here is from genome assembly GCF_023898315.1 of Schistocerca nitens. Classification (NCBI taxonomy): domain Eukaryota; kingdom Metazoa; phylum Arthropoda; class Insecta; order Orthoptera; family Acrididae; genus Schistocerca; species Schistocerca nitens. The sequence goes on along the minus strand of NC_064623.1, from coordinate 211,719,382 downwards.
GCCTCGCGCACATGTTGCTCCTGAAACAACTGGGAGCTGTGCGGTGATGATTACTGGGAGATGTCTGATGTCTCTGATTGGCGACTTTCCTGTTCGCAGACAGTCTGGCTGCGCTCAGAACCAACAAGGAGGCCAGGACTGCAGAGGAGAAGGTAAGTCAGCCTCAACCATCAGGTTCAGCCTATCGGTATAACCGACTGATGATGATTGATTGTGATGATTGTGCGTTTAAAGGGGCTAAACTACTGGGAACTGGCTGATGATACCGTTGCCTGTGTCTATATAGTGTGTCCCAGAAGGAACGGTCAGTATTCAATTATATGAAAGGAACCATCGTTCGAAACAAAAAAGTCTAGTAAATAAGGGGCCTAAAATGCATACCTGTAGAGCTATCAGCATTACTTCATCTTCGATACTGCGAAACACATCGTCCCTCTACCGCAAACTGTTGGCTTTCCCTGTCGTGGGATGCGGTAGTGTGAAGCAAAACAAAAAAAAGTCGTATAAACATGGGCTCTAGAATACATACCATAAGAGCAATGAGCACTTGTTCATATTCGCTAGTGCAAAACACGTATCTTGTACAGCACAAGACATCGTAGCTCTGAAGGTATTCATTTTGTGGCCCGTCTTTACTAGAATTTGAATTTGTTTTTGTCCAGACTACCAGCTACAAAAATATTGATAGCAGAGAGCATACAGTAGAAGAGATTTGCTTCACAGTATCGAAGATAGACAAGTGCTGAAGGCTCTGAAGTTACGCATTTTAGACTCCATGTTTGCTAGATATCTTTGCTCTGAATGATCGTCCTTCTCGGATCCCTGAATATTAAAAATTCCTCCCCGGGACGCCTTGTATATCTACTTCCACACTCCATAAGCAAGCTTGTGATCTGTTGCAGGAGATACTTTGTGTTCCACTATCATTCCCCAACCCCCTTGTACTGGTGCCTTAATGTACTGGTTTTTGGGGCACCTATCTTAAAGAGGGAAAAATTATACAGAAAAGTACTGTAGTAAAATATGTACCACAGAAAAGGATAGAATTCAAGTTAAAACGTGGGCCAATATATTGAAATCTGGAAATCTGCTTTGATTCTTTAGTTAAAATACTATTGTTTTAAATAACGGCGCACAGCCTCGTTAAGTATGCGTGGTGTGAGGCGTCTTGAAATAGTACACGTAAAATGTTTACGTGATGTGTCGAAAAGCTAAACATCACAGGGTATCCGTGATAAACTTAAACCTGAGAAAATATTCTTGGGTGTCGCGTGGTGGAATATTGTTTTCTTTTCGAAACGAAACGTAAACTATTTATTATTTTTTTCCTCAAAATATTGTCTTCGAAGTGGTAATCGATCGTCGTGAAGCGGCCAATTTGAATCTCTGAACTAATAATCCACAAATTACGATAAATACTGCAAATGGTTTTAAGTTACTAATATATTCATGCAGGCCCTGTCAAAGAGAAATTATTTATACAGCTGTGAAAATATGCAAAACAAATGTTACGGCCGGTAATGGCGGCCAACAATGACTTTCATTAGCGCTAACTTCCTGCGTTGCTACAGTCACTGAAAATTAGAAAAATCACTACAACTTGCATGGGATAGGGCTGTCTACTTAAATGAAACAGTAATAACTCTTTCTATAACATATTTTAACAATTGTTAAGTTATTACAGACGTACTATATTCAATGGCCCACCGTTGCGCGCATTCCGGAAAAAGAGAACCGTGACAGTGAATTCCTTGTCATTGTGCAATAATTAACAAATAAAATCTTTTCATTCTATTTACAAAGAACAAAGAGTTTCTTTATTATTACACAATTTCTCCGCCAAATTTATAGACATTATTCTCAAATTAATTTTAGTTCCTTTTATCTTTAGCATGCCTCCATAAAAATCTTTGAGTATGATCAAACATATTTCAGCACATAAAAATGTTCGCTTTATTTAATGTCATCAACAAGTATCGGTACACCCTTTCCTGTTCCAGTTTCGAATGGTTCGCAGGAGAACAATAGCTGGTAAGCGTCCATATAAGCTCGAATCTCTCTACCTTCACGGTCTTTTCGAGAGATAGGAGAAAGATGTATTGGTTGACTCATCTATATTAGAACATCCTCGGGAACAAAGAACCTCATCTTGATGCACAACACCTTTCTTTTTTTAGCGTCTGCCACCGGAGTTGGATGAGCATATACGTGAGGATTTGGCACTTACTAAACGAACCTACAACGAAATGTGCTGTTCTTCTTTGGCTCTTCTCTGTTTGCTTTATCACCACTGTCTTTGAGTACTTGCTAAATCTGAACGGTCTTGGAGATGAAGATATAGACTAAAGGAGGCAGAAGTACACTCTGCAGGGAACGCAACGAAAACATTCTCCGGACCGTAACCCTCCCCTCCTCCCCCCCCCCCCTTGTTTACCTTCAGACGTTTCACGCCGTACACGCCAATGGTCTTCTGTCCATTGAAGCGTGAAACGTGATGGATCTGAAAAGGACACCTCTCGCCACTCAGTGGACGTCGCTATGCAAATTCCAGCCTTCGTCGCCTATGAACAGCAGTCAGAATGGAAGGTGAACCATAGCCTACTGCGGAGGCCCATACGCAGCAACGCTCGCTGAATGGTCGTCGAGGAGAAACTGTTGGTGTTGGTAGCCCCTTTGTTCTTCTGGGCGTCAGTTTGTAACCTCCCCCTTACCAATCGGCCTAGCTGCTTACGATATAAAATATGACTGTGGATCGCGTGTATGCTTAACGCATTTTTACTAATTGGATAAGGCTGTCTTTCCCGAAGAAATAATACCGATAAGTAGGAGGAAAGTATACAACAGACCCTTCATATGGTAAAGTCTACTAAAAATAAAAAAGTAATTAAACCGAACAGTGCTATAATTTGGAAAAATGGAAGTTATTTTGTGTATTCACTCACGAACAGCACTGGACAGAAAAGGGGTATCACTGATCATGAATCCAAAAGTTACACTAATGAACGAAAAGGAAATAATTAACGGTCACCAGCCCACTAGGGCAATTTGCATCCTAAATCCTGTACAAGATGATGGGGAAGAAAAACATGTAATATTAAACACTGATGTGGCAACTGAAGATTATCACGTTTTTTTGACACTAATTTTAAGTGAGTATGTAATGATAAAAAACTGAGAAGTCACTCTTATGTTATGTTTGTCATTAAATTTTGAAAAAAAAACGAGTAATAATTTGAAAATATGCAAATTAAACTGTATGTTGGTACTGAACTTCGTTACGTGAACAATGACTTTCAGTGATCTCAACGTAACTACATCAAAGACTTTTTTTTTAAAGAAAGCAAGCACTTTTACTTTGCAGTTATTTATTTTGCAAATTGGATTGCAAGTTATTGTCTGAACAACTGACTTGAACAGAAATAAATAATAGAATACGTACCAAACCAAACAGCGATGTGCTCCAAACTATATGTAAAACAAATAAAACTTCCGCACTCTTAATTTGTGCATTTCTTTAGATTTGGATTCTTTCCAGCGATTGATTCTCAAACTTGAGAAATGAAATTGCGTTAGTATACGCATATACTGAAGCCTCTGTTGTACAACAGTTAATTGAAAGTAGACTGAGGCTAAAATTCTTAAAAGTGAAATTATTCATTAATAAACTGGCTGTGACTATTCAATTAGTGTCTTATAACATTCGATTAGCTTATAAGAAATAAAGGAACGAGGACCCTGCTTGGTAACAATGTCTCAAGACAATGAGGACACAATCGTCCTGAGTTTAACTGATTATTATTTAAATAAATTTTATCAATCAAATCACATTCAGTTGTGATGCTGGGTTAGCCGTTAATACTTTCTACCAATGAACAGTCGTACTTCAGTGCTGTGCATACGACGAAACTCGACGAAACTGTGTTGCTAGAACTGCTGCTGTTGTTGACGGTAGCATATTGTGGAGCCACGGAAAATTGTAGGAACGGGCAGTCGTAATTAATACAGCCTCTTATGCCCGTCCACTGCCCGTACTCCTGCTGTAGACATCTGGCCGGCGCGCGTATATTATGCCGCCGAAATTGGTACTCTCTACTGCGAGAGCGTTAACACCACACTTCCGCACACTACAAGCGCTGGAACCCGTCTCCCTCTCTCGCGCGCTCCGCGCAACAGCTGCCTACCCAAAGATTTTACAACGCACAAGCACTGCTATTATCGTTGCTAGTCAATGCGAATAACAATTCTTTTGGCTTTTCCCCAGAGCTTAGACACAGATAAATACAATGAAATGTCAACAGACTTCTACCTAAATGTACACATACAGTAAAGCAATGTTCTTACTTATTAAAAGAAAGCATTTAAATTACAAATATTTACATACAATTCAGCAAACAATTTTATATATCGGTGGCAGGTGCCATGCATCCTGCATTTTCGGTGTTACAAGTTGCTCAACAGTTACACGTCAATTCGCCTGCACACATTTCTGCAGCTGTCATTCACACCAGTGCTGCACCTGTTTTGGAGAGCGCCATTTAGCCACGCACGGTATACTTTAATCACAGCAGCATGCGAACAGTTTACACACTTAGCCGTTTGGGAAATGTTTCCACCCTTAGTCCAAAAGTCAATGATAATGCTTTTTTTTTTGGGTCAGATAAATGGCTCCCTTTCCGCATCGCAACAGCGCTTGCACTGTCTCCCTAGTGCCCCCTCCACTCCCAGTGCTGCCATCTGCCATCTGTGACTGGTTATTACACGTCGACGTCGAACAAAGGCAGTGATCACACCAATGTGACTCGACCGTATATTTATCCCAACTACTGCAGTATGTCACACTGCAGTCATTGGCATTTCGTAACTCCACATGCGCATTAACTTGACGGGGAAATTTCGATGTATTACGGAATACTTTCCTCCACGTCAGTTTTCGCTATTATGATTCGACTACATTCCATTACTTTTGTTTTAATTCTGTAGATGAGCCTCTTATAGTCGTTCTTAAAGACACTATCCGTCCAGTTCAACTGGTCTTCAAGTTCATTTGGCTTCCCTGACACAATCACAATGTCAGCAGGGAACCTACGTAACTCGAAAGACAAGCATTCCGGAAAATACACTCCTGGAAATGGAAAAAAGGACACCGGTGTGTCAGACCCACCATACTTGCTCCGGACACTGCGAGAGGGCTGTACAAGCAATGAGCACACGCACGGCACAGCGGACACACCAGGAACCGCGGTGTTGGGCGTCGAATGGCGCTAGCTGCGCAGCACTTGTGCACCGCCGCCGTCAGTGTCAGCCAGTTTGCCGTGGCATACGGAGCTCCATCGCAGTCTTTAACACTGGTAGCATGCCGCGACAGCGTGGACGTGAACCGTATGAGCAGTTGACGGACTTTGAGCGAGGGCGTATAGTGGGCATGCGGGAGGCCGGGTGGACGTACCGCCGAATTGCTCAACACGTGGGGCGTGAGGTCTCCACAGTACATCGATGTTGTCGCCAGTGGTCGGCGGAAGGGGCACGTGCCCGTCGACCTGGGACCGGACCGCAGCGACGCACGGATGCACGCCAAGACCGTAGGATCCTACGCAGTGCCGTAGGGGACCGCACCGCCACTTCCCAGCAAATTAGGGACACTGTTGCTCCTGGGGTATCGGCGAGGACCATTCGCAACCGTCTCCATGAAGCTGGGCTACGGTCCCGCACACCGTTAGGCCGTCTTCCGCTCACGCCCCAACATCGTGCAGCCCGCCTCCAGTGGTGTCGCGACAGGCGTGAATGGAGGGACGAATGGAGACGTGTCGTCTTCAGCGATGAGAGTCGCTTCTGCCTTGGTGCCAATGATGGTCGTATGCGTGTTTGGCGCCGTGCAGGTGAGCGCCACAATCAGGACTGCATACGACCGAGGCACACAGGGCCAACACCCGGCATCATGGTGTGGGGAGCGATCTCCTACACTGGCCGTACACCACTGGTGATCGTCGAGGGGACACTGAATAGTGCACGGTACATCCAAACCGTCATCGAACCCATCGTTCTACCATTCCTAGACCGGCAAGGGAACTTGCTGTTCCAACAGGACAATGCACGTCCGCATGTATCCCGTGCCACCCAACGTGCTCTAGAAGGTGTAAGTTAACTACCCTGGCCAGCAAGATCTCCGGATCTGTCCCCCATTGAGCATGTTTGGGACTGGATGAAGCGTCGTCTCACGCGGTCTGCACGTCCAGCACGAAGGCTGGTCCAACTGAGGCGCCAGGTGGAAATGGCATGGCAAGCCGTTCCACAGGACTACATCCAGCATCTCTACGATCGTCTCCATGGGAGAATAGCAGCCTGCATTGCTGCGAAAGGTGGATATACACTGTACTAGTGCCGACATTGTGCATGCTCTGTTGCCTGTGTCTATGTGCCTGTGGTTCTGTCAGTGTGATCATGTGATGTATCTGACCCCAGGAATGCGTCAATAAAGTTTCCCCTTCCTGGGACAATTAACTCACGGTGTTCTTATTTCAATTTCCAGGAGTGTATGTCCATGAATTGTATTTTGCCTCCCCAAGTCTGGAGACTCCGTCCGTAGAAAATTATCCTTGTGCATTATTTACTTCTTCTGTACTAAATATTTTGCGTAATATCAATGATCTACATTTTTTGCAAAACATTAATAGTATCACTATTAGTCGTAGAAATTCTGTAACAATGTTATAGTAGTTTTGTAGTTCATAAGCTTGTAACTCTTTTGCTCAGTCAGTGTTAACTCTTATCGATGTTTTTGATTTCAGTGTTTCGTTGGCTGCATGATGAAGAACCTCCATGTGGTAAGTCATGCTACAGCGCCCTCGGCAGTGACGGTAACGATTAAGTTCCGCACGCTGGTTTTAGTCAGTTAACTGGTTAGTTTAGCTCGCTGACACTTTGAAACTGTTTCGTTTCAGCGCTAGGCACACAGTGCGCTGTAACGTGTTGTTCTATTGGACGCATGCCAATTATTTTAGTACGTTGACAACTCCCAAGCATAATTTGTCTTTCAGTTCTTTGTTTCTCCCGCTGATTTTGACGATGTTTTTATCCTGTCAGACCTGAATTGTCATGTGATGTCCAGGATTGTCTTCTGGCTGTGTTTTGGTGATGTATTGGTGATAATGCATTATTTGGATCGGATGCCCATCTGCCGTTTCCTCCAAGGTTTCACCGAGCAGTGAGATATTCTACGGCCAATTGTATCTTGGAATTCGTGGCATATTACGTACTAGTTGCATGTGACCTGCAGACAGGAATGGAGGCACTATCGAAGACAGTGCTGCCAAACCAGAGTTACTAAACACACCCTTCCGAAATGCCTTCACAAAAGAAGACGAAGTAAATATTCCAGAATTCGAATCGAGAACAGCTGCCAACATGAGTAACGTAGAAGTAAATATCCTCGGAGTAGTGAAGCAACGTAAATTACTTAATAAAAGCAAGTCTTCTGGTCCACACTGTATACCAATTAGGTTCCTTTCGGAGTATGCTGATGCATTAGCACCATACTTAACAATCATATACAACCGTTCGCTCGACGAAAGATCCGTACCCAAAGACTGGAAAGTTGCACAGGTCACACCAGTATTCAAGAAAGGTAGTAGGAGTAATCCACTAAATTACAGGCCAATATCATTAACGTCGATATGCAGCAGGAGTTTGGAACATACATTGTGTTTAAACATTATGAATTACCTCGAAGAAAACTGTCTATTGACACACAGTCAACATTGGTTTACAAAACATCGTTCCTGTCAAACACAACTAGCTCGTTATTCACATAAAGTGTTGAGTGCTATTGATAAGGGATTTCAGATCGATTCTGTATTTCTGTATTTGCGGAAGGCATTTGACACTGTACCACACAAGCGGCCTGTAGTGAAATTGCGTGCTTGTGGAATATCGTCTCAGTTATGTCACTGGATTTGTGATTTCCTGTCAGAGAGGTCACAGTTCGTAGTAGTTGACGGAAAGTCATCGAGCAAAACAGAAGTGATTTCAGGCGTTACTCAAGGTAGTGTTATAGGCTCTTTGCAGTTCCTTATCTCTATAAACGATTAGGGAGACAATGTCAGCAACCGTCTTAGGTTGTTTGCAAATGACGCTGTCGTTTATCGACCAATAAAGTCATCAGAAGATCAAAACAAATTTCAAAACGATTTAGAAAAGCTATCTGAATGGTGCGAAAATTGGCAGTTGACCCTAAGTAATGAAAAGTGCGAAGTCATCCACATGAGTGATGAAAGGAATTTGTTAAACTTCCGTTACACGATAAATCAGTCTAATCTAAAAACCGTAAATTCCACTAAATACCTAGGTATTACAATTACGAACAACTTAAATTGGAAGGAACACATAGAAAATGTTGTGGGGAAGTCTGACCAAAGACTGTGTTTTATTGGCAGGACACTTTGGAAATCTAACAGATCTACTAGGGAAACTCCCTACACTACGATTGTCCGTCGTCTTTTAGAATACTGCTGCGCGGTGTGGGATCTTTACCAGATAGGACTGACGGAGTACATCGAAAAAGTTCAAAGAAGGGCAGCACGTTTTGTATTATCGCGAAATATGAGAGAGAGTGTCACAGAAATGATACAGAATTTGGGCTGGAAATCATTAAAAGGAAAGCGTTTTTCGCTGCGACGGAACTTTGTGCTCCAAATGCGAAAATATTTTGTTGACACCGACCTAGATAGGGATAAACGATCACTACGATACAATAATGGAAATCAGAGCTCGTACGGAGAAATACAGGCGTTCGTTCTTTCCGCGCGCTATACGACATTGGAATGACAGAGAATTCAGAAGCTGGTTCGATGAACCCTCTGCCAGGCACTTAAATGTGATTTGCGGGGTATCCATGTAGATGTAAATGTAGATACACCTCCGAGATATGAAAGCGGTCGTCATACAGTGAAAGCACAACAAACAGCTGTTGCGGATTTGGACTTGCAATTTTAATCTGTACTATTTTACTATCTCTGATTTCAAATTGTTTGATTGTCCTTCACATTACGTAAAAGTCTTTTAGCTGTGACTTCCCAACCTATAAGGTTGCTTGTATTTGTTTGTGTAGTTTGTAATGTATGTACGTTTCTTCTTTTGATTTAATAATGCCAACAAAAAGTTTCAGGCATGAAAACAAATAGTATTGCATTGAATGTGTGTTAAAGTAACCAGCAACTCTCCGAAATGAAATTTCACAACACTTGTTAAAAAACAAAGACAAAAAAGGAAATTACACAGAGAGTTTCAAATTATTTACGAGAAATACCTCGAGGTGACAGATCACGTCACGGGGAACAACTTTCCCAGCAAAGCCACACGTTGTTTAAGACTGGTGATATCCCTGGGATGTGGTTCTGCGGGGTTCCTATGCCATGTGTGTGACCAACGATTACAATATCAGGAAAACTGGATGATTTACTCAAAAGAAAGAACTTCGCAAACTGATCAAGTCAATGACGTGTTGTTCCGCCTCTGGATCTTATGTAAGCTGTTATCCGGCTTGGTATTGATTGAGAGAGTTGTTGGGTGTCCTCGTGAGAGGTATCGCGCCAAATTCTGTTCAATTGGGGCATTAGATTACCAAATCCCGAGCTGGTTGGCGGGCCCAGTCCATAATGCGCCGAACGTTCTCAATTGTGGAGACATCTGTCGACCTTTCTGGTCAAGGTAGAGTTTGTCGAATACGAAGACAACCGGCAGAAACTCTCCCGTGTGCGGGCGGGCATTATCTTGCTGAAATGTAAGCCCAGGATGGCTTGCCATGAATAGCAACAAAACGGAGCGAGGAACACCGTCGAAATACCGCTGTGCTGGAAGGGTGATGCGGATGACAACCAAAGCAATCCTGCTATGTTACGAAATGGCACCTTAGACCATAACTCCTGGTTGCCTGGCCGTATAACGGGCGACACACGGGATGTCTGGGGCGCCTCCAGACGCGTCTTTGGCCTGGAATCTCACTGACTGGAGTAGAATTGTCTTCACTGACGCTAGGAACTGAGCCCCAGAGATTCAGAGGTAATCCACAATGGCCTGGTCGTGTGTACACTTCCATGAGCTCAGTCTACACGTCCTCGGTGACAAACTGACGCGTCATCTGCGCCCTGTTTGCAGGAAGATGCGACTGGTGTCCTGTAGCAGCTCAGATGCAGAATGCAGCTTGATCAGGTCTAAGCAGGGGGAGCTGAAAGGTTGAAGAAATACACAGAGGAACTATACGAGAAGTCATAACAATACTCCTGTTTTTTCACTTGTTCTTTTCTTACCCAAAGAGCAGCGCGAGCTTTTTGAAAAAAAAAAATGGCTCTGAGCACTATGGGACTTAACATCTGAGGTCATCAGTCCTCTAGAACTTAGGACTACTTAAACCTAACTAACCTAAGGACATCACACATACCCATTCCGGAGACAGGATTCGAACCTACAACCGTAGCGGTCGCGAGGTTCCAGGGCTTTTTGAGATACACCCCAATTAAGTGTGACTATTCTTTCCAGTCCATTGTCCCAAAAGGGTGGGAGTGGCGCAGAGGGAATCCTAGTTGAGAATAAATGGGAGAGGACTTCCGGTTCCGGCATTTGCTTGTTAACTAAGGAAAACATGTTGAAAATCTAGGTCAGAACTGGGGACTGGGAAAATTTTACTTTATTTCTGTCTCAGACAAAAAATAAAAAATTGAGATTTTGTACGTATGTATGTGTGTGTGTGTGTGTGTGTGTGTGTGTGTGTGTGTGTGTGTGTGTGTGTGTGTGTGTGCGTGTGCGCGCGCGCGCGTGTGTGTGTTAGTCAGTGAGAGCGCGGGTATCTGCAGGTTGTGTTGATTGACCAAAAGGTAAATATTATTACGGAAGAGGAAGATGAAGTAGGTGAAGATAAGATAGGAGATATGGCATTGCAGGAAGAGATAAAACAGTGAAGACGTAAGTCAATACGTGGCCCCTGGAGCAGACGACAAGGATCCTCACAATTATTGAGATCATTGCGAGGGCATACCAAGACAAAACTGTTCCACCTGATATGCAAGAGATGTAAGACTGGCGAAAAACCATCAGACCTCAGGAAGAATGTAATGTATCCATTCCCAGAACATGTAGATGATAACGGGTTTGAATATTACCAAACCATTAGTTCGAACCATCAGTTTATTCAGTCATGGGTTAAAAATACTGCCACAAATTATTTACATAAGACTGGAAGAAATGTTCAACAATGACCTCGAGCAAGATCAGGTTAGGTCTCAGTGAAATGTGGTAACATGAGAGAGAACACTAATCCTACATCATATCTCGGATTATAGATTGAAGGAAAGATAAACTTAAGTTTGTAGCCTCTATTAGACAGGGGGCGACCAAGAATTCGGTTCACGGACTGTGCCCTAACTCTCAAGCAGTAGCACTCAATCTGGCTGCACACTTCACTGCCACACCATACTGTTTGAGTGGGAGGAGGGGTAAACTGCCAATGTGACGTACTTAGATGGCAATGCAGTCACACTGCAGACAACTTGCTTTTATATTTCTCAACAACATAGATCACAAATGAAACAGGTTTTCAGTGTCATTTAATTATTTTTGGCACACTTAAGACATTGTAATTTTTATCCCCTGTAAACTGTCAGCATACGGACGGATGCGGGAAATTTCACAGATTTTCGTATTCACGTTGTTACGTAATCGTGAGTTGTTTATTTTTATAATCGTAAAACGGTTACCTTCCATTAGGAATGTGGGTGCACTCAACGGCTGTCATATGACTTTCAAATGATAGAACACAGCAACAGCAATCAGTTGTCCTTTTCTTTCAGGTTTTATTATGCAAATCTACATTTGTAGTCTTGAACGAACTGTGACAGGAGCCCGAACAACAGGAGACTGACGTAGTCGGACATGCATTGATACTGTGAAATAGTCCTTTGATAATGGCTAGACACTAGCCGAAATCTAGATTTGCCTAACAGAATCTGAAAGAAAAGGACGACCGATTGCTGTGCCCAAGCATTTGAAAATTGTATAAAGGCCTTTCACACACATCTGTTCATCGAAATATTTTAGCACTTTTACAACCACATTATGGAGACGTGGAAACTCTGAGGAGAACAGTGTAGATGCCCTGTACAATTTTAACGCGAAAGCATTTGTGTGTAGATGAGAAGTACAATGCAGATAAGTCAGTTCCATCTGCATATGCACAGTCGCACTTTCAACTGAATCAGCAAACAGCCTCGAAAACAGCCCGGAAACAGATGTGAAACTGGCAGCTTCTTCAAAACGTTAAGAAAACTATCCTCGTGATTCTTTCAAGGCCACAATGAATTCTTCAGACCTCCCGTTTTCTTTAACAGTAGTGTGCTTGGGCAACTAGGCAGTGTTTCTTCTCACAATTCGACCCTTCTACAATGTTCAAATGGTGTGAATTCCTAAGGGACCAAACTGCTGAGTCATCGGTCCCTAGACTTACGCACTACGTAACTAACTTAAACTAACCTGTGCTAAGAACAACACACACACCCATGCCCGAGGGAGGATTCCAACGTCCGGTGGGAGGGATCGCGCAATCCGTGACATGGCGCCTCAAATCACGCGGCCACTCCGCGCGGCTTTGTATATTGTGATTTTTTTTTAAATAAATCCCCATCAGATCAGTGGTTCTCGTCTTGCAGTGTCTTACTGAGGACAGTGGACAGTCTGGTCCACTTAAAATGCAAGGGGTGCAACGCATTACGGATTTTCTAATTTTCGTTTCTGTACTCGATTTTCCTTCATAAAACCAACAATAGCGGATGTTAAATCCAAAAATCGTTCCAGACATTAACCAACGTTATTAGCAGTAATACGAGTCCTGTCTAAAAAGTATCCGACCTTTGGCCAGAAAAAAATATTTCGAGTACCTGGCGGGGTTGGGAACCTTAATCCCTTTCAAAGTAGGCCCCTAGTGCTTGCACACACTTAGGTCACCGATCCTTCCACTGCGGGAAACACCTCTTAAAGTCTTCTTTTGGAATGGTGTTCAGCTTCGTCATCGTGTTTCGCATTCTCTCTTCTCTACTCTCAAAACGGGATCCTTTCCGTGGCGTCTTCAATTTTGGAAACAACCATAAGTCGCAAGAAGCCATGTCTGGACAGTAGGGAGGTTGGTGAACGGCTGTAATTCCATGTTTGGCCAAGAAATTTTGGATCAAGTGGGATGAATGTGAGGGAGCGTTGTCCTGGTGCAGCTGCCAGTTTTTCGCCGTCCACATGCCTGGTCTTTTGCGCCAAACTGCGTCACGGAGTCGCCGGAGTACATCTTGATAGTACTCCTTTGTCACTGTTTATCCTTCCGGTGCGTATTCGTGATACACAATTCCACGGACATCAAAGAAGACAATCAGCATCACCTCGATTTTGCTTCGCACCTGCCGCGCTTTCTTCGGCCTTGGAGACTCGGGATGCTTCCATTGCGACGGCTGTCTTTTCTGTTTCTGAGTCGTGCCCGTACACCGACGACTCATCTCCAGTTATCACGGTGTTCAGAAACCGACGATAAGTGTTGGTGGTGTCCAGAAGGTCATATGCAAGATCAGAATGGAGGTCTTTTTGTTCCGGCGACAACAACTTGGGCACGAATTTTTCAGCCACTCGGTGCATGTTCAAAGCATCACGCAAAATTGCATGTGCAGAAACTTTACTCACTCTAACCTCTCGGGCAATCTCGCATATGGTCAAATGACCATCTGCCAGCACCAAATTTTGCACCCTCTCAACAACAGCTGCACTCCGAGCAATTTGGGCCCCCCATAACGCTGGTTACTTTCCGCTGATGTGGGGCCATTTTCGAATCAGTTGAACCACCCTTTAATTTGTGTTACACCCATCGTATCTTCTCCAAACACCTGCTGAACCTTACGAATTGTTTCGCTTTGATAATCACCAAACCTGGCAAAATTTGATACAGTAACTTTGCTCGCGCATAAAGGTTTACTATGTACAGTGGCGCCGCGCTATCGTATCTACACTCCTGGAAATTGAAATAAGAACACCGTGAATTCATTGTCCCAGGAAGGGGAAACTTTATTGACACATTCCTGGCGTCAGATACATCACATGATCACACTGACAGAACCACATTCACATAGACACAGCCAACAGAGCATGCACAATGTCGGCACTAGTACAGTGTATATCCACCTTTCGCAGCAATGCAGGCTGCTATTCTCCCATGGAGACGATCGTAGAGATGCTGGATGTAGTCCTGTGGAACGGCTTGCCATGCCATTTCCACCTGGCGCCTCAGTTGGACCAGCGTTCGTGCTAGAGGTGCAGACCGCGTGAGACGACGCTTCATCCAGTCCCAAACATGCTCAATGGGGGACAGATCCGGAGATCTTGCTGGCCAGGGTAGTTGACTTACACCTTCTAGAGCACGTTGGGTGGCACGGGATACATTCGGACGTGCATTGTCCTGTTGGAACAGCAAGTTCCCTTGCCGGTCTAGGAATGGTAGAACGATGGGTTCGATGACGGTTTGGATGTACCGTGCACTATTCAGTGTCCCCTCGACGATCACCAGTGGTGTACGGCCAGTGTAGGAGATCGCTCCCCACACCATGATGCCGGGTGTTGGCCCTGTGTGCCTCGGTCGTATGCAGTCCTGATTGTGGCGCTCACCTGCACGGCGCCAAACAGGCATACGACCATCATTGGCACCAAGGCAGAAGCGACTCTCATCGCTGAAGACGACACGTCTCCATTCGTCCCTCCATTCACGCCTGTCGCGACACCACTGGAGGCGGGCTGCACGATGTTGGGGCGTGAGTGGAAGACGGCCTAACGGTGTGCGGGACCGTAGCCCAGCTTCATGGAGACGGTTGCGAATGGTCCTCGCCGATACCCCAGGAGCAACAGTGTCCCTAATTTGCTGGGAAGTGGCGGTGCGGTCCCCTACGGCACTGCGTAGGATCCTACGGTCTTGGCGTGCATCCGTGCGTCGCTGCGGTCCGGTCCCAGGTCGACGGGCACGTGCACCTTCCGCCGACCACTGGCGACAACATCGATGTACTGTGGAGACCTCACGCCCCACGTGTTGAGCAATTCGGCGGTACGTCCACCCGGCCTCCCGCATGCCCACTATACGCCCTCGCTCAAAGTCCGTCAACTGCACATACGGTTCACGTCCACGCTCTCGCGGCATGCTACCAGTGTTAAAGACTGCGATGGAGCTCCGTATGCCACGGCAAACTGGCTGACACTGACGGCGTCGGTGCACAAATGCTGCGCAGCTAGCGCCATTCGACGGCCAACACCGCGGTTCCTGGTGTGTCCGCTGTGCCGTGCGTGTGATCATTGTTTGTACAGCCCTCTCGCAGTGTCCGGAGCAAGTATGGTGCGTCTGACACACCGGTGTCAATGTGTTCTTTTTTCCATTTCCAGGAGTGTATCTTGCGCGGGAAAATCAAAGGTCGGATACTTTTTAGGCAGGCCTCGTATATATAGTCAAAATTCCAAACTCAAAAGTTTGATTCCGTTACAAGTGGCAGTAGGTTAATGCTTGCGAATCCACGTTATTCCAGAATGATATTTTCACTCTGCAGCGGAGTGTGCGCTGATATGAAACTTCCTGGCAGATTAAAACTGTGTGCCCGAATGAGACTCGAACTCGGGACCTTTGCCTTTCGCGGGCAAGTGCTCTACCATCTGAGCTACCGAAGCACGACTCACGGCCGGTACTCACAGCTCTACTTCTGCCAGTATCTCGTCTCCTACCTTCCAAACTTTACAGAAGCTCTCTCTCGGTCGAGCACAGAGTTTTAATCTGCCAGGAAGTTTCACGTTATTATTCGTACTATCAATTCCTGCACATTCTCCATGCCTGCACATTTAGCGCAAAGTGCTTCTCGACGAGCCCCATCTGTCGATCGTTGTAATTTTTTACTCTTTCATTATCAACTAAATCTTTAAACACGTTCTGCATGAAATTGAAATGTCGTTTCATAGCAGATTTGAGGTACTGTCGATTATGCAGTTGCATAATTGATATTGAGAATGTTTAGCCCTTTCTTCTGTCATTCCTAATAATTTTTGAGGGCTTCTCACGATAGACCACTACAGCGCCTCTTTTTGTGCAGAGAGCCACTAGATCTGCATCTCCAGTTGAAACGACAGACCTGGACCCTGGACCCCTCCATGCGCTCATCGCCCACTCACGGACAGACCAGCTCAGCGGACGGGCCGGCAGACCGAGCAAATGTGAGACAGGCAGAGCCTCGGTCCCCACGTGACCTACAGTACACATAGGGCTCCCAGTCCTTTGTTAGACAAACAATTTGACTGCATTGACTGGAATACATTCTTTGATATTCTCACCGCAGCAGAGATAATAATATAAAGGGATAGAAAAGTTGTCTACACGTTCCACAGACATCAAACGGCTGTTATAAGCGCCGAAAGAGATCAAGAGGAATCGGTAGTTGAGATGGGAATGAGGTGTAGCTGCAGCATATCTGTACACTGAGCGAGCAATAAGGGAAACTAACAGGAAATTCGTAAAAAGGAATAAAATTTCTGGAAGAAGGTATAAAAACTCTGAGGCTGACGATGACACTGCAGTTCTGTCTGAGACGACAAAGGACTTGGAGGATTAGCTGACTCCAGCAGATGTCTTGCATAGTGGTTATAAGGGGAACATCAACAAATGTAAAACGGGGGTAGTCGAGTTGAATCCAGCAATGCTGGTTGAATTAGATTAGGAAATCAAACACCAAAAGTAGTTTATGAATTTTGCTACTTACGCAGCAACATAACTGAGGCTGGCTGAAGTAGAAAGGACATAACATACGAAATTGTCGATAGCAAGGGAAGTATTTCAAGAAAAGAGAAATTTTTTAATACAGAAGATACACTGCTGGCCACCGTAAATGCAACACCAAGAAAGACAAGAGGTAGCACAACAAGATTTATTTTGTAGATAACATGTTGACCAAGTATCAAATGATTACGTTTACAGACGTCCGTGACATGTGGTTCCTGCCAGAATCAGTAGCCAGAGTAGCCGCCATTGTTGGAGATCACCGCTGCCACACGTCTCGGCATTGAGTCAAAGAGACGTTGGATGTGTTCCTGGGGTACAGCAGCCCAAGCAGCTTCCACACGTTGCCAAAGATCATCTGGTGTGGCAGCTGGGGATGTAATCTGGGTCACTCGTTGAGCAACCGTGGACCATATGTTTTCTATCGGCGAAAGATCCGGAGATCGAGCCGTCCAGGGAAGCAATTCTATCTGGTTATTGACGAAGAACCTTTGGACAATGCGTGCCACGTGTGGTCGCGCATTATCCTGTTGAAATATGGCTGTGGCCGAGCCCTGAAGGTAAGGAAGGACAACTGGCTCCAGCACCTCGGATATGTATTTAAAGTACCGGCAATGCGTACTAGAGGCGTGCGAGAGTAATATCCAATACCGCCCCATACCATAATACCCGGTGCAAGACCAGTGTGGCGGTGTATAATGCAGCTGTCCAGTATCCTCTCTCCACGGTGTCTCCACACTCGAATCCGACCATCGTGGTGCTGCAGACAGAAGCGTGCCTCGTCAGTAAAGACAACGTCATTCCATTCTGCCGTCCACATCCGTCTGTCATCATACCATTGGCGACGGAGACGTCTGTGGTTCTGCGTCAATGGTAGACGAAGCAATGGACGTCTTGCGGACAGACCACTCTGCTGTAAACGGCGTCGAATGGTACGCGCAGACACTGGATGATGCGTTACAGACGCAATGTGCTGTGCTATGGTTCGGGATGTCCCTGAGCGATCCGTCACTGCCATGCGCACAGTTTGCCTATCAGCACGTGCAGTGGTGCACCGAGGTGAATGCGATCGACCACGTCGGTCCGTCGTACCCTCCTGCATCCAACGGTCACATATCCGCATTACAGTTGTTTGGTTTCGTCCAACACGACTAGCGATTTCTCTGTATGATAATCCACAATCTCGGTAAGCCACTATCCTTCCTCTGTCGAACTCGGATGCTTGATCAAAAGATGTTCGCTGTTGTCTACGAGGCATAACTGATCGTCTTGTGAAACAACCACAAGGTAAACACACGTGCCGAACGTACACTAGTCGAAATCGCCAAGCCTTAAATGGCGCTATGAGGTGGCGCCACAGGCGCGCGTGATGTGCGTCTGCGCTGAAATTCTAATCAGTTGCATATCTCATCGCTGCAAACCCACGGTGTAAATTTCACTTGATTCGGATGCTTCCTTCAGGGTGTTGCATTTACGGTGGCCAGCAGTGTAAATTTAAGCGGTGTGAAGTCTTTTCTGAAAGTATTTGGTTGGAGTGAACCTTTATATCAAGGTCGTATGTCATCGATGAACAGGTAAGAATAGAATAGCAACTTTTCAAAATGTGATGCGACAGAAGAATGTTTAAGATATGATGAGTAGATGGGTTGCGTTATTGAATCTAAATGGGGAGGAAAGAAATTTATGGGATAACTTGACTAAAATTGAGGGCTGGTTTGTAGGACACTTCCTGAGGCACCAACAATAATAAATTTGTGAATGGGGGCAGGTATGATGCCGGGGGTGTGTGGGGGGAGGGGGCGGGGGCGGGGGGGGGGAAGGGATTCGAAGAGGTAAATCAAAGCTTGAGTACAGCAAACATCTGTAGATATGTGGAGACGAAGATACTTACACGAGACAGGCTAGTATGGAGAGCTGCATCAAACGACGTCTCAGACTGAGTCCGACAACAACAACAGCAGCAGCATACAGACCTCGCAAGCGGACGCAGCTAACTGACGAGTAAGTTGGTGTTTCCGACTAATGCACTCCGTCCGGATATCTCCAGAATATGGGATGAGTAAACGGAGAAAAAACGCTCATTTAACAGAAGACAGTGAAGCGACTTCCGCACTCTCTACGCCGTTATACGTTGCGTCTGCTTTATCTCTCAGAATATTACTGAGTCTGTAATCAGAAGATAAATTACATTTTCATACGCCGACGGAAAAAATTTAGAGTAATGAAATTTGGGGAATACATTTGTCCAGGTAACATATTGCAAGATCACAGGTTAGTGTAAGTACGAAGTAAGCTATTGCACTTGTGAAATGTTGGTACATTAATAACCGGTCTAGCATCCAGAATGTTGAATGTAAGCATGCCAACGTGCATACATTGTGCTATACAGGTGCCAGATGTCAGTCTGAGGGTTGGAGTCCCATGCCTGTTGCGTTTGGTCGGCCAGTACAGAGACGGATAATTCTCGCTGTCGATGACGTTGGAGTTGTAGTCCGAAAACGTCCCATACGTGCTCGATTGGACAGATCTGGCGATCGAGCGGGCCACAAACCCTTGGAAAGAGTTGTTGTTGTTGTTGTTGTTGTGGTCTTCAATCCTGAGACTGGTTTGATGCAGCTCTCCATGCTACTCTATCCTGTGCAAGCTCCTTCATCTCCCAGTACCTACTGCAACCTACATCCTCTTGAATCTGCTTAGTGTATTCATCTCTTGGTCTCCCTCTACGATTTTTACCCTCCACGCTGACCTACAATATTAAATTGGTGATCCCTTGATGCCTCAGAACATGTCCTACCAACCGATCCCTTCTTCTAGTCAAGTTGTGCCACAAACTTCTGTTCTTCCCAATCCTATTCAATACCTCCTCATTAGTTACGTGATCTACCCATCTAATCTTCAGCATTCTTCTGTAGCACCACATTTCGAAAGCTTCTCTTCTTTTCTTGTCCAAACTATTAATCGTCCATGTTTCACTTTCATACATGGATACACTCCATACAAATACTTTCAGAAATGACTTCCTGACACTTAAATCTATACTTGATGTTAACAAATTTCTCTTCTTCAGAAACGCTTTCCTTGCCATTGCCAGTCTACATTTTATATCCTCTCTACTTCGACCATCATCAGTTATTTTGCTCCCCAGATAGCAAAACTGCTTCACTACTTTAAGTGCCTCATTTTCTAATCTGATTCCCTCATCATCACCCGACTTAATTCCACTACATTCCACTATCCTCGTTTTGCTTTTGTTGATGTTCATCTTATATCCTCCTTTCAAGACACTGTCCATTCCGTTCAACTGCTCTTCCAAGTCCTTTGCTGTCTCTGAGAGAATTACAATGTCATCGGCAAACCTCAAAGTTTTTATTTCTTCTCCATGGATTTTAATACCTACTCCGAATTTTTCTTTTGTTTCCTTTACTGCTTGCTCAATATACAGACTGAATAACATCGGGGAAAGGGTACAACCCTGTCTCAGTCCCTTCGGAAAGAGTATTAATCGTAAAACATCTAGGAGTAACTATTTGGAGCGACCTTCAGTGGAATGACCATATAAAACAAATAGTGGGAAAGCAGATGCCAGTCTCAGATTCATAGGAAGAATCTTAAGGAAATGTAACTCATCCACGAAGTTAATGGCTTATAAGGCGCTTGTTCGACTGACTCTTGAGTATTGTTCATCTATCTAGGATACATACCAGACGGGACTGATAGAATAGATAGAGAAGATCTAACGAAGCGCGGCACTTTTCCTCACGAGATCATTACGGAGATGCTCAATAAATCTGATTGGCAGACGTTACAAGAGCGGCGTTGTGCATCACAGAGAGATTTACCATCGACATTTCAAGAGAGCACTTTAGCCGCCAGGGTAGCTGAGAGCAGTAGCGCGTTGCTTCCTGGACTCGGGTAGGCACGCCGGCCCAGGATCGAATCTGCCTGGCGGATTAACGAGGGCCAGTGTGCCGGCCAGCCTGGATGTGGTTTTTAGGCGGTTTTCTGCACCCCGATAGGTGAATACTGTGCTGGTCCCCACGTCTGCCTCAGTTACACGACTCGCAGACATCTGAACATATTCACACTATTCCATTGATTACACTAGACGCCGACAGATGGGGTACAGTAATTCCCTCCCGGGGTGTACGGGGTGGCAACAAAAGGACATCTGGCCACCCCTTAAAAATTAACATGCCATATCTGATTAACCAGCAGACCCCGCAAGTCGGTATAAATTCTTGGAAAGAGAGAGAGAGATTTCAAGAGAGCACTTTAAGGGAAGAGTCGGAAAACGTACTACTTCCCCCTACATACTTGTCGCGTAATGATCACGAGGAGAAAATACGAAAAAGTGGAGCCAACACAGGAGCTTACCGACAATCATTCTTCCCACCAATTATTCGCGAGTGGATTAGGGTTCGACGTCTGGGTTATTGGCACAAGAAGTACCCTCCGCCACACACCATTAAGTAGCTTGCGGAGTATGATGTAGATGTTGCAACCGTAGTATGTGAACGAGATGTATAATTCTGTAGTCAGGGTGCGTAGGATAGCCATGAGGGCGCTCTTGCTGTCATACGAAATCGCACCCCAGACCGTAACTACAGTTGTAGGTCCAGTGTGTCCAGCTCATAGACATGTTGGCTGCAGGCGCCCAACTGGCGTCATTCTGACCAACACACGGCCATTACCGACGCAGAGGCAGAATTAGTTTTTATAGGAAACACAACACACCTCAACCCTGCCCTCTAATGAGCTCCCACCTGACACCAATGAAGTCGCTATCGGCGGTGGTTTGGGGTCAGGAGTGCAGACTACAGGGCGTCTGGATCGACGCCGTCCTTCAAATAACCGATCTGTGACAGCTCATCTATATCTACATCTACGAGGGCTATTCGGAAAGTAAGGAACGATAGGCCGCGAAATGGAAAACAGTGAAAACCAAAACTGTTTTATTTGCAACGGTTAGCAACACCTTCCAGCTACTTCTCTACACAGTCATCGCTCAGAATTAGACATCTGTCGTAGCGTTGTACCAACTTTTCAATTCCATCGTTATAGAAGACAGCTCCCAGTGCTTTTTGACGATTTTCTACTCTGGACTGCAGCTCGTTGTCTGTGTCAGTATATTATCTTCATAGCCAGCGGTTCACTTGAGCAGAGATGATCCTCAGGGGTAGCCAATTACAGGCTGTATTGTGGGTGATCAAAACTTCCCATCGAAAACGCTGCAGCAACATCTTCATTGCCCCTGCAGAGAGCGGCCGAGAATAGTCGTGTAGAACGAACCGCGTGACAGTCATGTTATGTTGATTGCATACCTTCAGACGAAATCTTTCGCCAGGCGCTCATACGAGAGCAGTTCAATAAGTAATGCAACACATTTTTTTCTCGGCCAATTTTGGTTGAAAAAACCGGAAATTTCTTGTGGAATATTTTCAAACATTCCCGCTTCGTCTCGTATAGTTTCATTGACTTCCGACAGGTGGCAGCGCTGTACGGAGCTGTTAAAATGGCGTCTGTAACGGATGTGCGTTGCAAACAACGGGCAGTGATCGAGTTTCTTTTGGCGGAAAACCAGGGCATCTCAGATATTCATAGGCGCTTGCAGAATGTCTACGGTGATCTGGCAGTGGACAAAAGCACGGTGAGTCGTTGGGCAAAGCGTGTGTCATCATCGCCGCAAGGTCAAGCAAGACTGTCTGATCTCCTGCGTGCGGGCCGGCCGTGCACAGCAGTGACTCCTGCAATGGCGGAGCGTGCGAACACACTCGTTCGAGATGATCGACGGATCACCATCAAACAACTCAGTGCTCAACTTGACATCTCTGTTGGTAGTGCTGTCACAATTGTTCACCAGTTGGGATATTCAAAGGTTTGTTCCCGCTGGGTTCCTCGTTGTCTAACCGAACACCATAAAGAGCAAAGGAGAACCATCTGTGCGGAATTGCTTGCTCGTCATGTGGCTGAGGGTGACAATTTCTTGTCAAAGATTGTTACAGGCGATGAAACATGGGTTCATCACTTCGAACCTGAAACAAAACGCCAATCAATGGAGTGGCGCCACACCCACTCCCCTACCAAGAAAAAGTTTAAAGCCATACCCTCAGCCGGTAAAGTCACGGTTACAGTCTTCTGGGACGCTGAAGGGGTTATTCTGTTCGATGTCCTTCCCCATGGTCAAACGATCAACTCTGAAGTGTATTGTGCTACTCTTCAGAAATTGAAGAAACGACTTCAGCGTGTTCGTAGGCACAAAAATCTGAACGAACTTCTCCTTCTTCATGACAACGCAAGACCTCTCACAAGTCTTCGCACCCGAGAGGAGCTCACAAAACTTCAGTGAACTGTTCTTCCTCATGCACCCTACAGCCCCGATCTCGCACCGTCGGATTTCCATATGTTTGGCCCAATGAAGGACGCAATCCGTGGGAGGCACTACGCGGATGATGAAGAAGTTATTGATGCAGTACGACGTTGGCTCCGACATCGACCAGTGGAATGGTACCGTGCAGGCACACAGGCCCTCATTTCAAGGTGGCGTAAGGCTGTAGCATTGAATGGAGATTACGTTGAAAAATAGTGTTGTGTAGCTAAAAGATTGGGGAATAACCTGGTGTATTTCAATGCTGAATAAAACAACCCCTGTTTCAGAAAAAAAAATGTGTTGCATTACTTATTGAAGTGCCCTCGTACTTGGCGGGAGACGCTAATTTCTAACCATCTTTACGTTCTGGCTGTGAGCTCAGAACTGAAAAGAGCGACATGATGCAATCGATGGGCATTCTAGACACAGTGCCCAACGCATCTGTGCAAAGTTTCATCAGATTTTCCCTGTATTTTCCATTTCGCGACCGATCGTTCCTTACTTTCCGAATAACCCTCGTACATCCACGTGACCGAGCGGTCTAAGGCGCTGCAGTCATGGAATGGGCGGCTGGTCCCGGCGGAGGTTCGAGTCCTCCCTCGGGCATGGGTGTGTGTGTTTGTCCTTTGGATAACTTAGGTTAAGTAGTGTGTAAGCTTAGGGACTGGTGACCTTAGCAGTTAAGTCCCACAAGGTTTCACACACATTTGAACATCCACGTGATTACTCTGCTACTCACAATAAACTGCCTGGCAGAGGATTCAGTGTATTCAAATGGTTCAAATGGCTCTGAGCACTATGGGACTTAACATCTGAGGTCATCAGTCCCCTAGAACTTAGAACTACTTAAACCTAAGGACATCACACACATCCATACCCGAGGCAGGATTCGAACCTGCGACCGTAGCAGTCGCGCGGTTCCGGACTGAAGTGCCTAGAACCACATGGTCACCGCCGCCGGCGATTCAGTGTACCACCTTCAAACTGTCTGTCTACCGTTCCACTCTCGAACGGCGCGCAGGAAAAACGAGTACTTAAATTTTCCTGTACGAGCCCTGATTTCTCTTATTTTATCGTGACGATCCTTTCTCCCTATGTAGGTGCCAACAGAACGGGTTCGCAATCGGAGGAGGAAACTTGTGGTTGAAATTTCATGAGTAGATCCCGTCGCAACGAAATACGCCTTTGTTTTAATGATTGCCTCTCCAATTCACGTATCATGTCTGTGACACTATCTCCCCTATTTCGCGATAATACAAAAGGAGCTGCTCTTCTTTGTACTTTTTCGATGTCATCCGTCAGTCCCACCTGATGCGGATCCCACGCCGCACAGCAATACTCCAGAATAGGGGGACAACTGTGGTGTAAGCAGTCTTCAGTAGACCTGTTGCACCTTCTAAGTGTTCTGTCAACGAATAGCACTCTTTGGTTTGCTCTACCCTCAACATTACCTATGTGATCGTTGCAATTTATGTTATTTGTAATTGTAATCCCTAAGTACTTAGTTGAATATACAGCCTTCAGATTTGTGTGACTTAAAGCGTAATCGAAATTTAGCGGATTTCTTTTAGTACTCATGTGAATAACTTCACACTTTTCTTTATTCAGAGCCAACTGCCACTTTTCGCACCATACAGGTATCTAAATCATTTTGCAATTTCTTTTGGTCATCTCATGACTTTACAGGACAGTAATTGAGAACGTCATCTGCAAACAATCTGTGACGGTTACTCAGATTGTCTCCTATATCATTAGTATGGATCAGGAACAATAGAGGGCCTATAACACTTCCTTGAGGAACGCCGGGTATTAGGAGTACTTCTGTTTCACTCGATGACTTTCCATCTGCTACTACGAACTGTGACCTTTCTGGGAGCAAATCACGAATACAGTCGCAGTTTGGTTAGAACACGCTTGTGTGGAACGGTGTCGAAAGCCTTCTGGAAATCTAAAAATACGGAATCAATCTGACATCCCCTGTCAATAGCACTCATTACTTTATGGGTATAAAGAGCTAGTTGTGTTTCACAAGAACGATATTTTCTGAACTCGTGCTGACTATGTGTCAATAAATCGTTTTCTTCGAGGTAATTCATAATGTTCGAATACAGTATACATTCCAAAACGCTACTGCAAATCGACGTTGGTGATATGGGCCCGTAATTCAGCAGATTACTCCTATTTCCCTTTTTGGATGTTGGTTCGACTCAAGCAATTTTCCAGTCTTTAGGTACGGATCTTTCTGTGGGCGAGCGGTTGTATATAATTGATAAATATGGAGCTATACTCGGAAAGGTACCTGACTGGTATATAATCTGAATCGGAGGCCTTGCTTTTATTAAGTGATTTAAGCAGCTTTGCTACTGACTGGAAATCAGGAATATTTACTTCGTCTTCTTTGGTGAAGGCGTTTCGGAAGACCGTGTTTAGTGACTCTGCTATAGTGACACTGTCATCAGTGACTTCACTGTTGTTATCACGCAATGAAGGTATTGTTTGGGTCTTGCTACTGGTGTGTTTTATGTATGACCAGAATCTCTTTGGATTTTTTGCCGGATTCCGATACAGAGTTTTGTTGTGCAAATTATCAAAAGCATCTCGCATTGATTTGTGCGTTATATTTCGAACTTCTGCAAAACTTTGCCAGTCTTGGGAATTTTGCGTCCTTTTAAATTTTGCATGCTTTTTTCGTTGCTTCTGCAGTAGCGATCTGACCCGTTTTGTGTACCATGGGGGGGGGGGGGGAGGGTCAGTACCATCACTTATTAATTTATGTGGTGTACATCTCTCAGTTGCTGTTGATACTGCCTCTTTGAAATCATTCCACATCTTTTCTACGCTTGCATGATCAGAACGGAAGGAGTGAAGACTGTCTCTTAAAAAGGATTGATTGGCGACTCCGTGGAGTGTTCTGTGCACCACGATCAAATAGTGGATGGAATTGGAAGGAGAATCAGCATTGGTTGTATCTTTTTTTTTTTGTTTTATTATCCGCAAAATCGATTTGTGACCATCCTCAGTGCTGTAATATACAATTAAAATTGGTAGGCACTGGTATCAACAAGCTTAGAGCGATCACATAAACTCTCTAAGCTTATTGATACGAGTGCCTACCAATTTTAATTGTATATTACAGCACTGAGGATGGTCACTAAGTGACCGAAAATCGATTTTGCGGATAATAAAAAAAATACAAAAAAAATACGACGAATGCTGATCCTCCTTCCAATTCTATCTTAAAAAGGAGCAAGAGCATTGTGTTGCTGTGGCGCCGACTGCTCCTGCACGGGCGGTACGATGCGCCAGTGCCCTACGCTGAAGGCGGCTGTCTTTCCCGTCGGCAGTGCCTCCTGGTCGTTCGGAGTCCGGTCCTCTTGCGACCGCACAGTGGCTCGTGTACAGTGGATACGTTTCCGCCAAATCTTTCTGCAGTGTCGCAGAAGGAACACCCAGTTTCTTGCAGTCTTACAACACGGCCTCGTTCAAACTCAGTGACCTGTTGATAATGGCATCTTTGTTGTCTCAAAGCTTTCAACAACCCACCATGCCCAGTCTGAAGGGTAAATAACGCTCACGATCATTACAGTGTATATTTAAAGCAAACATGATTTGCATCCTCATAGCACTAGTGTTACGCGATTGGAATAGACATCATCGTTAAGATACAGAAACACGAAAACCAACTTTCATTTCTCTCACACAATTCATTCTTGATGCTGGGATTTTTTTTCCATCAGTGTTTGTCAAAACACAACCAAATGTGTTGTATTTTTCTTAAGTAAAAATGAGGAAAGGATCCACAAATTCTCCATTTTAGGCCTTATTGATAAGGACAAATGAGAATTTTTAAATTACTTGGATTTTAATGACAGTGGAAACATTTCCATACATTTTCTTACATCTTATGAAATATACGGGATAATTCAGCTGTCACTATCTGTGGGTTTATGCTAGCCACAACGCCTTCAAAAATTATAGCCCTATAGAAAAAAAAATTTCACGAAATTTGGGTGCATAGATCCTGAGAAATCAGTACCCAGAACAACCACCTCTGACCGTAATAACGGCCTTGATACGCCTGGCCATTGAGTCAAACAGAGCTTGGATGGCGTGTACAGGTACAGTTGCCCATGCAGCTTCAACACGATACCACAGTTCAAGAGTAGTGACTGGGGTATTGTGACGAGCCAGTTGCTCGGCCACCATTGACCAGACGTTTTCAGTTGGGGGGAGATCTGGAGAATGTGCTGGCCAGGGCAGCAGTCGAACATGTTCTGTATCCAGAAAGGTCCGTACAGGACCTGCAACATGCGGTCGTGCATTATCCTGCTGAAATGTAGGGTTTCGCAGGGATCGAATGAAGGGTAGAGCCACGGGTCGTAACACATCTGAAATGAAACGTCCACCGTTCAAAGTGCCGTCAATGCGAACAAGAGGTGACCGAGATGTGTAACCAATGGCACCCCATACCATCACGCCGGATGATACGCCAGTATGGCGATGACGAATACACGCCTCCAATGTGCGTTCACCGCGATGTCACCAAACACGGATTCGAACATCCTGATGCTGTAAACAGAACCTGGATTCATCCGAAAGAATAACGTTTTGCCATTCGTGCACCCAGGTTCGTCGTTGAGGACACCATCGCAGGCGCTCCTGTCTGTGAGGCAGCGTCAAGGGTAACCGCAGCCATGTTCTCCAAGCCGATAGTGCATGCTGCTGAAAACGTCGTCGAGCTGTTCGTGCCGATGGTTGTTGTTTTGCAAACGTCCCCATCTGTTGACTCAGGGATCGAGACGTGGCCATGCAGATAAGATGCCTGTCATCTCGACTGCTTCGACGAGCAAGTCACCGAAGTGGCGTCAAATCGAAAGACTTGCACCAGGCGAGCGGTCTACCCGACGGGAGGCCCTCGTCACACGCCATTATTATTGTTATCTCGACTGCTAGTGATACGACGCCGTTGGGAACCAGCACGGCGTTCCGTGTTACCCTCTTGAACCCACCGATTCATATTCTGCTAACAGTCATTGGATCTCGACCAACGCGAGCAGCAATTACGCGATACGATAAACCACAATTGCGATAGGCTACAATCCGACGTGTATCAAAGTCGGAAACGTGATGGTGCGCATTTATCCTCCTTACACGAGGCATCACAACAACGTTTCACCAGGCAACGCCGGTCAACTGCTGTTTGTGTATGAGAAATCGGCTGGAAACTTTCCTCATGTCAGCACGTTGTAGGTGTCGCCACTGGCGCCAACCTTGTGTGAATGCTCTGAAAAGCTAATCATTAGCATATCACAGCATCTTCTTTCTCTCGGTTAAATTTCGCGTCTGTAGCACGTCATTTTCGTGGTGTAGCAATTTTAATGGCCAGTTGTGTAGTTAAATTTGTACTTCAATGCTCGTAGCTTTTAAATTGTTCAAGAAAAACGTACAAAAGGGACCTGTAAACGCCATTTCTTGAAGAACTCGAGAACTGTGCCCTCAGCAAAAACGTATCCCAGTACAAAATTGAACCACATTAAATTTCTTAAAAATATTTCATGTTCGTTTTCTTCTGTAGGACTAATAGTTTGTGCATAACGAACGAGGGAATAGGAAAATCTCACGCCAGCTTTTTGAAGGTGCTATGGGTTGCATAAACCCCATATTTGGGCGGAGCTGAATTACCCTGCATGTTTCTTTGTTGTTGATTTATTTGTATTGTTGGTATTGATCACTAATTCTTGCATTATTTTACTGCAAAAATATAGAACGACTCTTGCATTATCTTTTAATGTCTAATTTTCTGATCTGGTTCAATCAGCATCTCCTGATCTGTTTCTGTTGCACTACATTAGCCTTGTTTTGATTTTATTGTTCATCTAACAACCTCTTTTGAAGGCACTGTCCATTCCGTTCAACTACTCTTCCAAGCCTTTTGCCATATCTGACGGGGTTACAATGTCATTTGCAAGCCCTAAACGTTTTACTTCCTACCCGTAAAACTGAACTTCCACTTCCAAATTCAGCTGTTTTCATTTACTGCTAGCTCAACGTACATTTTGAACAGCATGGCAGCGAGGCTACATACCTTATCTTACTTCTCAACTACTGCTTCCTTTTCATTTCTTTCACTTCACAATTTGAAAGTCAAAGCTGTGGAAAGGTATCGCGAAATTTGCAAAAGCTATAACAATAAGTTTGCCTTTCTTCAGTCTACCTTCTAAGTTAAGTCGTGGAGTCAGTATAGTCTTGGGTGTCGCTACATTTCTCGGGGACTGAAATTGCTCTTACCCGAGGTCGGCTTCTACCAGTTCTTTAATTTTCTGTAAATAATTGGTGTTACTATTTTGCCACCGTGGCCTAGTAAACTAATGGTTCGGTAATATTCACTCCTCCCTGCAACCCTCTTCCTTCGAATTGAAATTACAGCCTTCTTCTGTACGACTGGGGGTATTTCGTCATTCTGATATATCTTGCATTTAAAATGGAATATTTTTGTCATGGTTAACTCACCTAAGGATCTCAGTAATTCTGAGGAAACGTCGTCTACTCCAGCGGTCTTGCTTCGTCTCTCGAAGTATCGTATCTCTCATGTCATCTTCAATTCTTCCTCTTCTCTTTTCATAATATTGTCTTCCTTTTCGCCTTTCAGCCTTCTCTTCTTGCTTCAGTACAGGCTCGCCGTCCGAGCTCTTAATATTCGTACAAAAAATGGTTCAAATGGCTCTGAGCACTATGGGACTTAACATCTGTGGTCATCAGTCCCCTAGAACTTAGAACTACTTAAACCTAACCAACCTAAGGACATCACATACATCCATGCCCGAGGCAGGATTCGAACCTGCGACCGTAGCGGTCACGTGGTTCCAGACTGAAGCGCCTAGAACCGCACGGCCACACCGGCCGGCAATATTCGTACATACAATTCTCTTTTCTCCAAGTGTCTCTATGATTTTCCTGCACGCTACGTTGTCACAGTTGCAACATTCTTTAAATTGTGTCGCTTTGCAGCTCAACTCTGACGGTCAGTACGATGCGGAGCTTTTCAAGGACCACATCAACCACTGCCCTGAACTGGACAATCAACCGCAGAAGAAGGCGGCTGCCATTGAAGTCGCCGACAGCTGCACTGGGAAAGGTGAGCACCACGTTTCATTCGCTCGTCCTTGATTCTTCATCAAAATATGTCGCACACCGTTCCTACCAGTGAACTGTTTCACAAATCTCTGCCGTGTGCGCAAGCTATTTTACAATAATATTCTTGGTGAACCTAAACTGTGTGCTCGCAATGCTAAATACACTCCTGGAAATGGAAAAAAGAACACATTGACACCGGTGTGTCAGACCCACCATACTTGCTCCAGACACTGCGAGAGGGCTGTACAAGCAATGATCACACGCACGGCACAGCGGACACACCAGGAACCGCGGTGTTGGCCGTCGAATGGCGCTAGCTGCGCAGCATTTGTGCACCGCCGCCGTCAGTGTCAGCCAGTTTGCCGTGGCATACGGAGATCCATCGCAGTCTTTAACACTGGTAGCATGCCGCGACAGCGTGGACGTGAACCGTATGTGCAGTTGACGGACTTTGAGCGAGGGCGTATAGTGGGCATGCGGGAGGCCGGGTGGACGTACCGCCGAATTGCTCAACACGTGGGGCGTGAGGTCTCCACAGTACATCGATGTTGTCGCCAGTGGTCGGCGGAAGGTGCACGTGCCCGTCGACCTGGGACCGGACCGCAGCGACGCACGGATGCACGCCAAGACCGTAGGATCCTACGCAGTGCCGTAGGGGACCGCACCGCCACTTCCCAGCAAATTAGGGACACTGTTGCTCCTGGGGTATCGGCGAGGACCATTCGCAACCGTCTCCATGAAGCTGGGCTACGGTCCCGCACACCGTTAGGCCGTCTTCCGCTCACGCCCCAACATCGTGCAGCCCGCCTCCAGTGGTGTCGCGACAGGCGTGAATGGAGGGACGAATGGAGACGTGTCGTCTTCAGCGATGAGAGTCGCTTCTGCCTTGGTGCCAATGATGGTCGTATGCGTGTTTGGCGCCGTGCAGGTGAGCGCCACAATCAGGACTGCATACGACCGAGGCACACAGGGCCAACACCCGGCATCGTGGTGTGGGGAGCGATCTCCTACACTGGCCGTACACCACTGGGACACTGAATAGTGCACGGTACATCCAAACCGTCATCGAACCCATCGTTCTACCATTCCTAGACCGGCAAGGGAACTTGCTGTTCCAACAGGACAATGGACGTCCGCATGTATCCCGTGCCACCCAACGTGCTCTAGAAGGTGTAAGTCAACTACCCTGGCCAGCACGATCTCCGGATCTGTCCCCCATTGAGCATGTTTGGCACTGGATGAAGCGTCGTCTCACGCGGTCTGCACGTCCAGCACGAACGCTGGTCCAACTGAGGCGCCAGGTGGAAATGGCATGGCAAGCCGTTCCACAGGACTACATCCAGCATCTCTACGATCGTCTCCATGGGAGAATAGCAGCCTGCATTGCTGCAAAAGGTGGATATACACTGTACTAGTGCCGACATTGTGCATGCTCTGTTGCCTGTGTCTATGTGCCTGTGGTTCTGTCAGTGTGATCATGTGATGTTTCTGACCCCAGGAATGTGTCAATAAAGTTTCCCCTTCCTGGGGCAATGAATTCACGGTGATCTTATTTCAGTTTCCAGGAGTGTAATCTGAATATCACAAGTTTTCTATCGTGGCCGCAAGCAGTGGCACACGTGATACGTCGCGTGAAGTCCCCGTGCACACTGTTAGGGCTGAAAATCAAGACCGCAGATCGCGTAGGGTTGGCACGCCGTGCTCATTCTCCCACCTTCTCTTCCATTCACTCCAGTGTGAGCGCTGATTTACGCGTACAAAATTAGGTTTTAACATCCGGCCGATATCGAGGCACAGGCAGTTCCTTTTCAAAAGTAACTGTATTTCCAGTTCATGACGTGACAGACACACGAGATGCACTTGAACTCGAGGACTTTATTAAACAAATACCTGAAGCAGCCGGAGTTGCCCTGATGTCCATTTATTCGAATTCTGTTACCACTAGCAAAAAGGGCATTCCTGGTCCATAGAAGTTGTAACCTCCCCACAGAATAAACAATACGAGGTGTGGCTAGAAAAAAACCGGACTAGTACTGGTGAAACAATAAAACGAATGCAATAAGGCTGAAAGTCGCGTGGCCTGTCACGTGACTCTCGCTCCGCCTACTGCTCGAGTTTCATCTGCCTCCTGCACTCAGTCTGCCCGTGGCGTCTGTTTTAAGTAGTTGACGTTTTGTCTGTGCGTCGGAAAATGTTGAGTGTACAGAAAGAACAGCGTGTTAACATCAAATTTTGTTTCAAACTAGGAAAATCTGCAAGTGAAACGTTTGTAATGTTACAACAAGTGTACGGCGATGATTGTTTATCGCGAACACAAGTGTTTGAGTGGTTTAAACGATTTAAAGATGGCCGCGAAGACACCAGTGATGACACTCGCACTGGCAGACCATTGTCAGCAAAAACTGATGCAAACATTGAAAAAATCGGTAAACTTGTTCGACAAGATCGCCGTTTAACAATCAGAGCAGTGTGTGAGTTAACAGGAGTTGACAGGGAAAGTGTTAGGCAGATTCTTCATGAAAGTTTCAACATGAACAAAGTGTGTTCAAAAATGGTTCCAAAGTGTGTCACAATTGAACAGAAGGAACGCCGAAGAATGATTTGTTGTGACATCCTGGAAAACATTGAAAGTGATCCCACCTTCTTACAAAATGTTATTACTTGCGATGAATCGTGGTTTTTTACTTACGATCCCGAAACTAAACGCCAATCGATGCATTGGAAAACTCCTGGTTCTCCACGACAAAAAAAAAGCACGAATGTCAAAATCGAAATTCAAGGCAATGATTATTGTTTTTTTTGACATCAAAGGGATTGTGCACATTGATTGGGTACCAGAGGGACAAACAGTGAATCAGCATTACTACATTAGCGTCCTGGCTACCCTACGTGAGCGAGTACGGAGAAAACGGAACGATTTGTGGAGAAAGAAGTCGTGGATCCTTCACCAAGACAATGCCCCAGCTCACAGTGCGTTGTCAGTGAAGACGTTTTTGGCAAAACACAACATTCCCATCTTAGATCATCTAACCTACTCACCTGATTTGGCCCCCTGTGACTTTTTTCTTTTCCCTACAGTCAAGTCAGCTTTGAAAGGAACTAGATTTGAGACTGTTGAAGCAGTAAAAGAAAAAGCGACGGAAGTAATGTATGGACTTACCGAAAATGATCTGCAGCATTGCTATGAACAGTGGAAAATTCGTATGGAGCGGTGTAGAGACCGAGGAGGAGAGTACATTGAAGGAGATAACATGAAATTGTAAATAATTGTAAATAAATGTTTTTTTCCAGCATCAGTCCGGTTTTTTTCTAGCCGCACCTCGTATTTATAATAACTTCCCAACACCAAAAAATATAATTATAGCATTGACATTTAGTGCAACCTCGCCACAAAAGAAATTCCGTAACCTCGCAACAGTAAAAACAATATAATTATTTATTTCATTCACGTTCAACTTAACCTTCCAACAGTTTATTATTCCGTAACATAGGAATAATAAAAATGTGGCTCACTTATAACCGTTCAATAATTGACTGTGAATTTAAACTGGTAAATTTTGGACGTCAGCAGTGCTACGTCATGGCCCTTAAAGATCATTCTGAACAAATTCAAAATCCTTACCTCAATAAGGTCGCCGGATAAAGCATATATATATATATATATATATATATATATATATATATATATATATATATATATATATATCTGCTCCTATGAGAAATTGTTCTGTCACAGCCGAGTGCAACGCTGGCCGATAGATTTGTCGTGCATAAAAGGAAACAACTGATTTTTCTTTAAAATAATCGGGATGACCATGCCTTGGAGAAATTAGTAAATTCTTTAAATTGAGATGAATGATTATCAAAAGTTAATTTTTTTATAAGAAAGATTATTATTAAGAGATTTTTTTAAAAAAGCATTTACATGGCACTTGATATAACAATACTACATATGCACGAGGCTGCTTTTACCTTATACTACATCGCTCAGGCTCTGCCATCGCTCCCCACGACCGGCCCAGCCAACTCGATACGCCAGACTGCTAGCTACTACTACAACAACTGCTACACAGTTCCTACTGCCGACAACACTACTCTCTAGTAATTAAAACTTCCGGGCTAAGAGGCCGTGGTCCAATAGTAGAAATACTTCTCCCTGACGTTTCGTTGCCAGCTGCGGGCAACATCATCTGAGGTGAGTCTACGACTGGCTGCTAGGCCGTGGAGGTCCTGTTTATATAGAGCGCGTAGAGGGCGCCACCACTCGTCACGTGTTGTCAACAGTAAAACTATCTCTGGCTGGCGTCATTACTCTCGATCGAACGTAATCGATTGTCTTATCTTTGGTACAGAGTCGATCGCCATATCTTATCTAGCTTCAAGCCTTCTTCTTTCCTGTTAAAATTATTGTCGTGTTTAAAAATCTCTACAGCCTCTCTATACATACGTGCATAATAATGCGGTGTCTTAGCTAGCACGCTCGTCTCACTAAATTTTATTTCATGGTCACCCGTCACAAAGTCTACAGAAAAGATACGCATACCGATCGTTATCTTCATAAGCATTCAAACCATCATCCCAGGCAGAAGAGAGGTATTATCAAGACATTGGTGGACAGGGCTAATAAAATCTGTGAGCCAGCTTATTTGCAAGAGGAACTAAACCACCTGCGAACCGCTTTCCAGAAAAATGGGTACGCTGGCAAGGAGATAGATAGAGCACTCCATCCCAGAAGAAAAATGTCCGAAAACGAGCAACAACAACAACCATCGGTGGGGAAAGTTTTTCTTCCATTCATCCACAATGTTACGGACCGTATCGGGAAAGTGCTGGCCAAGTCCAGAGTTGAAACAATCTTCAGACCCACCAAGAAGATTAGTGAATGCTTAAGATCGGCGAAAGATGCACGACACCCTCTAGCTACTCCTGGTGTCTATAAGATTCCGTGTAGTTGTGGGAAGGTTTACATTGGAACCACAAAAAGAAGTATCAATACTCGCCTAACTGAACATAAAAGGAACTGTCGACTGGGACACACGGACAAATCGGCTGTAGCGGAACATGTTTTTGAAACGGTTGACCATGAAATAAAATTTAGTGAGACGAGCGTGCTAGCTAAGACATCGCATTATTATGCACGTATGTATAGAGAGGCTGTAGAGATTTTTAAACACGACTATAATTTTAACAGGAAAGAAGAAGGCTTGAAGCTAGATAAGATATGGCGATCGACTCTGTACCAAAGATGTGACAATCGATTACCTTCGATCGAGAGTAATGACGCCAGCCAGAGATAGTTTTACTGTTGACAACACGTGACGAGTGGTGGCGCCCTCTACGCGCTCTATATAAACAGGACCTCCACGGCCTAGCAGCCAGTCGTAGACTCACCTCAGATGATGTTGCCCGCAGCTGGCAACGAAACGTCAGGGAGAAGTATTTCTACTATTGGACCACGGCCTCTTAGCCCGGAAGTTTTAATTACTGAAGACGCCTGCCGTGAAAGCCTACACGCTATGATTACACTGCTCTCTGGTCCGAGATTCTCTTACAGCCTACATATCGCAGGCAGCGCGTGAGCAATACATCGAAATTACATCTGCTCGAGTGTGCTAGCAACAGATTCCTTAATCGTGGACCTCTTACAAAGTCTACTAGTATCAAACAAAGACCTTACTTTGAGGAAGAAATTTCCGAGAATACACGTTTAGAGCACAGCATTTTATGGTAGTGAAACGTGAACTATGGAAAAACGAGAAGAGAATTGAAGCACTTGAAATTGTTGCTGCAGACTTATAATGAAAATTAGGTGGACTGATAAGGTAAGCAATGAGAAGGTTGTACACAGAATCGGTGAGGAAAGGAGTATCCGGAAAATACTGACAAGAAGGATGGACAGGAGAGTAGGGCATCAGTTAAGACCTCAGGAAGTTACTTCCATTGTACTAGAGGGAGCTGTAGATGGTAGAACCTGTAGAGGAAAATAGAGGTAGGAATACATCCAGCAAATAATTGAGGACTTAGGTTGCAAGTGCTATTCTGAAATGAAGGGGTTGACCAGGAGAGGAATTCATGGCGAGCCGTATCAAGGCATTCAAAAGACTGCTGAGTCACAACAAAAGGCTTCTACCTCGTCCTTTCCCCTCTCTCTGCCAACATCCTTTTCCCTCATCCGTGTACTTCTCTCCCTCTCATTGCCCACCTGTTTCGCCCCACGCCATTTCTATCCTTCTCAACCTGCCTGTTTGTGTCCGACTGAAACTCAACCCCTACTCTCTCTCTCTCTTTCCATCTGGTTCTCCCCCTCCCCCTGTCCATTTGCTCCTTCCGCCTCTGTCCATCCCCTTCTGTCCATCCCCTCCTCTCCCATCCAGGTCTATATCCTCTTCCCCCACTTATCTCCTCTCCCCATCTATATCCTTCCCCCCTATTTCTGTCCATCTCCTCTGTGGTGTACGTAGTTCTGTGTAGTCAGCGCGTACACAACTTTCCCACCAGAGCGCGCCCCGCTAAGCACTACGACATGGTGCTGCCATAGAGACGGACCAAATTCTGCTTCCGCCGATCCGCGTATTAATATGTAACACAGACAATGAGGACTGCTGCTAACGCAGAACCTTTTCTCCTCGCGGATCACACTCACGCAGTGATACATGAATGCGCGAGGTACTGTAACGAGTGTACAGACCTCCGATTAGTCAGTCTGCATTTGTCGGTACCAGTCTGCATTTGCCTGCACCAGTCTGTACCAGTCTGCATTAGTCTGTACCAGTCTGTACGAGTTCTACCTTTGTCTGTACCAGTCTATAGTCAAGTTTCAGTCTGCGCCTAATAATATTACCATATTCCTGTACATAGCTATGAAGATAAATGTATAGACACTCTTGTCAAGTATCAGAGATATATGTGAGAATAACATTAAAGTACCAATACCAAAGGAACTTCAGATTGTCAATTGTAAATACTATCCAGAACCAAGTTAAGTAATTTTTATGCTTGTTATTATTTTAATAAATTGTGTGAAAATTAATCAAGTTCTGTTTAAAGTTGGTCACCGTCAATCTGCTACTCGAAGCGTGCAGGTGGCATTTCTATCGTCTGACCTAATGGCAGCAGATAAACACGCCACGATAAGACCACGAGACATATTGCTGACACTCGCCTACTTCGTTAGAGCGACAAGTCAAATAATCTGATGGTGTGTGTACTGAAGGTCTTACAGTACGCACACCACATCCTCCTACCCCCTTCTCTCTGTCCATATCCTTTCCCCTTCTTTCTGTCCATCTCATCCTCCCCCATATCTGTTTTCATATCCTCCTTTCCACATCTCCGCTTATCACTTCCTCCCCAACTTCTCTCTCCTCATTACCACCCAAACCATAATAAGAAGTTGCTGTTTGTTACCGCTGCAGTATTTCTTCCCAGATAGTAAGTTATGTCTGTACTGATGTTGGTTGAAATGTAACCAGGAGCTTAGAAGGAGCGTTTTGCCCGTGGTTTTGCCTGCATATTCACGTGTCATAAACATTTCACATGTACAATGTGACCAGAAATAGTCTCAATATTTTGTAGCAGTGGTGCTGAGCATGTTGTGTTGAGACATAACTGTTAAGAAAAAATTCGGTAACTTGCACCATTTCCGGGTTAATTGGCATTGAAGTTAGACACCCAGGCCGTCGTGCACGCAGATTCAAGAGGCCCACCAGATACAACTAGCGTCAGTTGTTCTCACAGCATAGATGATACCTCAAGAGACTGCTCAGCCTTTTGCTCTGGTTCGAGCCTTACTGCCGTCCCGTGGCCAATTTTTGTGTTGCTCTCTTGATCATGTGTAGGAAAGCAAACGAAGAACATGTTTGGCGACATCCTCTCTGACAGGCTGCTTAAACTGACACACTCAACGGCTTGGCTGGCTAACTGCAATATTATTTAACTCGGAAATGACGCAGTTATCGAATTTTTTCTCAACGATTATTTCTCGACACATTCTACGCTGCAACACCCTCACAAGCTTTTCGAGCTGTTTGTGACCACCCTGTATATGAAAGCCACTCTCGTAAACTGCTGTACAGTTATTAATTCCGTTTTTACTGATAGGTACACTGATTCCCGACGAAATTTGGTGTATATAATACGAGGGTAATTAAATAATTTAAGAGACAAATTGGTCTGGGAGAAAAAGGCGTTTATTTTTACAAAACAAAACTCCTCCTACTTTTCAACATAATCCCCTTGAACATTTATGCATTTGTTACAACGGGCTTCAAGCTTTCTTATTCCGGCTGCAAAGAACTCTTTATCTCGATGTTTGAACCAATTTCCCTCAAACTTTTTCACGTCCTCGTTGTACTGGAACCTCTTCACACGTAATGCCTCCTTCAGTGCACCAAAGAAATGTAAATCACTAGACTTAAGTCTGTACGAGAGATGAGGTAGTACTTCCCAGCCCATTTTGTCGATGGTTTCACGGGTTAGTTGACCAATATGAGGACTTGCGTTGTCTTGCTGGAGAACTATACCTCTCCTCTCAGATCCACGAAGTCTCTCTTCATTGTACGCTGCTCTTCGAGACAACTACAAAAACAGGCCCTTCACCATCCCAAAACACCGTCAGCGTGAGTGCTCCTGCTGATGCTTAGGTTCTGAATTTTTTCTTGACAGGTCAGTTGGTATGCTTCCACTCCATACTTTGTCTTTTTGATTCTGGTTCATGATAGTGAACCCAAGTTTCATCACAAGTTAAGAGTTTATTGAGTAAGCGCTCACCTTCTCTTCCATGACGTTAGCTCTGCGCACACTCTCAACCTTCTTTCCCTGTGTAGCCGTGTCAATTCCTTTGGGACCCATCTTGCACGTGTTTTGCGGTACTTCAGCTTGTTACAAATTATGTTATAAACTGTAGTAGTACTAACTTGAAGCTTATCAACTATCATTTCCACAGTCACACGGCGGTCGGCAGGAATAATGTCATCAATTAGACTTCCTAGTGAGTGAGTTTCAGAAGGATGTAGGTTGCAGTAGGTACTGGGAGATGAAGAAGCTTGCACAGGATAGAGTAGCATGGAGAGCTGCATCAAACCAGTCTCAGGACTGAAGACCACAGCAACAACAGTGAGTGAGTTGAAACTGAAACAGGTCGGCCAGAACGGTGTTCGTCAGTCACGACCATTTTTGAACTGCTCTACCCACTTGTAAAAATTTGCACGATTTATACAACATTCACCATAAACTTTAGACATTCTACTCTATATATTCACTGGTTTCTCGCCTTCAGCAAGTAAAAAACGAATAACAGAACGTTGTTCAACTAATGTGAACGTTTCAGGCGGACCCGCCATCTTGAAATGTGTTTTTTAGGCTATAAACAAAACAGTAGTATACATCAGCTGATCGGGACTCATCCCAGTGATGCCAACTTAAAGCCATAAAAGTACCAAACTTGCCCTACTAACTGTTTTTTCCCCAGACCAATTTGTTCCTTTAATTATTGAATGACCTTCGTATATGGTATAGGATCTCCATTGTTTACACTGTGTATAAATGATCTAGTAGAACTCGTCAGGAACTCATTACATAATATATGTTATAGGACCTTCATGTTTATAATATGTAGAAATGATCTATTAGAAAGCGTCTTCTGAAGCTCGTTCGCCAGTGATAGAGTTTATGGAGAGGTAACAACGCAAGAAGGCTGCAGCGAATTGCAGGAAGACCTGCACAGCATTGATGATTGGTGCAGGGCCTGCATTAGATCCAGAATGTATACAAATGTAATGTATTGACATAAATAGGAAAACAAATCTATTAGTGTATGTATAATACGATGACACAACGGAGGCTCACGCTCTGCAATATTTCTCAAAAGATTTTACAAAAACTATTCGGTAAAAAATTTCATTTTTGCGTTGCTAATAATCTTATATGTCAGCTCCATGATGACGTGCCCATAATTTCGATAATGGCCATAGTTATTGTGATATTCGCATTTAAGTAAGACACTGCGCGAAATTCGAAAACGTTTACAATGGATAACAGGAGTCACTATGACGCTGTATTTGGCGCATACTGCAAAACATGTTTCTGCTCATGAAATTTAGCTGACATGCAGAATTTTTCTTTAAATTTGAGTGGAGGTCTCTGCCTGTCACCAACCTCAAGAAAACTGATCGAATGTGGTGCACTAATTTGCGATCACATTTTCCAGCTATAAATCTAGAATGAAATATCCGTATGTTCCTCATATTTCATAAATGGTATGAGACATCGAAACGAGATTGTGGCAAATGATAGCACGCAAAGAGGAGAGCGGTTTTCCGTATGGTTATTATGTGAAACTTCATTATCTAGCGTGCTAGTCCACTAAATATGTACTTTATCCATGAAATGATGTAATTTTTTTAGGGCTATCGATATCTGGTGAAACACGAAATTTTATAAGTTTTGGAACGACATAGCTAAAAACATTACACGCTTATTTTTGTACAAAGGATGGTTTTTTTATAAGCTACTGACCTTACATGTCTTCAGTCCCTCACTTAATAAACCACTGTCTCAGAATTATCTCGCAGTCGCGTCTACACAACATATTAGTGAGCAAAATTCGCCACTCGTGAAACTTTTCTGAAAGTTACAAATGGTTTGTTGCATTTTCAACGGAACTTTTTTCAGCTACTAAGCAAAGCAGATAAGTTTGGATGCTCATCATCCAAGTGTGGAGATGGGGAGGCTCCACTTAGTACAAGTAATAATAGATGAAAGTCTAAGTTGGACTGAGCACGTAACTGTATTGTGCTAGAAGAGCATCTCTCCGTGCCCTACAAATAGAAAACTCTCTTCCTACTTGATCTGAAAAAGAAACTTGTACAAATGCTTATACTGCCAATTATTGGCCGGCCGGAATGGCCGAGCTGTTCTAGGCGCTACAGTCTGGAACCGCGCGACCGCTACGGTCGGACATGGATATGTGTGATGCCCTTAGGTTAGTTAGGTTTAAGTAGTTCTAAGTTCTAGGGGATTGATGACCTCAGAAGTTAAGTCCCATAGTGCTCAGAGCCATTTGAACCATTTGAACCAATTATTGATTACAGCGATGTTATCCTGCAATGCACACTGTGGCAGCAACTGGTTGTGAATGTCTTTGTCCGTTATGTCTGTGATGTTCGAGTCTTTAGCCACGTTTCAATATCATATGCACAAGTATCGTCGCTGTGTACAGACAAGCGCAGAGCTTTCCATACCCTCTATCTTCTCTACTGTCTTATCAACGAACGCTGTCCCCCATACTCCTCCTCGACCTTAACGCTCTTGTTTGAACAACACAGCAGAAACACCAGTTCCCATCAGAGCAAAATTCTTTCTGTTACGCTCCATAGTTCAGCCGCCTTCTCGAAGTCCTTCTCAGTAGCAGAAAACCGACTCTGGAATGACACCCGCATAATATCAGACAAGTAGAGAACACCTCTTGCTTCAGAAGACAGGTAATGGCATTTCTACTAAAGTAACAATAATTATTACTGTTGTCCCTGTGCGCACTCGTTACCGTTGTACATCTCTCTTTCCAACTAGATCTTCCTCAGTGGCAGTATTGGGCTCTGAGCACTATGGGACTCAACATCTTAGGTCATAAGTCCCCTAGAACTTAGAACTACTTAAACCTAACTAACCTAAGGACATCACACAACACCCATGCCCGAGGCAGGATTCGAACCTGCGAC
This sequence comes from Schistocerca nitens, assembly GCF_023898315.1. Taxonomy (NCBI): domain Eukaryota; kingdom Metazoa; phylum Arthropoda; class Insecta; order Orthoptera; family Acrididae; genus Schistocerca; species Schistocerca nitens. Next base: position 211,677,348 of record NC_064623.1, on the reverse strand, counting down.
CGTAGCAGCCCCGCGGTTCCGGACTGCAGCGCCAGAACCGCACGGCCACCGCGGCCGGCGGTGGCAGTATTCTTAGCTGGTCTAATCTCCCTCAATTTCCTTTTCCCAGAACTCATTATATCAGAAAACATATGTTTTGTACACTTATAAATTCTTCTCATATCTCCCTCCATAGCTATTGTTATTAATGCCACTATTACTGCCATCATTATTATTATTAGTACTATTAGTGGCTGCAGCTGCACTAGTGCATGTAATACCACTATTAACTTTCACGGTTCATAGCCCGTACAATTTACGCATAGCAATACATCTAAGCGCTTAAATCACGTTAGTACTAGTTGCCATATTACATTTGTTATTTCTTGAGTAACTGTGATGTAATATATACTGTAGGGTAAGTGTACCAAAGAGCTCGCAGTACCAAAGAGAGCGCAACTTGTGTTCCTGACAATTTTATAAACTCAGCAGCTCACCACTGACGTAGTTGTGTTCAGTATGGTGTCAGAAAACCTCGTATGAGTCGTGTGGAGAAATCCTGTGTTGTGAAGCAAGTAAGAATCACTTTTCAGCTTTCTTGATGTAGTTCTGGTACTCTGTTGCGTAAGTTATACACATAATATACGAGCAACAGTCCCTAATTCTTGAGTGCATTTTGAGATGCTGGCTTGCTTCCACATATTTTGAAAAAGTGACGTGTGCTGCCACCTGTTGACTTCGCTTGGAATCATTGTTTCTGTACGAAAGAGCGCGCATATAATGTCCCAAAAGGGTGGATACGTTCTCTTTAGGGCAGAGCTGCAAAATTTGTACATCAACTACGAAAATCGACCAGGAAGTTCACTAAACTGAAGAACAGCTGAATGGCACCAGAAAACGAATTAAAAACGGAAAAAACAAACAATAGTTGCCACTGCTCTTGGTACGAAGGAGTCTGCGTTAAGGAAAAGACTGTTAGCTGTGAGTAGAGAACATCGATTTTGACGTTTTCAGAGGACTGGAATCAGTGCATTAAGCGTGGGAGCTGGTGGCACGAACTGAGTTCTTTATTTGCGGGTGACACTGCGTTCGTTTACAACATTTGCTAAATGCGTACTATTTGGGCATGTTTGGCGTACTCTTCAGCACAGATGAATGGAAGAGTACGCATTTCTCGTTTTTTTGTATTTTTGAAAAATTCAATATTACCTCTGTGCTGCTGTACTTTTCCGAACATGTAAATTTTTTGTTAATAAACGTGAACTTAAAATGATTTTCTTTTTCCTGTTGATAATAACCCAGCTATTTAAGGTTATTCCTTAACCGCACACTCTTAGGTATGGTTCCCCTATATGTGAATCCCTGTAACAGAGGATCTGACCTCCCTAATCGTATCACGTTAAGTAAAAACATAAATAATAAATACCAAGGCCACGTATATATATTAGACGAACCATTCGTGATGACGTGGTCCATGGAAGCAAACAGGTCCGCGGCACCGATGGCATGTAACACGCTCGCGTTGCCACCTACTGGCCGACCCAACATACGTGATTGAAGTTCTGGTGTCTGGTGATGTCACCCCTTTCGTGTAGGCCGCACGCTCACCACAGGTGTGAGAGGAGTTGCAGAGCTGCCAGGCAAGCGGCTCTTAAAGGGGGCTAGGACGTTAAACGGGCCGTCTTGGAGCAGGAGAGGCACCACAGGACATTTTAATTTCCAATTTCTATGCTTTTACAAATAAATTCATCAAACTTTGTCAGCATTACCAGGAAGGATTGAGGATTCACACCCATATCCGTGGAAATTAAAAAACATAACAAAAGAATTTTTTTTACATGTGAAATTTCATTATTTTATCATTGGCTGCATTTGTTGCTATAGGTATCCTTTTCTTCATAAGTAAGGGAGATTCTTCGATGAATTTTGCACAGTATACAAACCATACTTACAGGTGTTTGTTACATTTTAAATTTCATGCTTAGAAAAAACTCGAATTTTACAGTTAATTATTTAAATTTTTACGACATCTTTTAATATATTTGGAAAATTCTATAGTTTTGTACACCTGTAAGTACGGTTTGTATGCTGTGCAGAATTCATCGAAGAATCTCTCTTATTTATGAAGAAAAGTGTACTTATAGCAACAAGTGCAGCCAATAGTAAGTGATAAGATGATGAGATTTCACATATAAAAAAAATATTTTTTTATGTTTTTGAATTTCCACTGATTCGAGTGTGAATCCTAAATCCTTCCCGGTCATGCTGACGAAGTTTTATGAATTTATTAGACAGTGGAAATTAAAATGTCCTGTGGTATCTCTCCTGCTCCAAGTCGGCCCGTTTGACGTCCTACCCCCGCCCCCCCCCCCCCTTAAGGCGCACAATTACTCGTCACAAGCGCCATTCGCAAAAAGAACAGGGAAGGCAGAAAGGGGTGAATGGTGGACCACAAATACTGTTCTCCAGACACTGTGGGATGGGTTGTGAAGTATAGACATATATGTTTATGTAAGTTCTGTTAAAGCGATATACACTGCTGGAAATTGAAATAAGAACACCGTGAATTCATTGTCCCAGGAAGGGGAAACTTTATTGACACATTCCTGGGGTCAGATACATCACATGATCACACTGACAGAACCACAGGCACATAGACACAGGCAACAGAGCATGCACAATGTCGTCACTAGTACAGTGTATATCCACCTTTCGCAGCAATGCAAGCTGCTATTCTCCCATGGAGACGATCGTAGAGATGCTGGATGTAGTCCTATGGAACGGCTTGCCATGCCATTTCCACCTGGCGCCTCAGTTGGACCAGCGTTCGTGCTGAACGTGCAGACCGCGTGAGACGACGCTTCATCCAGTCCCAAACATGCTCAATGGGGGACAGATCCGGAGATCTTGCTGGCCAGGGTAGTTGACTTACACCTTCTAGAGCACGTTGGGTGGCACGGGATACATGCGGACGTGCATTGTCCTGTTGGAACAGCAAGTTCCCTTGCCGGTCTAGGAATGGTAGAACGATGGGTTCGATGACGGTTTGGATGTACCGTGCACTATTCAGTGTCCCCTCGACGATCACCAGTGGTGTACGGCCAGTGTAGGAGATCGCTCCCCACACCATGATGCCGGGTGTTGGCCCTGTGTGCCTCGGTCGTATGCAGTGCTGATTGTGGCGCTCACCTGCACGGCGCCAAACACGCATACGACCATCATTGGCACCAAGGCAGAAGCGACTCTCATCGCTGAAGACGACACGTCTCCATTCGTCCCTCCATTCACGCCTGTCGCGACACCACTGGAGGCGGGCTGCACGATGTTGGGGCGTGAGCGGAAGACGGCCTAACGGTGTGCGGGACCGTAGCCCAGCTTCATGGAGACGGTTGCGAATGGTCCTCGCCGATACCCCAGGAGCAACAGTGTCCCTAATTTGCTGGGAAGTGTCGGTGCGGTCCCCTACGGCACTGCGTAGGATCCTACGGTCTTGGCGTGCATCCGTGCGTCGCTGCGGTCCGGTCCCAGGTCGACGGGCACGTGCACCTTCCGCCGACCACTGGCGACAACATCGATGTACTGTGGAGACCTCACGCCCCGCGTGTTGAGCAATTCGGCGGTACGTCCACCCGGCCTCCCGCATGCCCACTATACGCCCTCGCTCAAAGTCCGTCAACTGCACATACGGTTCACGTCCACGCTGTCGCGGCATGCTACCAGTGTTAAAGACTGCGATGGAGCTCCGTATGCCACGGCAAACTGGCTGACACTGACGGCGGCGGTGCACAAATGCTGCGCAGCTAGCGCCATTCGACGGCCAACACCGCGGTTCCTGGTGTGTCCGCTGTGCCGTGCGTGTGATCATTGCTTGTACAGCCCTCTCGCAGTGTCCGGAGCAAGTATGGTGGGTCTGACACACCGGTGTCAATGTGTTCTTTTTTCCATTTCCAGGAGTGTATATTCGTTCATAGCGTTATTTAAGGATGTGTGGCCGGACGCTGTGGCCGAGCGGTTCTAGGCGCTTCAGTCCGGAACCGCGCTGCTGCTACGGCCGCAGGTTCGAATCCTGTCTCGGGCATGGGTGTGTGTGATGTCCTTAGGTTGGTTAGGTTTAAGTAGTTCTAAGTTCTAGGGGACTGATGGCCTCAGATGTTAAGTCTCATAGTGCTTAGAGCCATTTGAAGGATATGTGTGTTGAGAGCTAGACGGCAGTTAAATGGCGAGTTTATTTCGTCACAAATATGCTACAGTCGCTGACACTGTGCTTTTCTTTGTCACAGTTACGGCGTGCAGCGGCTACTGTGAATGCGGTCTCGTTGCTGGAAACTGCCTATCCCAGGGAATGGAAACCAGGGGCCATGAGGTAAGCTTAAGATGGCGGTCTGAGGCGAATAATTATTATGTAGGTATAACCTGTAGGGGAAGAAGGACAGTAAACAATATTTACAAAATCCAAGAGAGTCACAACAAGGATGGCTCACTAAGAACTAAGTGCTCGCATTGGAAATTACTGTTCAATCTGTACATAGAAGAAACAGTTATAAGAGTTATAAGAGTGGGGTTTCAATTCAAGGTGAAAATGAAACTCCCTGGCAGATTAAAACTGTGTGCCGGACCGAGACTCGAACTCGCTGTGAGGAGGGGCCGTGAGTCGTGCTTGGGTAGCTCAGTCGGTAGAGCACTTGCCCGCGAAAGGCAAGGTCCCGAGTTGGAGTCTCGGTCCGGCACACAGTTTTAATCTGCCAGGAAGTTTCATATCAGCGCACACTCCGCTGTAGAGAGGAAATTTCATTCTAGAAGGTGAAAATGTATCATATTTTAGGATCACCGGTAGTATAACTATCCCCAGTGGAAGTGAGGAAGCTTCGCAGGACCTGTTGAATGGAATGAAACTTCTAATGAGCGCGGTATATGGATTGAGAGTAAAGAGACGAAAGCAATGCGAAGTAGCAGAAATGTGACTAGCGATAGTCTTACCGCCAGGGCCACGAAGTAAACGAAGCACAGGAATCTTGCAACTTCCGAAGCAAAGTAACTCGTCACGGATGAACAGAGGAGGACACAGAAAGCAGACTAGCTTAGGCAAAGAGGGTACTCGTGGCAAAAAAAAATTTAATAGTATCATCGGTGTTAAACTTAGGGATAAATTTCGGAGAATGTGTGTGTGTGTGTGTGTGTGTGTGTGTGTGTGTGTGTGTGTGTGCGTGTGTTCGTGTGTGCGTGTGGAGCATAGTGTTATATCGACTGTGGGAAAATCGAAATAAGGAGAACTGAAGCGTTTGAGATTTGGTGCTATAAAAGCATGCTGTAAACCAGGTGTGCTGGTGACATAAGAAATGATGTTCTCCGCAGATTTTGCCACGAGAGCGACACGTGGAAAACATTCACAAGAAGAAGGGAGAGGATGACAGGACATATGTTAAGGCATCAGGGAATAACTTCCATGGTACTAGAGGGAGCGGCAGAGGGTAAAAATTTGTAGAGGAAATCAGAGGTTGGAATACATACAAAAAATAATTGAGGATATTGGCTGCAGCTGCTACTCAGAGATGAAGAGTTTGGCACAGGAGAGGGATTCGTGGCTCACCACATAAAACCCTTCAGGAGACTGGTGATAGGTTACGTTCCACAGTCTCAGTACCGGTCGATTTCCATAGTCTTTGATATCAATTTCGAGAACACAGATTCCGTTCGATCGCATCTCATAATAAGTTGAGCTCATCCACGTGCATTCCGTAGTTTTGTTCATGAAAGGCGACTCACCATTAGCAAATTCACGTATCAGTTCACTTGGATATACTCGTCTTGTGGTCATTTGTTTGTCCAAGGTTATAGGTTCATGGGTTCATTTTACGATTCTAAACATAAGTGGCGATAGAAAAGTTTCCTTTGCAAGGCTGAAGAGTCGAGAACCGGTATGGCAATCAGGCAAAATCACGGGACGCAATCAACGATACGCTGCTCCCATGCACGTTATTCTTTCTCCAATGGATGACCATCGGTATTTGTCCTACGGCAGAACAGAGCAGAACAGCCCGTTGGTCCTGCTTGGACGCATTTGGTAATAACGTCGCCATAGTCCACGTTTTGGCATTTACTGTACGCACACCGTAAAGACACGAAAACCACACTAATCCGTTGTCCACAGGTCAGTGCTTATATTACCCGTATAGGAGTCACACTACTTTGCATATACAATGTAGCGACGGCCTCAAACGTAAGCTTTTTTATCGGCTCGTATAACAAAAAAAAATCCATGATGTTTATCAATTATCGTTTAACACAAAACGACAAAATAAAATGCGCCGCTCTTCTTCAGTGTTGTGTTATCTCAGTGTTCCCACCGTACTATTTATCAGAATGGAATCATTCGAAACAATTGCTCCTATGATCCTCGTACTAACAAACCTAATCTTATGAAATGCCTCCAGAACTAACCATCCACAGCTGATGTGGCTTATGTTATTATGATGAATTGTGATGCCATTCTCATAGCGTTAAACAAGCCCTGCGTCAGAATTATATTGTGTCTTATGGCCCAAATGAGCGGTTAAGTAATTTCTAATGACAATGAAGCGCAGACGTCCACAACGGCTCGGGGGTGGTGGTGGTGGTGGTGTTGGTGGTGGAGGTGGTGGTGGTGGTAGTGGTGATGGAGGGGGGGGGAGAGGAAGGGGCAAGAGGGAGCACTTGCTACCTGAACCATAGGAGGGTATTAAAATTTCTCGTGCATTTCTGGTGATAATTCTGTGATTACACTAAATCGCCGATTTTGCAGCGTCAGGCACTATAGGAAATAGTGAGTTTTTTTAGTTTATTTCTGTTTCTACAGTTCCAGTATTAATTTTGCATTTTTCCCAAATTGTTTATGTTCCCATTGAACAGAATTTTTTCAAGTGTTCTGAGTGTTTTATTTCAATTTTTTATGTATTTTCAGCAAAAACCTAAAATTATTTGTTTATAAGAAAATGATTACTTCTGAAGAAGTTATACGATACAGTTAACTTAATCGTAAGAAGGATGTAATTTCAGATAGACGCTTCGAAATGGTGGGATCCATATTCATGTTAAGACTATAAAAACATTAACGAAATATGTTTACTAATTAGGTATCATTGTAATATACCTGTAGGTAACCCATTGCAGAACTCATGCAAAGTGAAGCACTGGCTAATATAAATTGTGAATAATGTTTTTATTGCTCCTAAATTGTACCAACATACACGCGAGCGTCTATTCGCAGAGGTGCACAAAACAACACTGACTAAACAGAAAAGATATGCGATACTTCACTATTCCTTGTTCTCATATCCTGAGTCGTCTTTATCGATATTATTTCATTGTTCCATTGCATCTCGATGGGCAGGAGTGCCCCATACCTGTTAACACTGAGCTGCTACTGTTGGGTGTTTGGAACAAGATACATTTTGTGTAATTCCTGTCAAATTTATTTTTGAGGACAATATACATTCTCGAACTCATTTGGTTCGTTGTATAAAAATAGCAATTTTAGTATGTTGTTCCTCCTTGAATTAATTTCTGCGCAGGCCCACGCACTGGAGGCCAGATTTCAGCAGGACTCGGTGGATCGGAACTGCAGGCTCACTCAGGGCCCCTCACAGACTGGTTCTGTTTGCATACAAGCCATGCTTATAATATACTGATTAAACACGGTCGACACACAAATCGAAAATCCCTAGAAAAAATATTAAAATCAAGACTGAAGATAATGTGGTTGATGGATACATATGAAAAGACATCAGTTTCATCATAGTTTACAAATCAAAGTATACCATACGTTAGTCATGCATTTTTATTGATGTTTTACTGATTTGGTACTAATTAGAACATTGACTTTTTAAGAAACAAATTACCTGTAGAATGGTTATTTAGACACTGTACATCCACAGTGACGCTTCAGTTGTTACCGAACGCTTTTCAAAGAAAGTGTGCCTAAATGTAAGTTTAGTGGAGCTCTCATAGGTTTTGGAAGAAGATTTGTGCAAGGAAGAAATTCTCCGAAAAATCTCTTATGTCACAGCAAATAAGAGGCGGTTCTAGCTTCCGATTCGGTCAGTAATGTTGTGGATTGCTTGTGAAAGAGAAACTAATTATGAAACCTTGAATCATATCCCTTAACTCACTATGTGACTTTTCTGTAAGGTGTACTACGATGCGGGGGTGTATGGGACAATTACTTTTAAATGGAATTTAAGGCGCAAATAATTTGAAATTTTTAAGAGGCATGACAATTATTTTTACAATTATTATTTAACTGTTGTTTAACTAATCCTCGTTGATTTTATTGCGCTAAATAGAACCTGCAGTAATTTTCTTATCACATAAAGTCACATACTTTTGTATCGTTTTTTAAATAGTACATACAAACAAATTGTTACACATGGGAATTTTTCGTTCTAAAAATTACTGTACCTCTATACCAAGTAAATTATCACATAAAATTAAATTTCAAGGTTTAATCTTGCACGTAAAAATTGGGTAGAAAAAGTAAGTCTGCCGAACTGGGCTCTACATTTTCCATCACCACACAAAGTACATTTTAATTTTAACTAACACCTTAATTATTTTATTGGAGAAACAGAAAGATCCCCATAACCACTGTTCTGAAGTTCTTACTCTGAATAATCCTCCGGTAGCGTAACTGTGATCAAAGTCTATTGTTAAATCGCCATCGATCTCATCTATTTCTTGACCTGTTATCACTGACATCTTATTCCATCCACCAACTAACGATTTCATCGATCCTAAGTCTGATGAATTCAGGTATCATCAGACTCAGGGTCGTTAAAACTCACACATTCCGGCAGATACATTTTGTACTATACTGGAAAAAGAAGAAACAGATTAGTAGTTCACGAGGCGCGCTCTTTGGAGACCCCAACACGTGTCAGTAACACGTGTCAACAATAAACAAAGGTGATAATGCAACTTACAACAAAATAATCTAGGAAAGATGATTAAAGGAGGATAGGGAGGGTACACAGGGAGATTCACGTAGATATGCAAATATTTTAATATGTTACTCTACAAGTAAAACTAAAAAAAAAAATTCATATAAACGTAGGTCCGCAAATGTTTAGTTACGGAGTTACGGCTGATAAGATTTTGTCTGAAATTTAACAACTTCGCTAGTACGAAGCCTTCACAAAACAGTTCGCGGTTAAAGTAAAGCACAATTTTCATTTACTTTGTTGTTATTGGTCTGGTGAATCAGTGCAGCGCAATTTCCAGCAGTGATTTAGCATAAATGTGTGGTGTGGTATAATCAACACACTCTTTATTGGACCATTCATTTTCCCAGGACGTCTAACTGGCGAGACGTACTTACAATTGCTTCAAGAAGAAATGCCCACTTGTTCGAAGATGTTCCACTTGCTGCGCGATTGCAAATGTATTTTCAATATGACGGCGCGCCTCTGCATTTCACCAATACCGTTTCTACCGTACACATTTAAATGAACATTTTCCCCAGAAATCGATTGGTCGAGGTGCTACACGTCTGTGGTCACCCAGATAGCTCTATTTAATTCCTATGGATTTTTGTGTATGGGGATGGATGAAAGATATAGTTTATAAGGACAAAGTCAATACAGTTGAAGCATTACTTGCTCGCATTATGAATGCGATAGACGAAATTAAGAACAACTCTTGAAACTGAAACGAGCAACAAAATCTGTTCACACACGTGCAACTAAATGCATTGAACTCGGTGGAGACATTTTTGAACATTTATTGTGAATGTATTGTGAAATCGTATGTACACTGTACAACTTCCTTGAGCTTTGTTTTTTCTGGCCTAACAGGATTTCACATATGCTATGGTATTGATAAAATCAGATTATCTGACACATACATGCAGTTTCAGTTTACGTTATTACCATCATTTTTCTAAAATTAATTTCTCAACAATTTCTGTTGAAAGCTTTGTAAAATTGTTTCGAATTTAAAAAGCAAATTGGGCCAAGTAGTTAGATTAAAAATTTTACAAAATTACTTATTTGCTTCTCTGGATGTTCTGGAAAACTACTGCAGGCACACTTCTGGGATATGTTTTATTAGATTCACCAGACCAACAACAACAACAACAACAACAACAACAAAATGGAAATCGTGCTTTACTTTAAGTTCGTACAGTTTTGCGATGGCATCATATTAGCGAAGTTGCTAAATTCCAGGCAAAATCGTTTACTAGCCGTAACTCCGTAACCAAACATTTCCAGATCTATGTTTATATGAACTATTTTGTTTAGTTATACTTGTAGAATAAGATATTAAAATATTTACCCATCTTCATGAATCATCCTGTAACAGCATTCCACCGGGGCTGACGTTGGAGAGCGAGTGCGAAAATTTTCACCAGGTCTGAGACACTACACGTCGTGAGTTAAGAGGTACTGAGAAAGATGATAAATACAATGAAGAAGATCGATATGGAAAAGGATGAATAATCCAGTCAGTTTTGTATAGTACCAGAAAGTAACTAATATGTCACATAAGAAGCAACTTCTGTGACTATAAGCGGAAATTTTAAATGAAATCATCTTTTTTACGAAAGGAACAGAGAACTCAATACAATTATATTACAAGCAGCCCCCCCCCCTCTTTCTTTCGTCTTGGAACACTATAAATTACATGAATCTTGTGGACAGGAGATCTCTGAAACATGGAAAGAGGTTAAGAATGCAAATTTTCTTGAAATGAACTGTAATGAAATGATTTAACTTTATGTATGGTTATACTGAAATACCAGAGTGCTACCAGTAATTACATCATAAGCCATAGGCATCCGAAAGCAGGAGAGGGGGGGGGGGGAATAAGGGACAAGAGAGTTCTTCCCCATTCCTTGAAGGTGAGGGTATAGATTATCTAGTCGTTACAAAATTCTCGTACTTGTTTAGCATCGATTCTCTGTAGATATAGCATTGCCGAGCACGATAGAATCGCTGTAGGTTAAACAGCCTCCGTTTCTCATTAGTCTAGGATCTGTAACATCTAGGACAGTCAGAGGAAATATAGAAGAAGTGTCTTTCGTCACAGGTTCATTTAGTAAACTCGAAAGCATCAAGGATATGCCCAACCAACACCGGTGGAATAAGCTAGGTCTGTGACGTCGTGTATCACGGCGTGGTTTACTGTTAAAATTCTGAGAACGCAGCCTGAAGGTAGGCGAGAATTACCCGATATATTTCTTCCTCCTATGTACACTGACGTCCATAATTAAAGCAACGTTAATTTTGCAAGGCTGTGTTTGTTACACCACAAAACATTATAAACAGGTGATGGTAAAAGTTGAAACAATGTAAACAATACAGAAAGTAAACAACTGTAATATGCATAACGGTAGACAAAAATGTTTTTCGTGTTTTACAACTTAATGGATTTGCGCTCACATTCCTACAACTGGTTAATGTTCTCAGCATGGTGTGTGACCACCTCTGGCAGCAATACAGGTCAGACAACGACGGAACATGCTGTGAATGATATCGTCACTCTCATGTTGAGGCAATAACGCCCATTCTTCCTGCAGAGCTGCTCGCAAGTCTTCGTGACTGGTTGGTGGATGCTGACGCGACACAACCTGCCTCCCTAGTACTCCCCAGACATGCTCTGTGGGATGCAAATCAGGAGAGCGGGCAGGCCATGCCATGTGTGCAATATATTCCGTTTCCAAGAAAACATCAACCACTCTTGCTTTGTGAGGTCGATCGTTATCGTCCGTCAATACGAAGTCTGGGTGCGCACCACATTACAACGACCCCACACGGGGTCCCAAGATCTCTTCACGATACCTGACAGCAGTTAAACCTTGCCAATTCAGCCATACAATTTTTGTGAGGAGGTGTTCATGCGATCAACGAAGTCCATAACCACAACATTAGGGATCCTCCCCGATATCGGTCTCTTTCCATAACGTTTAGGTTCCGAAAACCTGTTCAATGTTCCATCCAGATGCGAATGCGTCGAGAATCACTCTCCAGACCACATCGGGCTCATCTGTGAAAAGAACATAGTCATCTGTTCGACCATCCACTCTAGACGATCTCTTCTGTGAAGACGCATCGGAGGTACACATACAGCAGGCCTCCAACAATGAAGGCTACTCTGCTGGAGCCTTCTGTACACCTTTTGTTTCGATACAATACGTCCAGTGGATGCTGCAGTGTCAGATGCCAGGTGCCATGCAGTATAAAGGCAGTACTGTTGTACCCTTATATCCAAATAACGGTCCTCTCTTTCTGATATCACACATTGTCAGCCCTGCCCTCGTCTTTGGGGTGCCGTTTCGGTCTCTGTAAATTGTTGCCACATCCAAGAAATAACAGAACAATTCACATTAAGCCATCAGGCCACATCAGTTTGTGGCCGTCCTGCTTCCATTCGTCTTATGGCCCTCCACTGCAGGTAGTCAGGTAGACATCATCTTTTTACCACAGTACACCGCCAGTGACTGTGTACGCAGAGATTGTGGAGTGAGACTACTCGCCAAACTCTACCCCTTTTGATAGGTGCCCTGATGTCATCACACATGTGCTAGTCCGTTGACCGAAATGCCATTTCTCGTGCAGAACACGATTGTACGGACATCCATTGACAGTTTGTATGATTATATGGTGAATTGTCCGCCCCTGGTAGTTGAGTGGTCAGCGCGACAGACTGTCAATCCTAAGGGTCCCGGTTCGATTCCCAGCTGGGTCGAAGATTTTCTCCGCTCAGGGACTGGGTGTTGTGTTGTCCTAATCATCATCATTTCATCGCCATCGACGCGCAAGTCGCCGAAGTGGCGTCAAATCGAAAGACTTGCACCAGGCGAGCGGTCTACTCGACGGGAGGCCCTCGTCACATGACATTTTATTTCATTGCATATGGTGAATTAGATACAAGATGGGGAAAAAGCAATTCGTTGCTTTAATTTTGAACACCAGTGAATATTTTAAGGGAAAGGCCATAAAGGTAAAAATCACAGAGATACCATGTTCATACGGTGGCGTATCAACAATCATTCTTGCCAACACGAAAATGGAGTGTAATGGTGATACACAAAGTACCTTCCACCACACACCATAAAGTGGCTTGCGGATATGGAAGTAGTTGTGCCACTTCTTGGTAAATATATTCCTATTTCACAAACGAACAGTACAGTAGCACCAAAAATTACAGCTACAAAGACTTCAAGGGTTTAATATTATTACACAAAGGCATCGTTTACAAGGGCCCACATGCATTCAACAACCGACTTGAGGGCATTAAATGTCTTGTGGATAATGTGATGAAGGGTAAGACTGAATTACAGACAGTTCTATTTGACAACTTCATCTATTCCAGTGATAATTCCCCTCATTCTCAGCTTAATTTTTTAAAAATTGTTATTAGCACTGTAGTCCAATAATAGCACACAATGTTGAGCTATTTAATCATGTTGTACTAAAATAAAAATTGTCACTGATTTCACTGCATTTCTCAGAGACTCCTATCTGCAATGTTCTATTTAATTGTTAAATAAGCAGCTCTATTTTTCTCCACTATGGTTACAGTATGTTTGTGTTTTCTGCTTCTGTTGATGCTACAACCCAGAAAAGCTTCACCAGATCACCAATTTTTCTAAGCCTCTGTTTCTTTCAGAAATGATGTTTCTGTGTCTCCTCAAGAAATGTAGTCTTGTTACTTGGTGACTACTGCAGACAAATATTTAATATGTTTTTCATTAGTATGTTAATAATACTGGAAGTGACTAGACCGAAGATTATAAAGGTGAACAGGATATGTTATGAATAAACTTGTTTGTGTTCTTTCAGACAATATATGGCTGGCTTGGAAAAATCATTGACAAGATGGACTCCTAGATCAGGATAAAGTGAAGAAATATGATGTTGCTAATTCCCATCTACTGTTGTAGTTTAGACGCTAATAAAAAATAAAAATGCTGATAATTGGCTAATTGTTTTATTTAGCAACTTTACCATCAGTCCAAGAAGTTTTGAGGCTGAATTAGTAAAAAATAGATGAACACTAAAATGGTGGTTTTTATACTTCAGGTATTCTACATATACTCTTCCCACATGAGTATATAATCTCCTCTTATACATGCTATTAATATTTCGTTTATGCGTTTTTAATGAACAATACTACTTTTGCAAGGTATGTTATACTATTACTTATCTTGTAAATGGTATCAGCTTATAGTGGTTGGTGTCCATTAAAAATCTTTATTAAAGTATGAGTTGTCCAAGTTTTTATTATATTAAGATTGAAGCATAATGTTGACATTTAATTTTGACCCTTTTTATTTTTATCTTCACTTATCTCAATATTTTCACAAGTATCGTATATGGCATTACAGTGTAAACACTTTTATCATTTACATGCGCTCTTTCTCACAGTAATCGAACAGATAGTATATGTGCAGTATTTAAACAGTCTTAAGAAATCACAAGAAGTGTCTGCACTGTTTTGAGGAACTGAAGTGCCTCCTTCGGCGCAAATTTCGTGGTAATACTTTGATGCATAAGTTCGTAGCGTTTTTGTTTTGCATATTGCTATTCCAGTCACTGTGGGTTTATTTAGCTACTATCATTTTGTGTTTGTAGTTCACTCTTGCTATTTAGGTTTACATTTTGTTATCTGGAGACAGTGAGTAGAGCTGCAGATGCTAGAAAATGGAGTGCCAATTTCCGACATATTCTGCTGTTTGAATTTTAACACAGGAGATGCAGCAAGAAACATTTCCACCATGTTTGGGGATAATGACATTTGACAGAACATTCCAAGCAGGGGCGCCGACTTATAAAAAACATTGGGAGGGGGCCATACTGGGGGTCTCGCCCAGGAAATTTTCTAAATTTTAAATGAAAAATAGTGAGTTTTAAAGTTTTTTTAAAATATTTTAGAGTCATATGGTCAACATTACAACCCCAAAAATTGGGCTCTCGATAACTCAGTACTTCGGGAAACTCGACAAGCCTGACACATTTCTTGGCTTAAAAAAAAAAAAAAAGAAAGAACAACATAAACATGCATGGTATTTTCGTAAAAAGATAATTTAATTTACATGCTTATAGATTATTACAGAGCAGTGAATTTATAGCTCTGAAAAGACTGAAATTATATTTAAATAAATCCTAAACTATCATTAAAAGAATAAAACATAAAATATTTCTGTCACACAGTAATAGCACTTAGATTAATAAGTGAAACAGCTAATTTAAGTTTACTTTGAATAAGGCTCAGGGTTCATAAAATAAAAACAATAACTCAAAGTTAATACTTCAATACAGTTAATAAAGTTAATACAGTGTGCCTGATACTTTCAGTCAAAAAGTATGCTAATAGCGGGTTTTAATTGGGTCTTACACCTACAAATATTTAAGTATTTTAAAATAACTAATACAATACTATAGTAATACAGTAGTAAACTAGTACTAATATTCCAACATAATTATGTGATTTTACAAAGCATAATATAACGAATAATGTTCTTAAATTATTAGAGGGCTCCGCCCCCTCCCCAAAAAAACCGAATTCTTGAGTAGGCTCAGGCCCCATCAGGCCCTATGGAGTCGGCGCCTGTGATGCCAAGAAAATGGCTTCCTCGTTTTAGCAGAATAGTTTTACCATTACTCGCCACATTCAGGAAGACCTCCGTGGTTTGATGAGGATCGCTTAAACGCTTCAATGCACAATTATTCACGTCAGGGTAGTCGAGTTGATGAACTGTGATCATTCCACCAGCGTGTGGCATTTGTGTGCAATGGAGGAGGTTCATAAATCAGGTGTTTGGGTACTGCACACTCTAAGCCAAAATCACAAAAATTAGCAAGTAATCACATGTGCATCTCTGCTTAATTGTGATCAACTGGCTTGTGAACAACACCAGCGATTCTTATTCTGTATTGTTATTGATGACAAGAAATAGTGTCTTTATGCTAACATATGGGAAAGAAAGAAGTGCCTGAGGCCACCCATAGCAGCAATTCCCTGTACAAAGACCTGCATGCAACCATAAAACATAATGTTATGCACCTGGTGGAGCAACGACAGTATGGTGTGCTGCGAATTGATTCGGCAAGGTGTAACCATCACTGCTGATACGTATTATAAATAGTTGAGAAATCTTGCACACGGAATCCAAGGAAGCTAAATTGGGATGAGAAGCTAGGAACTGTTCCGCATATAAGTTCATCTGTTCAGCTATTATTGTGCACAAAGCATCATCTGCAAAACACATAAAACAACTCATCGCATCATATTGTTTGAGAGGCACAACTGTGCCACTACTACCACTGAACAAATATTGATTACGAAATGAACTAGCACGCACAAATGCACTAGGTACTGTCTGCTGCAGGAGTGTCTCGGCGTCAGATGTTTCTGAATCGAAGTCACTTTCACTAGGCTCAACATACGTATCTTGAAAACTTTCAGAACTGAAATTATCGTCACTTTCCACAAGCAGCTGCTCGATCTCCGAATCTGGTAAAAGACTTCTTTTCACCATTGCAAAAGACCACTCACTGACGCGGCGGTAAACACGACGAAAAAGGCGTGCTTTTGCGGTTGCTTTACTGAACGCATGCTATTGACGTGCGCTCTAGTGAACAATATTATAACTAGCCTAGAAGGAGCTGTGTTGCCTGACGAGAGCTGCCATCTAGTGGACGAAGCTCAACTAATACCACAGTGTCAACGGCAGGCCGATAACACGTCATTCCACTAGCTACTAGCCAATGAACGTAGTGAACGGATATATCCATCGAACCCACCATGAATTAACAGAGCGTGGGCGGATATATCCGTCATGCCTACTTAAAGAGTTAGCCACACTGATTGTTGGTGCAGCATATCATGCTCTAATTCCTCCTGCGAAGAGGAGGAAGCCCACAAGAGAAACAGCGATTTGACCTTATTTAAGTCGGTAAAGCAGAGAAATCTACAACAAGGTATTTACAACTTTAAAATAATCCACCAGAATGTACAGGGCTTGAGCAAGAAATATGAATAATTACACGTGTTTGTAAATGAAACTATGCCTGATGTGCTTGGTATTAGTGAACACTGGCTATCTGATGCCAAATTAGAACTTTTTAAACCTCTAAACATGGTACTAGGTAATAGGTTTCGCAGATCTACTATCAGAGGTGGGGGTGTATCAATGTATGTATACAGCACATTTGATTTTAATTCTGTAAATGTAAGTAAATATTCATTAGAAGCAACAATTGAATTATGTGCAGCACGAATAAAGATACCAAATGATGAAATTTATGTTATATGTTTATATAGACCGCCAGGTGGAAGCTTCGAAGTTTTCTTAACAAAGTTTTGTGACATGATAGAGAATGTTTTTATATCACACCTGAACAAGTTAGTAATTATAGGAGATTTCAACATAAATGTATTAGCAGATAAGTTACACACTAGACTATTCAAGAATACTCTGCTTGAATATAATGTAAGATACCTGATAAACACTGCAACCAGGGAGACTGAAACATGCCAGTCTGCAATAAATAACATACTCACTGGTATTCGTCTTTACGATCTTACATCTTCTGTTATTATAAGTGCTTTGTCAAACCACCATGCAGTAGAACTAAGTGTGCACATAAAAAAGGTTCCTACACACAGTTGCTATAGATATATTAGGATGAATACAGACCAAAATATAACTCAGTTGAATAATATGCTAAAGAATGTGGATTGGAACAGTGTTCTAACGACACTTCATAGTAATGGCAAATTCTCAAGTGAACTACTCTACATTCTTAACCAAGCCTGCCCATTAATAAAAAAGAGAATTCAGTCACATGCTGTAACCCGAAACTGGATATCAAGTTCAGTCACTGAGGCTAGAGATAAACTAAGATGGTATGAATATGCTATATTAAATGACTTGAGCAATAAAAAATTAAAAGAAGAGTTCAAAAAGTATCAGAAATACTATGTAGACCTCCTAATTTAAGAAAAACAGAAACATTTTGAAAGTGTCATTCAGAAGTCAATATCTCCAAAATAGAGAAATAGGTAAATAGAGAAATAGGTAAATCTGGGAACCATACAACTGAAAATCACTTGCTGATAAACAGCACAATAGAAACTGATCAGAATAAGATAGCAGATCTATTTAACAATTACTTTGCTTCTGTTGGCTCCAGCATAAACAATCAGCTTAAAAATCATAAATACAAATTCAGAGGAACACCAGTGTCACGAAGTATATTATTGATGCCAACAAGTAAAGAAGTAATAATTAAAATAGTGAGTAGCTTAAAGAATTCCAATGCAGCAGGATATGATGGTCTTAGTCTGGACACTCTTAAGAAATGTATACATAAAATTGCATCACCTTTATCAACAGTTATCAATTCTCATATGGAAGATGGTCTATTTCCAGATGAGTTGAAAATTGCCCGAGTTGTGCCTATTTTTAAGAAAGGAAACAGGAATTTAGTAGAAAACTTTCGACCCATTTCTGTTCTTCCAATAATATCCAAAATCTTTGAGAAAGTAATATACATAAGAATCTGAAACTTCCTGGTATGCAAAAAAGTGATTTCTAAGGGGCAGTATGGGTTTGTCAAGGGGTCATCCACCATTACAGCGGCATCCAACTTAATCGAAGGTGTCACTCAAGCAGTAGACAATAAAGAAAATGTATGTGGCATCTTTCTAGACTTACAAAAAGCATTTGACTGTGTTGATACGACCATATTGCTGGACACACTGTGGAACTATGGCATTCGAGGCACAGCCCATAATCTGATGAGGTCCTACTTGACAAATAGGAAGCAGTTTGTGTCTGTTAGCACTACAGAGGGAGCATACAAATGAAACACCACTGACAAAAATTTTTGGTATTCCACAGGGGTCAATATTAGGACCACTTCTTTTTATTATCTATGTAAATGATATTCAGTCCATAACAAACCATGCAACAGCTATCTTATATGCAGATGATACAATGTTAATATGCAGCAATCCAAGCTATTCACAGCTCGAAGTGGAATACAATACTGCAGCAGGCTTAATTCTGCAGTATTTTAATGAAAATAAACTAAAATTAAACACAAATAAATCAGTCTATATTGAATTTGATCTTGGGAGGCAAAAAACTCATGAAAACCAAATCTTAATGGGTGACGAATGTTGTGGCGTAACAAGCTAGCTACGCCACACTGAAGTAGCCAAAAGGCACGCGTACACACACGCCGACTGGCGTTAAGTCTGAAACAGGATACGTGATGAAAGCTATAAAGAAAAGAACGGAGCTTCTCGTATACTTAACTTTAATTTCCTTGTGGTACATATCTCTTGATAATACAAGTGAGACTCTCTCCAGATATGGTTAATGGCGCCTTGCTAGGTCGTAGCCATGGACTTAGCTGAAGGCTATTCTAACTGTCTCTCGGCAATTGAGAGAAAGGCTTCGTACCTGTAGTCGCTAGCAACGCCGTCGTACAACTGGGGCGAGTGCTCGTACGTCTCTCTAGACCTGCCGTGTGGTGGCGCTCGGTCTGCGATCCTGACAGTGGCGACACGCGGGTCCGACATGTACTAATGGACCGCGGCCGATTTAAGCTACCACCTAGCAAGTGTGGTGTCTGACGGTGACACCACAACGAATACATTAAAAAACAATATTCGACCAAATTTCTTGGCCTGACACTAGATGCAGAGTTAAACTGGTCTGATCATGTGAATGATATTTGCAAAAAGCTATTTTGTAACATCACCACTCTGAGGCAAATATATTTTGTACTATTTGAATCCCATCTAAGTTATGGGATAGAGGTATGGGGATCCAGAAGTAAAGGTAATATGAAAAGTGTACTTACCTTACAAAAGAAGGCACTTAGAATTATGGGAAAGAAATGTGCCACGGAGTCCTGCAGAAATTTGTTTAAAGAACTTAAAATACTGACTGTTCATAACCTGTATGTGCTGAAGACAATCATTATGGCAGTAAACAGTAACAAAACACTTAATAAAGAAATACACGATCACAACACTAGAGGTACAGAGAGACCCCACATCATCTCTCATAGAACAACACTTTATGAGAAAAGCGCTCACTATGCAGGCATAAAACTACTGAATTGCTTCCATCCTAATATCTCCAAATTGCCCATTACAAAACTAAAAATGAAATTAAAATTATGGCTCCTAAGCAATGTTGTATATTCAATAGATGAGTTTCTAGATTTAGTACACTCGTATGATGGAAGACCATCTATCTAAAAATAATCTCAGGTCTTAGACTGTGTCACAAACTGCAAATATTTGAATGTCAGATATGAATACTGTGTTACAAACTGTAGATTCCTTAATCTAAGTATGGCAATAACAATTTTTTTATGTATAGTCCATATATGTAACTCTGTTCTCTCAACTAAATTTAGAAAAAGTTGTGTAGATAAAAGTGCCAGCCAATAATATGTAACCCTAGTAAGTAAGGCTCTGACTTATCCAGAAGACTGGAACAAAAAAAAACCTTTTTTTGTAATCAGTTGATGTTGGATCAAGATAAATAAATAAATAAATATTCATTGTTCATATTTGCTCCCTCTCTGAAAAAGGTTCTAGCTAGAACAACGGGAGACAGCAGTCGTGTGTGTGTGTGTGTATCTGTGTTTTCTGAACATGGTTTTGGCCGAAAACTGGTGTAACATTGTTTTCATTGTACGTGCCTGTTGCTAATTATGTAAGCAGTAATCTACGGCTTCTCAGTATTGTTATTCCTTCACGAAGTTTGTTGTAAATAATCCACTGCATTTCAACAGGAACAATGATGTACATAATTACAACAACAGAAGAAAAAAATTACATTTATTACGCTACATTGAGTTTGCTTGTGGCACAAACAGGGGTTCCCAATGCTGCAGTCAAAAGTTTTGATCACTTATCCATTGATATAAAATGCCTGACAGACAACAAAATAAAATTTGAAACTAATTTAAAATCGTTTCTCTTTGACAACTCCTGCTGTTCTACAGAAGATGATTATTGTAATGTGTAAATGGTGATGGTAGGAATTACTAACATCTGTCTGCCTTTAATTAAAAAACGAAAAAAAATGCATGGAGGCATATTTACGAAACAAATTATTCAAATAAAATTACTCATTACATATCAACACGATTTATTGTGCAAATGATATAGAATATTAAACTAAGTAACTAACTATTGGTATTGGTACATCACATTGCCATGGTATAGGCTTATATAGGCCTACTATTAAAACCTCAAAATGGAATTTAAAAATGAAATCAAGCAGATGATCAAAGTAGATGTACATTTTAACATACTTGGTCATTTCTGAAAAACTGAGTTACTGGCAAGAAATATTGAGCGAAAAGAAATAAGTAAGTTATTGCTGGGAAGGTAAGCCTACAAATTAGCTAACTAAAAAGAATGACTTACATACATGTTAAAGCAAAACATTCGTTTTACATGGGTCTTATCACATTTATAGAAATTCACAATGCTGGAACATCTTTTAAAAATTATTTTTGTTTTTAACCCTATAAATCGCTATTTTTGATCACACACTGAATGACGCACCAAGCTAAGATTTCAAACTGAGAAAATATGTAAATTATGGTGAGATTAATGTACTGAGAATCTAATAAAACAAGAACTCTTGTTTTGCATGAAGCCATCTCTCTACCCAGTTCTGTTTTAATAATCGTTCACTTTGTCGACATGCACAAGATACGATAGCATGCATTACTTCATTCCTTAGTGCACAATTTTGTGGGTTTATGAAGAACATGTAGGTAAGTTTTTTGCAAACCTCAACATTAAGAATGTTTTAAATCGGAATAGACGGCTGAAAATGGTACCACATTGCTTTCGGACTTCCAGCTTCATTTGCTATCGATACAAATACAATATATGTGGAATCAAATGTACTACGAACCTTTCCACATCACATCCTTCTCTTTTTAGTTATTTGAAATATGTCAACAAAAAACAAGTTACGTTAACGAACCCAAATGTGTTGTATTGCTAGAGCAAATACGCTTTCAAGAAGAGAAAAACATACGAAATTGCTTTACTGACGCTGTGTTATTCATTTAAGCACTGTAATTTTTTGTAGTTAAAACAATTGTTGCCTGCAAACGACAGAAATAATTAACAAGAAGCAATCGTAAAAGGTAGTCTGCTAGTATTTCGGGCTATTTAAGATGGTGAGAGGCCACGCCCACTCTGGCTTCAAAACAACGTACAACCACAGTCTAATGAAGACTGTGGTATATAGTGCCGCCTGCATTTTTTTTTTTTTTTTTGCCTCGATGGTGCCATCTCCTTTATTCTTTCTACCTC
Source organism: Schistocerca nitens (assembly GCF_023898315.1). NCBI lineage: Eukaryota > Metazoa > Arthropoda > Insecta > Orthoptera > Acrididae > Schistocerca > Schistocerca nitens. The sequence continues at coordinate 211,655,028 of NC_064623.1, read as the reverse complement.
TGTGGTCACAAATGGCAGTGGAGCAACATACCTGAATCAAATGTTCAACATTCTCCAGAATGGTTTCAAGAAAAGAACAATAGTGCAAAGTTTGTTTCACGCACATTGACTCATAAACAAAAAAGACGACTCGTGGGCACCTGCTACGACTTGACTGAAATGGAAAATGCAGACAACTCTTTCGTGGAGAATATCATCTCGATTGACAAGACTTGATGTCATCAATACCAATTTCCCACAAAACTGAAGTGCATAAATTCAGATGAAGGGTCAACAGTATAATCGACATTCAGACCAATGTGACGTGTCAGTTGGAACATCATCCCAAACTTCGACTTTTCTGACAGTTTCGCATTGTTGTATGAACATTGTGTGCATTGTACTTGTAACAATCCAAGATTTATGGTAACCTCTAGAGGTAACCAATATTTGCGATACCACATTACTTTCTGAACTGTTTCTTCCGCTTTTCGGCTGCAAGGTATGAAAGTCATGTTTCTCTCATAATTTCACAATACACTGACTCATTTACGAAATTCTGTATCTGTCAAAAATTGTCGATTATGTAGCAACATTTAGCATGTTTCTGTGTGATAATGTTGTGTTATGAAATTAGCTATTCTACTAATTTTATTTCCCTTTATAGTGATCTAGATTTAAAATAAAGTGTGTACATCCATGAAACACATTTTGGTTTTAATTTTTTCTTAATACCATTCATAACAAATGCCACTTGTGTGTGATTATTTTCCGCATTTAATTTATATGATGTAAAACAAAATTTTATTTCTCACTAAACAAAGAATTATTCTTATATTCCAGTGTTATAGTTAACTTCTTCAGAAATAACTTACCTTAATGTAAGAGTTAAATGTAAACAAACCTTGTGGCTTGGTGTATAGTCAAAATTAGTGAATTTATTTTATCGTCTGTTTCTATTACATTTTTAGAATTTTGCATCCACAAATAAATAATTAATTTAAATTTGTCTCTATTATTAAGAGCAGAATTTACACCATTTATCAACTTCATTAATAGAAGTTTGTAGATGCATCCCCAAGAAATGCTGTTTTCGATGTACCAGGTTGGTTCGTAAGTTTCGATACACAGAAGAAATCTTAGTCATCAATAATATACACAGAAGAAATTTTAGTCATCAATAATATATTCTGCTTCACTATTTACAACAACCTGCTAACGCTGGGTTAACTTCTCGACTCCGCGACTGTATAAATCACATGATTTTGAGATGAACTCATCGAGCCATGTTCGATGTGAATTTTTACCATCAAAGGAAGTTCCTTGAAGGTAGTAGAACAGAGGGCTCAAAGGTGAAAATCTGAGAGAATGAGGTCAAAAAATGGTTCAAATGGCTCTGAGCACTATGGGACTCAACTGCTGAGGTCATTAGTCCCCTAGAACTTAGAACTAGTTAAACCTAACTAACCTAAGGACATCACAAACATCCATGCCCGAGGCAGGATTCGAACCTGCGACCATAGCGGTCTTGCGGTTCCAGACTGCAGCGCCTTTAACCGCACGGCCTCTTCGGCCGGCGAATGAGGTCAGGTGAAGAAGGTGGGTTCAGAATGACTTCTCAACCCAGCTCCTGTATAGTGTTATTTGTCAGTCTAGCTGAATTCAGATGCAGAATGTGATTGGCCATTATCGTCGGGTACCTTCACTTCACGCAGGGTTCCTTGGATTGCACATGCAATCTTCAGTAATTCAGGATTTTCCATGACTGCTGCTTGGATGGAATGTTCATAGAAGTGTGAACTGTTTGGGTACTGGGCATTGTGTTAACTGCACCATGAATCAATTCCAGGAGGGCAAAGGTGGGGTGTACTGGTTTTTCATCAGTTGACAATCTGTGGAGGAAGATAGCCCATACTGCCTGCTTCATTTTCAACAAATCCTACGTATTATTTCTAATGGCCATCCCATAATACTGCTGTAGGTCATCAATCATTTTGTCTGTCAGGCTGCCTCTTATAGTTTTACCATCAGAAAGTTTCTTGCCTCTCAAACTTTGTTTCAACTTCCTCAACCTGGTGCCCATCCTCTTTTGGACATAGCCAACACATTCCAGTTTTGTGATAATCTTCTCACAATAAGGCTGATTGGTTACTACACTGTTATATGCTTCTGAGTCTCCATCGCCTAAGAACTTAGTGTAACACACTCCCCTTTTGTTCATGGATCAAATAAAAATTTCAGTGGCTGAAGAGGCCTCCATACCATCACTTGTTCCTTCATAATTTCTATCACAGATATGACCTCCTTCATTCCCTGATTTACACTTATAAGAATGTTTGGTTAAAATCTGAAAATCTATTACATATCCAGTATCTACACTGGTCACTGTAGCAACAGGATTTATAGAACTGTAGCCTCAATTCTACGAAGTGCCATCAAAAGCTACTGGTATGTCAGTCATGCCATCATTTATTTCAACAGCAACGTTTGCAGCACTCCCACAATAAGGAAAAAAATAGTAAGTTGAAATAATACTATTACTTATAATCAATTTATGTACAACAAAATAACCTGTCTGTACATAATGACAGTCTGGAGGCAAAAGATGACAGGAAGAAGACTTATCGTATCTCATTTCTTTTCAAAATATAAGATAAGCAAACTTTTATGAGCAGATGTTATTTTATGTCAAAGGTATAAGTTCTGATATAAACTCAAAATGATCTGATCATTAACAATAAAAAACACTGATTTGTTATAACACTCTACAGTACACCAATCTACCTTTGCCTGGCATTTGCCTTATCTATAACTGAGCCTGTGTGATCGTTTCCCTGCATATCTCTGTAGACTGCTGTCCCCAAATATTTATATGTCATGATTGAAGCAAATTATGACATGAAACATTTATTCAGAGGATATCACACTTTCACAAGAATAATTCAGAAACTAAACAGAAAAGGAGCTGTACAGCAAAAATGGTTTGCTAGATCTGTGCAATTTTTTGTCTATTCTCCAGGTGACCCCCATCATCTCTATGCACTTGTCCCATCCTTCTATGTGTTCTTACCCGTCTGTTAGCACTTCTTTACCTTTATCCCAGAATTTTTTCCCTGATTATGAACATGCAAAATACAGAAAATATGACACATATCTTTTTTCTTGAAGGGAAGATAAGATATTCAAGTTTTTGTGTACATACACACAATTAATAAATTCAGAAATGTTCCCTTTCATTGGCCAAAGGATATCCAAGTGATAGTCCAATTCTATCAATACATTGGTCAGTATTTCATGAAGGATGGATGTTCTGACATCAGTAATTCTGTGCTGTAAGGCTGCGATGCCATTTGCTGGCCTTCATTCACTCACATGCAACAGATTCCACAGAAGCTCCAATAATTCCTGCATACTTCTCATTTTTAAAAGGTGGGTGTGGGACACATTGTTTCTGCTGCATTGTGTCCTTTTCCAATAGCTCACAATCCATAAAATTACCTAAGATGTACTTCAAAATAATTATCTTTAAACACCTCACTGTCTTCATGTAAACTAACTGGCCCTCCACATATTTTACAACACACACATTCGCATAACCCTCTAGTTAGGATGTGTAAATCTATCAGAATATAACCTACCTACCATTTACATCACTTTCGTTTTGAGATAACTGTGTATCATAATGTTTTAGTCTTCAAAGCACTAATGGATACTTCCCTTGATACTGACGCGTTTGCCTGTATTTCATTGTCTGTAACTTCACATGCCACATGTTGAACACAATGTTTCCCTTTATTCAAAAATCTATTAGCCTACCATGAGACCCACGTTTCTTAAAAACACTTCATTTCGGCGTCATACTTTACTATTTGAGAGATTTAGCAATCTATTCATCACTTTTCCTCGGAAAAACGTTATCACTTCGACATACAACGCGTGTTTGTACTATGAAAAGGTACAATACTGTTTTTGACAGTGCTACCAATATAAACACGTAATTTAACCTTTATAACACAGGAATCCACAACTTTCTGTATTAAAAATTACCGATTTTAAATAAAGAACACATAAGTTAATGCATAATAGTAGAGAAAAAACTGTCAGTGTTTAAAAACAGTATTGGTGGAGTGCTGCTTGACATAGTCACATCGATTTCTACATCTACATCTACACTTATACTCTTCAAGCCACCCAACGATGTGTGGCGGAGGGCACTTTACGTGCCACTGTCATTACCTCCCTTTTCTGTTCCAGTCGCGTATGGTTTGCGGGAAGAACGACTGTCTGAAAGCCTCTGTGCGCGCTCGAATCTCTGTAATTTTACATTCGTGATCTCCTCGGGAGGTATAAGTAGGGGGAAGCAATATATTCGATACCTCATCCAGAAACGCACCCTCTCGAAACCTGGCGAGCAAGCTACACCACGATGCAGAGCGCCTCTCTTGCAGAGTCTGCCACTTGAGTTTGCTAAACATCTCCGTAATGCTATGACGGTTACCAAATAACCTTGTGACGAAACGCGCTGCTCTTCTTTGGATCTTCTCTATCTCCTCCGTCAACCCAATCTGGTACGGACCGCACACTGATGAGCAATAATCAAGTATAGGTCGAACGAGTGTTTTGTAAGCCACCTCCTTTGTTGATGGACTACATTTTCTAAGGACTCTCCCAATGAATCTCAATCTGGTACCTGCCTTACCAACAATTAATTTTATATGATCATTCCACTTCAAATCGTTCCGCACGCATACTCCCAGATATTTTAGAGAAGTAACTGCTACCAGTGTTCGTTCCGCTATCATATAATCATACAATAAAGGATCCTTCTTTCTATGTATCCGCAATACATTACATTTGTCTATGGTAAGGCTCAGTTGCTACTCCCTGCACCAAGTGCCTATCCGCTGCAGATCTTCCTGCATTTCGCTACAATTTTCTAATGCTGCCACTTCTCTGTACACTACAGCATCATCCGCGAAAAGCCGCATGGAACATCCGACACTATCTACTAGGTCATTTATATATATTGTGAAAAGCAGTGGTCCCATAACACTCCCCTGTGGCACGCCAGAAGTTACTTTAACGTCTGTAGACGTCTCTCCATTGATAACAACATTCTGTGTTCTGTTTGCTAAAGACTCTTCAATCCAGCCAAACAGCTGGTCTGATATTCCGTAGGCTCTTACTTTGTTTCTCAGGCGACAGTGCGGAACTGTATTGAACGCCTTCCGGAAGTCAAGGAAAATAGCATCTACCTGGGAGCCTGTATCTAATATTTTCTGGGTCTCATGAACAAATAAAGCGAGTTGGGTCTCACACGATCGCTGTTTCCGGAATCCATGTTGATTCCTACAGAGTAGATTCTGGGTTTCCAAAAACGACATGATACGTGAGCAAAAAACATGTTCTAAAATTCTACAACAGATCGACGTCAGAGATATAGGTCTATAGTTTTGCGCATCTGCTCGACGACCCTTCTTGAAGACTGGGACTACCTGTGTTCTTTTCCAATCATTTGGAACCTTCCGTTCCTCTAGAGACCTGCGGTACACGGCTGTTAGAAGGGGAAGTTCTTTCGCATACTCTGTGTAGAATCGAATTGGTATCCCATCAGGTCCAGTGGACTTTCCTCTGTTGGGTGATTTCAGTTGCTTTTCTATTCCTTTCACACTTATTTCGATGTCAGCCATTTTTTCGTTTGTGGGAGGATTTAGAGAAGGAACTGCAGTGCGGTCTTCCTCTGTGAAACAGCTTTGGAAAAAGGTGTTTAGTATTTCAGCTTTACGCGTGTCATCCTCTGTTTCAATGCCATCATCATCCCGGAGTGTCTGGATATGCTGTTTCGAGCCACTTACTGATTTAACGTAAGACCAGAACTTCCTTGGATTTTCTGTCAAGTCGGTACATAGAATTTTACTTTCGAATTCACTGAACGCTTCACGCATAGCCCTCCTTACGCTAACTTTGACATCGTTTAGCTTCTGTTTGTCTGAGAGGTTTTGGCTGCGTTTACACTTGGAGTGAAGCTCTCTTTGCTTTCACAGTAGTTTCCTAACTTTGTTGTTGAACCACGGTGGGTTTTTCCCGTCCCTCACAGTTTTACTCGGCACGTACCTGTCTAAAACGCATTTTACGATTGCCTTGAACTTTTTCCATAAACACTCAACATTGTCAGTGTCGGAACAGAATTTTCGTTTTGATCTGTTAGGTAGTCTGAAATCTGCCTTCTATTATTCTTGCTAAACAGATAAGCCTTCCTCCCTTTTTTATATTCCTATTAACTTCCATATTCATGGATGCTGCAACGGCCTTATGATCACTGATTCCCTGTTCTGCACTTACAGAGTCGAAAAGTTCAGGTCTGTTTGTTATCAGTAGGTCCAAGGTGTTATCTCCACGAGTCGGTTCTCTGTTTAATTGCTCGAGGTAATTTTTGGATAGTGCACTCAGTATAATGTCACTCGATGCTCTGTCCCTACCACCCGTCCTAAACATCTGAGTGTCCCAGTCTATATCTGGTAAATTGAAATCTCCACCTAAGACTATAACACACTGAGAAAATTTATGTGAAATGTATTCCAAATTTTCTCTCAGTTGTTCTGCCACTAATGTTGCTGAGTCGGGAGGTCAGTAAAAGGAGCCAACTATTAACCTAGCTCGGTTGTTGAGTGTAACCTCCACCTATAATAATTCACTTCTACTTCACTACAGGATAAACTACTACTAACAGCGACAAACACGCCAACACCGGTTATATGCAATCTATCCTTTCTAAACACCGTCTGTGCCTTTGTAAAAATTTCGGCAGAATTTATCTCTGGCTTCAGCCAGCTTTCTGTACCTATAATGATTTCAGCTTCGGTGCTTTCTATCAGCGCTTGAAGTTCCGGTACTTTACCAATGCAGCTTCAACAGTTTACAATTACAATACCAATTGCTGCTTGGCCCCCGCATGTCCTGACTTTGCCCCGCACCCTTTGAGGCTGTTGCCCTTTCTGTACTTGCCCGAGGCCATCTAACCTAAAAAACCGCCCAGTCCACGCCACATAACCCCTGCTACCCGTGTAGCCGCTTGCTGCGTGTAGTGGACTCCTAACCTATCCAGGGGAACCTGAAACCCCACCACCCTATGGCGCAAGTCGAGGAATCTGCAGCCCAAACGGTCGCAGAACCGTCTCAGCCTCTGATTCAGACCCTCCACTCGGCTCTGTACCAAAGGTCCACAGTCAGTCCTGTCGACGATGCTGCAGATGGTGAGGTCTGCTTTCATCCCGCTAGTAAGACTGGCAGTCTTCACCAAATCAGATAGCCGCTGGAAGCCAGAGAGGATTTCCTCCGATCCATAGCGACACACATCATTGGTGCCGACATGAGCGACCACCTGCAGATGGGTGCACCCTGTACCCTTCAAGGCATCCGGTAGGACCCTTTCCACATCTGGAATGACTCCCGCCGGTATGCACACGTAGTGCACATTGGTTTTCTTCCCCTCTCTTGCTGGCATATCCCTAAGAGTCCCCATTACGCGCCTGACATTGGAGCTCCCAACTATCAGTAAGCCCACCCTCTGCGACAGCCCGGATCTTGCAGACTGAGCGGCAACCTCTGGAACAGGACAAGCAGCCATGTCTGGCCGAAGATCAGTATCAGCCTGAGACAGAGATTTCATAACTAGGTATAAAATTACAAAGCATTATGAAATGGATCATGTATGTAAGGTTGGTAGTAGTGAAGCAAATGGTAGACTTCGATTTATTGGGAGGATTTCAAGAAAGTGTAGCTCATCTATAAAGTAGGCCATTTATAGTACAATGGTGTGACCCATTCATGAGTACTGCTTGAGTTTTTGGGATCCCCACCAGCCAGATTAAAAGAAGACATCAAAGCAATTCAGCGGCTTGCTGCTAGGTTAGCTACTGATAGGTCCAATCAATAGAATAGGTACCGGTATTAAAGAGGTCATCCATGAACTCAAATGGAAGTCCCTGGAGGAAATACAATGTTCTTTCTGCAAAATGCTATCAGGAAAAATTAGAGAACTGGCATTTGCAGATGACTTCAGAACGATTCAACTGCCACCAAATTACATTTTGTGTAAGGGCCACATAGACTAGATAAGAGACATTAAGGCTCATATAGAGGCATATACACAGCCTTTTATCCTGTTTCCATCTGCAAATGGAAGAGGAAATGTAGCAACTAGTAGTGGTACTAGGCATCCTCTACCATGCACTATATAGTGGCTTGCAAAGTAGGTATGTAGATGTCCATGTGGATTCATCTCAGCTTAAACCAACAACATTTTCAATTCTCAACATTTTATGCCCAAGACAAATATGATGCCTGCCTATCGATGCATGCTGCTCCTCAGATCGGAGTAACTAGTCAAAGTTTGATTGTACAGAACGGTTCACTTGCAAGCCTCTGACTCCTGAATTTTTGCATTTAAGTTCTGAATATATTGATTATGCAGAAAACAAGTTGCTTGATAGATAAATCATCACCTTTTCATTCTCATAAATGCTTCCAAAATAAACAACATGTTCTGCTCACTGCCCAGTTTGTCAGGCTGAGACATTCATCCAATCACTGTGTCTCCAAACTACCCTGCCACTCTGAATAAAGGACCTGAAGCTCCGCCTAGGTTCACACAAACACAATTAAGAAGTTTCCAACAGGGGGTGGGTTATTCTGTAGGACTACAGGTTGCCTTGTCCAGTCACAGAGTACAACACAAGACATCACTATGATTAGCGAACTGTAAAAGTGAATGAGATTACGAACAGCAACCTGAAAGTGTGTCTTTTGCCAACTTAACACACAGCTAATGATAAGATCAAAACAAATCAATATGGGCCAGCTCATGGCTGATAATTGCAAAGAAACTTAATCAAACACGTGATGCAGTCAACAACAAACAAAGCTGGCATAATGACAAAGGCAATAAAATATTTACAGATGTAGAATTAGTATAAGACCTAAATTCAGGTTAGAGATAACACCATAAATTGAGACTACAAGCTGTCGACATCTGGGAGGTCAATGTGAGCATTAAATCAAAGACAACAACTGACTGAGAATGTAAATTCAAAACCATTGAAAACAATAATAATAAATATTACTGTACACAACAGCAATTAGAACCCAGAGTATCAGAATATCAAGCACGATTCAGACCGAACAGATTGTGTCTGGAGAAAATTTTCAACCCCAAAATCATACTCAAAATGAGAGCTCTCAGACAAAAACCTGTAGTATGCACATTTGAAGATTTCAAAATAACATACTATTCAATAGACAGGCCCTAACTATTCCAAATTTTAGAAGAGAGGGGATTAGATACCAAAACATGTGAAATCATAAAACAAACACTAATTAGCACACAATCCAAAGTAAAATTTGTAGGGGAGATCTCAGAACCTTTCAACATTCAAACAGGTGTGAGTTCAGAGGGACTGTCTCCTATTGTGTTCAATGTAGTTCTAGACAAAGTTATGGAAGAATCGGAGAGAGAACTCAAGAAATGTTGGCTGTGGAACCCAGTCTGACTGGGCATTTCCAAAATCAACCTCTACATACCATATCTTGCATTTGCTGATGACCGGGCAGTACTAACTGCAGTCAAACAGCTGGAAATACTCAAAGAACATGCGGAAAAAGTAGGTTCACAAATTTCATTTGAGAAAACTGAATTCTTTTGTTCAAAAACAAATTGCAAGCTTGAAAACAAAATATGGTAAAATTAACAGGGTCCCATACTTTAGACACCTTGGAGGATTCATCGAACTGACACATTGAAAAAATCTCACATTAGTATCACCTCCAAAAAATTAAAAAAGGGTTAGAGTTAACTCAAAACCTCTACGACAAAAAATCTTTGTCAAGAGGGACAAAAACTCAACTCTACAAAACTGTCATAAGGCCAGCAATCCTCTACACAAGTGAAACGCTAACCTTTAACAGAAAACGACGACATGAAGACATCAAAAAAGAAGAGAGAAAGATCATCAGGAAAATTTTAGGAGGAAGACATACCCAAGACAGTTATAAGCTACATTCAATTAAAACAACAGAAATGTTTTCAAACACCGGAACTGATGCTTGAAAAAGGCGAATGAAATTCTTTGGTCATCTCAGCTGACTACCAGAAAATCACTTAAGAATTCCACACCTTGGCTAGATGAAATTGGACAGGACCTAAATAATGCAAATATAAGACCAGCTCACATTCTAGAAAGAGACACCTTTAGACACAAAGTAGACAAAGTAGAGCAAACAAAAGAAAAACAGTACAGACCAAAATGATCAGATGAGCATTAACAAGCCTACTGTAAGAACAATAAACACTCAAAGCAAAACTGATCAAGTTATTTGCATACGGCCTTACATTTATGAGGAGAATTCGCTAGTAATAATAATACACACAGTATCAAGGCATATAGAACATAAAGGCACTAACGTTTAAGGAAAATTAAAGAGACCTTTGGAGAAAAGAGAACCACTTGTATGAATATTAAGAGCTCAGATGGAAAACCAGTTCTAAGCAAAGAAGGGAAAGCAGAAAGGTGGAAGTAGTATATATAGGAACTATACAAGGGCAATGTACTTGAGGGAAATGCTATAGAAAGATAAGAGGAGGTACATGAAGATGAAATGGGAGATATGATACTGCGTGAAGAATTTGATAGAGCATTGAAAGACCTGAGTCGAAACAAGGCCGCAGGAGTAGACAACATTCCATTAGAACTACTGACAGCCCTGGGAGAGCCAGTCCTGACAAAACTGTACCATCTGGTGAGCAAAATTTATGAGACAGGCGAAATACCCTCAGACTTCAAGAAGAATATAATAATTCCAATCCCAAAGAAAGCAGGCATTGAAAGATGTGAAAATTGCCGAACTATCAGTTTAATAAGTCACAGCTGCAAAATACTAACGCAAATTCTTTACAGACAAATGGAAAAACTGGTAGAAACCGACCTCGGGGAAGCTCAGTTTGGATTCCGTAGAAATATGGGAACACGTGAGGCAATACTGACCCTATGACTTATCTTAGAAGCTAGATTAAGAAAAGACAAACCTACATTTCTAGCGTTTGTAGACTTGGAGAAAGCTGTTGACAATGTTGACTGGAATACTCTCTTTCAAATTCTGAAGGTGGCAGGGATAAACTAAAGGGAGCGAAAGGCTATTTACAATTTGTACAGAAACCAGATGGCACTTATAAGAGTCGAGGGGCATGAAAGGGAAGCAGCAGTTGGGAAGGGAGTGAGACAGGGTTGTAGCCTCTCCCTGATGTTATTCAATCTGTATACTCAGCAAGCAGTAAAGGAAACAAAAGAAAAATTCGAATTAGGAATTAAAATCCATGGAGAAGAAATTAAAACTTTGAGGTTTGCCGATGACATTGTAATGCTGTTAGAGACAGCAAAGGACCTGGAAAAGCAGTTGAACAGAATGGACGGTGTCTTGAAACGAGGATATAAGATGAACGTCAACAAAAGCAAAACGAGGATAATGGAATGTAGTCGAATTAAGTTGGGTGATGCTGAGGGAATTAGATTAGGAAATGAGACACATAAAGTAGTAAAGGAGTTTTGCTATTTGGGGACCAAAATAACTGACGACGGTCGAAATAGAGAGGATATAAAATGTAGACTGGCAATGGCAAGGAAAGTGTTTCTGAAGAAGAGAAATTTAAGTGTCAGGAAGTCGTTTCTGAAAGTATTTGTATGTAGTGTAGCCATGTATGGAAATGAAACGTGGACAATAAATAGTTTGGACAAGAAGAGAATAGAAGTTTTTGAAATGTGGTGCTACAGAAGAATGCTGAAGATTATATGGGTAGATCACATAACTAATGAGGAGGTATTGAATAGGATTGGGGAGAAGAGGAGTTTGTGGCACAACTTGACAAGAAGAAGGGATCGGTTGGTAATACATGTTCTGAGGCATCAAGGGATCACCAATTTAGTATTGGAGGGCAGCGTGGAGGGTAAAAATCATAGACGGAGACCAAGAGATGAAAACACTGAACTGATTCAGAAGGATGTAGGTTGCAGTAGGTACTGGGAGATGAAGAAGCTTGCACAGGATAGAGCAGCATGGAGAGCTGCATCAAACCAGTCTCCGGACTGAAGACCACAACAACAACTAATTAAGAAATTCATACTAAGAGCAGTCAGCTCTCAACAAACCATTTACTGATCCTGAATCTAAAATTCTGCATCTGCATTTGGTTACTGTAAATTTCAGTTCAGCAGTATGCATTTCTTGTTTACTGCCACTCAAATGGGATAGAACATATCACTGTTTCACTGCTTAGGGATACCAAGACCAGTCAACATTGTTGTGAAGAGGATAGATTGCTACTCACCATACACAGGAGATGCTGGGCTGTAAACAGGCAAGAGATTGCTATGAATTTAAGCTTTCAGCCCAAAGGCCTTTTTATAAATGGAAAAACACATGTGCGTGTGCACACACACACACACACACAACTACTGTTTTTGGCCAGTGTGTGGTGGGGGTAAGGAGAAAGCTGGGGTGTGGAGGGGGCAGTGGTAGCAGGGTAGGGGTGGGATGAGGAAAGGAGTTTTGCTGCTTATGGAGGCTTGTGGGGACAGGGTGGGGCTGCCACATGTAGCTTGGTGATTTGAGGCAAGGATGTGGGAGGGGGGGGGGCTGTGGGGAGGAGTAAAGGGGGAAGAGTAAAAAGGAAAGAAGTAGGGGAGGGTAAAAAGACTAGTGGGTGTGTTGGTGGAATAGAAGGCTGCATAGCACTGGGGCGAGGGTGGGGAAGGGGATATGGCAGTGAATGACAGAGACTAGTACTAGTCCCTATCCTGCTGCCTATCCCCTTGCTCTCATACCACTAAATATGGAGCAAAGTTTAAATATTTGTGAAAAGTGACCTACACCGTTTGAAAGTTAAGCATTCCCATCTTCTTGTGTAGTGTTTGAAAATTACCTAAAACTCCATTATCTTCCAAAATAATTAAACTTGAATTTCTGGACCAGTACCATTTTCCACCACAGATTTCATCAAAACCAGTGTTAGATTCCAGAGTATTTACTTCTGTTAGCTGAATTTTTCCATGCACAGTGACATATAGTATTAACTGATTAACTTAATAATTTCACATAATCCACTAGGATTAGCAAAAAATGCCTCTAAGCACTATGGGACTTAACATCTGAGGCTATCAGTCCCCTACACTTAGAACTACTTAAACCTAACTAACCTAAGGACATCACACACATCCACGCCAGTGGCAGGATTCGAACCTGCGACTGTAGCAGCAGTGCGGTTCCGGACTGAAGCACCTAGAACCGCCTGGCAACAGCGACCGGCCTATGTACAGATTGAACAGTAAGGGCATAAGTCTACATCCCTATCTTATACCCTTTCCAATGCAAACACTTAGTTCTTGTGAGCCATTCTTATTGTGGCTCTCTTTGGTTTTTGCAATATGGCATCTAGTCATCTAAATAAGGGATACCACAATGCAGAAGAAAAGCAGTGTCAAAGTATTTTTATAATTTATAACTGTTTTCCTGCAATCAAAAATTCTATTGATTCTTGTACTTCATCAAATACAGTAAATTCCAATCTAGCTATATTTCAAAGCAGTGTTTAGTTTTCAGAATAACAGTTTGTCCTTACACCTGCCTATACGAAGTCGAGTGTCACCCAAAATTGTCAATCCAAGGCTAGAAAGTGAACAAACACTTAACACCTGTGCAAAAAAAGCTTTCTTTATTTGATTCAGACCTGTATTATTTATATTCTGCACACAGGAATACAAGCACTGATTACTGTGTAGCTCAAAGCACTTTAATGTGTAAAAACTCTCTTGTTATTACAGCACTTCTAATTAACAAAAATTTTCACTAAACTGTGTTGTGATTATCAAAATGAATTATGCAATTGTGATTGAAAGAACGTGGTACACCTCTTTGGGACTTACTTAATTCAACTACTACAGTATGATCTATTTCATTAACGGTTTACTGAAGGATTGTGCTAAATCTGAGGAGTATCACTTTTGGATAAATGTGTTAATCTCGTACTGCAATAGAATAAATTACCTGCCACTAAAATTACACATGCTGGCTTGTATAATTGTATAGTTGCTCCTAGTGTATAAAATGACCACCATAATTAATAACTGGATATAACAAGGAATAAAGCATGTGTTAATATCAACTAGGCCTAAACTGTTCAAGTCACATAAATTTTTGAATGCCACTATCCCACAGTTATGTGAACTTTCAGCTTCAAGGTGATCAAGAAGATCTGCTGCAAAGGAGCAGCTACAAATTACAGCTCAGTTCCATTACAAAGTCCACAATGTTGTAATTAAGAAAGGCAAACGCATATTAACATTTGCAGTGTAAATATTCTTAACAGCAACACACTGATCTTAGCAGATTATTAAGAGCACATTTGCAATGCATATACTGACAAGATGAAACATGTAGTAATTGTTGTTGCTGTGTTCTTCAGTCCAGAGACTGCTGCTCTATCCTGTGCAAGCTTCTTCATCTCCCAGTACCTACTGCAACCTACATCCTTCTGAATCAGTTTAGTGTTTTCATCTCTTGGTCTCCGTCTATGATTTTTACCCTCCACGCTGCCCTCCAATACTAAATTGGTGATCCCTTGATGCCTCAGAACATGTATTACCAACCGATCCCTTCTTCTTGTCAAGTTGTGCCACAAACTCCTCTTCTCCCCAATCCTATTCAATACCTCCTCATTAGTTATGTGATCTACCCATATAATCTTCAGCATTCTTCTGTAGCACCACATTTCAAAAGCTTCTATTCTCTTCTTGTCCAAACTATTTATTGTCCACGTTTCATTTCCATACATGGCTACACTCCATACAAATACTTTCAGAAACGACTTCCTGACACTTAAATTTCTCTTCTTCAGAAACACTTTCCTTGCCATTGCCAGTCTACATTTTATATCCTCTCTACTTCGACCATCATCAGTTATTTTGCTCCCCAAATAGCAAAACTCCTTTACTACTGTAAGCGTCTCATTTCCTAATCTAATACCCTGAGCATCACCTGATTTAATTCGACTACATTCCATTATCCTCATTTTGCTTTTGTTGATGTTCATCTTATATCCTCCTTTCAAGACATCGTCCATTCCGTTCAACTGCTTTTCCAGGTCCTTTGCTGTCTCTAACAGAATTACAATGTCATTGGCGAACCTCAAAGTTTTAATTTCTTCTCCATGGATTTTAATTCCTAATTCGAATGTTTCTTTTGTTTCCTTTACTGCTTGCTGAGTATACAGATTGAATAACATCGGGAGAGGCTACAACCATGTCTCACTCCGTTCCCAACTGCTTCTTCCCTTTCATGCCCCTCAACTCTTATAACTGCCATCTGGTTTCTGTATGAATTGTAAATAGCCTTTTTCTCCCTGTATTTTACCCCTGCCACCTTCAGAATTTGAAAGAGAGTATTCCAGTCAATGTTGTCAAAAGCTTTCTCTAAGTCTACAAATGCTAGAAATGTAGGTTTGCCTTTTCTTAATCTATTTTCTAAGATAAGTTATAGGGTCAGTATTGCCACAAATGTTCCAACTTTTCTACGGAATCCAAACTGATCTTCCCCAAGGTCGGCTTCTACCAGTTTTTCCATTTGTCTGTAAAGAATTCGTTTTAATATTTTGCAGCTGTGGCTTATTAAACTGATCGTTCGGTAATTTTCACATCTGTCAACACCTGCTTCCTTTGGGATTGGAATTATTATATTCTTCTTGAAGTCTGAGGGTATTTCGCCTGTCTCATATATTTTGCTCGTCAGATGGTAGAGATTTGTCAGGACTGGCTCTCCCAAGGCTGTCAGTAGTTCTAATGGAATGTTATCTGCTCCCGGGGCCTTGTTTTGACTTAGGTCTTTCAGTGCTCTGTCAAACTCTTCACGCAGTATCATATCTCCCATTTCATCTTCATCTAGATCCTCTTCCATTTCCATAATATTGTCCTCAAGTACACCGCACTTTTATAGACCCTCTATATACTCCTTCCACCTTTCTGCTTTCTCTTCTTTGCTTAGAACTGGATTTCCATCTGAGCTCTTGATATTCATACAAATGGTTCTCTTTTCTCCAAAAATCTCTTTAATTTTCCTGTAGTTAGTATCTATCTTACTCCTAGTGAGATATGCATCTAAATCCTTACATTGGTCCTCTAGCCATTCCTGCTTAGCCATTTTCCACTTCCTGTCTATCTCATTTTTGAGATTTTTGTATTCCTTTTTGCCTGCTTCATTTACTGCATGTAGTAATTATAGGACATCAATATCTTTAAAATGTTCCCCTTTTATGCAAAGTTTTCACCCATGAATGAACAACAATGCAATCTGATTTCTGTAGATGAAATATTCAAAATAGGCAGAACTTTCATAGTATAAGGGGATCTTCTTCAACATTTTTTGAAGCAAAGTAAAAACAATATGTGTAAATATCTGAACCTAACACAACCTGAAAGTGTAATGTATCCTCTTTCACATGTGCTGTGAAGCTGTGGACTCCATTTTGTATAGCCCAACACCCATTCGTAAAAAGCATGACTCACAGTAGCTACTCTCAATGTATTCAGGACCATCTTGAAGTTCTGAGCAGCTTAGACCTGCCTTGTACTTATTGTAACGTAAATGTAAAGAAATACGTATGTTGTCTGTCAATAAAAGTTTATCGGAATAATGATTCTGCTGAAGGCAGTATGCATTCCAGAAATTATGCTTGATTCAACTGTAAAGGTAGACAATGAGTGGAAAAGTGAGCACATGGGATTTATCGTGAAAATGTAATAAGTTATAAGTGGCTGTGGCATGAAAAATATTTGAAGAGAATTTGAAATAACTTTTGGTTATTATTAAATAAACAAGTATGAAAAGTTAGTACTGAAATTGTGTACGTCTTTCATGGGGTACAAACCATATAATTTCTAATCCCCAAAGTGTAATTATACAGGAGGAGAAGCAATGTCAGCACTTATTTACATCCACAGATAATTTAATGAAATACAGATATTCATCCTAGTGCATGGAACAGAGCCTCAGCCGGAACAACACACTGAGGTAACAAAGGTCATGGGATACCTCCTATTGTGTTGGACCCCCTTTTGCCTGAGTTAGTGCAGCATTTCAATGTGACATGGACTCGGCAAGTCGTTGGGAGTCCCCCTCAGGAATATTGAGCCATGCTGCCTCTATATCCATCCCTAATTGCAAAAGTGTTGCCTGTGCAGGTTTTTGTGCACAAGATGACCTCTCAGTCACATCCCATAAACATTCAGTGGCATTCATGCAGGGTGATTTGCATGGCTAAACCATTCAATCAAATTATCCAGAACGTTCTTCAAATGAATTGCGAACAACTGTGGCCTGGTGATGTGGTGCCTTGTCATCCACAAAAATTCCATTGTCGTTTGGGAACATGAAGTCTTTGAACGGTCTCCAAGAAGCCAGACATGATCAGTCAGTGATCAGTTCATTTGGACCATAGGATTTTGTCCATTCCATCTAAATGAAAGTAAACCTAATCTCATCTAATCGAAACACAGCCCACACCATTATGGAGTCACAACCAGCTTGCAGAGTGTCTTATGGACAATTTGGGTCAATGGCTTTGTGGGGTCTACACCACACTCAAACACTACCATCAACTCGTACCAATTAAAATCAGAACTCATCTGATCAGACTACAGTTTTCCAGTCATCTAGGGTCCAAATGACATGGTCAAGAGCCAAGGAAAGATGCTGCAAGTGATGTCATGCTGATAGCAAAGGCAATCTCATCGGTCTTCTACTGCCATAGCCCATTAATGCCTAATTTTGGCATACTGTCCTAAAAGATATGTTTCTCAAACATACCCCACTGATTTCCGCTTTTATTTCATGTTGTGTTGCTTCTCTGTTAGCACTGACAAATCTAAGCAGAAACCACTGCTCTTGATCATTACGTGATGCCTGTCGGCCACTGCATTGTCCGTGGTGAGCAGTAATGCCTGAAATTTGATATTCTTGGCATGCTCTTGACACTGTGGTTGTTGCAATACTGAATTCTCTAATAATTTCTGAAATGGAATGTTGCATGTGTCTAGCTCCAGCTACCATGCTGCATTCAAAGTCTGTTAATTGCCATAGTGCAGCCATAATCACTTCAATACAAATGACAGCTCCTCTAATGCATGTCCTTTTACACCTTGTGTGTGTGGTATTACTGCCATCTGTATACAGGGTGGTCCATTGATAGTGACCAGGCCAAATATCTCACGAAGTAAGCATCAAATGAAAAAACTAGAAAGAACGAAACTCGTCTAGCTTGAAGGGGAAACCAGATGGCACTATGGTTGGCCCGCTGGATGGCACAGACATAGATCAAATTGCTATCAACTGCGTTTTTTAAAAATAGGAACCCCCATTTTTTATTACATATTCATGTAGTACATAAAGAAATATGAATGTTTTAGTTGGACCACTTTTTTTGCTTTGTGATAGATGGCACTGTAATAGTCACAAACATATAAGTACATGGTATCACATAACATTCCCCAGTGCAGACGGTATTTGCTTCGTGATACATTAGCCGTGTCAAAATGGACCGTGTACCGATTGTGGAAAAGGTCGACATCGTGTTGATGTATAACTATTGTGATCAAAATGCCCAACGGGCGTGTTCTATGTAGGCTGCTTGGTATCCTGGATGACATCATCCAAGTGTCCGGACCGTTCGCCGAATAGTTACGTTATTTAAGGAAACAGGAAGTGTCCAGCCACATGTGAAACGTCAACCACGACCTGCAACAAATGATGATGTCCAAGTAGGTATTTTAGCTGCTGTCGCGGCTAGTCCGCACATCAGTAGCAGACAAATTGCAGGAGAATCTGGAATCTCAAAAACTTCGATGTTGAGAATGCTACATCAACATCAATTGCACCCGTACCATATGTCTATGCACCAGGAATTGCGTCATGATGACTTTGAATGTCGTGTACAGTCCTGCCACTGGGCACAAGAGAAATTATGGGACGGTGACAGATTTTTTGCACGCGTTCTATTTAGGGATGAGTGTCATTCACCAACAGCGGGAATGTAAACTGGCATAATATGCACTGTTGGGCAACAGAAAATCTACGGTGGATGCGACAAGTGGAACATCAGCGACCTCGGCGGGTTAATGCATGGTCACAATTCCTATGTGAGCAATATGTAGGAGGTTGTAATATATTCCTAGAGTAATCATTTAAAGCTGGTTCTTGAAACTTCATTAATAGTGTTTCTCAGGATAGTTTAAGGGTCAAAAATGTTCCAGTTCAGTTCCTTCAGTATCTCTGTGACACTCTCCCACAGATTAAACAAACCTGTGGCTATTCATGCTGCCTTTCTCTGTATACTTTCATAAACCCCTATTAGTCCTGTTCAGTTCAGTTCCTTCAGTATCTCTGTGACACTCTCCCACAGATTAAACAAACCTGTGACTATTCATGCTGCCTTTCTCTGTATACTTTCATAAACCCCTATTAGTCCTACCTGGTGCAGGTGCCACACACAGAAGCAGTCACACAACTTATTTGTAAGCAACCTCCTTTGTAGACTGATTGCACTTCCCCACAATTCTACCAATAAATCAAAATCTACCACCTGCTTCAGCCACAATTGAACCAGCATTATGTCATCATTCCATTTCATATTCCTACAAAGTGTTTCACCCAGGTATTTGTATGAGTTGCCCAATTCCAATAGTGACTCATTGTCATAGGATACCACACTTTCTCATTTTGTGAAGTGCAAAATTTTATATTTCTGAACATTTAAAACAAATTGCCCACCCTTCACTACTTTGAAATTTTATCAAGATCTGACTGAATATTTATACAGCATCTCTCAGATAGTAACTTATTACAGACAACAGCATCATCTGCAAAAAAGCCTGATTTTACTATTAATATCATCTGCAGGATCATTAATATAGAAAATTAATAGCAAGGGTCCCAATGTACATCCCTGGTGCACTCCTGAAGTTACTTCATCTGACGATGAATCTCCATCTGAGGTACTATGCTTTTTTCCTCCCTAGCAAAACGTCCTTAGTGCAGTCATAAATTTCATTTCCTATCCCATATGATCATACTTTTAACAATAAGTATAGGTGTGATATTGTGTCAAATGCTTTACAGAAATTAATAAACACTGCATCTACCTCGTTGTCTTGATCCAAAGATTTAAGTATGTCATGTGAGAAAAGTGCGAGTTAGGTTTCACATGATCGACATTTTTGAAATTCATGCTGGTTGGCACTGAGAAGGTCATTCTGTCCAAGACAGATCATTATATTTGAGCTCAGAATATGTTCTACAACTAATCGATATCAAGGATATTGGACAGTAGTTTAGTGGATCACTTCTACTACTCTTTCTGTAGACTGGGTATTGAAGATAGTTCTGTGTACTTTCTTTGCATAAGGAATGCATTTTGTCTCAAAGTAGATGTGTCCAAAGATGAATTGCCACTGTTAACTTGTTGCACTGTAACAATAACAGTAACATTGACAAACATAATTCTGCTGATCTATTTGCTATGGTTGATAAAATGGAAGAAGATTAGGAATAATATCTTGTTGACAACAAAGTCATTAGAAACTGAGCAGAAGCTTGGGTAGGGACAAAATGGAAAATGAAACTTAATGTATCCTGCTCAAAAGAACCATCTGAGATTTAAACTAGCTTAGGTGATTTAGGGATCATCCATATGTTTAACTGATCTTCATTTCTGGGATGGAAACTAGGTGGTGGACCATACAGGCCGCATCATCTGCCACCCACTTCTCAGTACAAAAACTGAAGTTATTTGTGAATCATTGCTGCAGATTACAATTTTAAATTTTCTGTGTTTATTACGTCTGATATTTATATTTTTATTATTATCCCTGTTTGGCCCTCCTGTGAACAACATTTAACTTATGCATTTCTGATGTGTCAAATTATTTTTGCAAATCTTTAGATGCTGTATGTTTCCTGCAGAAAGCCATGACCATGTACAATTGACTAGTTGCGAAGAAACCAGTTGATCTTTGCTTATTTCTCTACATGAAACACACATCAGGAGGTAATAGCAGTACCATTTTTCTGGCATCACACATAGTATTCAGATGCTTATTATAAAAATGCTTCTAAGTGAAATACTGGACTGAAGATTTTTGCAATGTGGTAAATAAAATGCTTAATTTGATGTGGGTGCTGAATGCAAGCCATGTAGTTTCAATTTTTATTTTTTTATTTTTGTAATGTCACTGGTACAAATGTGTTCCTTTATCTATAAATGGTGTTCCTCTGTAGAAGCTACTAGAATCCTTACAGCAGTATTAATCTGTTGGACATACGTCAGCAGGGAGACTGTAGTATGCAATCGCAAAGAAATGTCTCTGTTACATTGTCAGTGTGCGGGTAGTAACTGTTTCGAAAAAATGAGCTCCTTTCCAACAATTATTTTCAAAAATATATAAAAAAAAGTTTGAGCAAATACAAAGTACTTAATTTCCTTCAGTTAAACACTGAAATTCACAAATAATCTAAAATTCAAAGAAACTCACCTCATCCACTAGCCCATATAAAATGAACATACTGTACAAAGTAATACTGGAAAAAAAAGTGCAAAATATTCCCACTTTCTCATTAAGATAAAGTTAAATTTGAAGTATCTCATGCTGTTATTAGAAATGTAATATGTAACAGTCAGACTCACTCTGTTTATTTCAATTATATTGTTACCATGAAATACTCTTAAGGTAATATCTTTCCAAAATCAATGCTCCCCCATTGGTTAGAACTTAATGATCACCCACTTTTATTTATGTTCAGCTATGCATTTAATACATTAAATGATTTCCGAGGTTTATCCTCAGGTGTTATGTTTTTATGGTCAGCTAAAATATTATACAGTATTCAGTACCTCACACAGATTATCCTAGAAAGTTTTCTCATTCCAATACTGTGTCCTAACAATAAAGTTAATAACAAAAATTCACTTACCACAGATAAGCCAGACCCTTTGCAAGCATCTCATAAAAATCATCAACATAACCATAGATCAAAATTTTGCTTCACAGATAGCATACAGCCCCCTCAAAATGTGTTTACGAGGGCAGAGGCCCCCCCCCCCCCCCCCCAATTTAAGAAAATTATTAGTTATATTATGGTTTGTAAAATCACAGAATTGTGTTGGAATTATTTTCCTTGTTTGACAATAGTTACCATTTAAAATACATTCAGTTAAAACATAATTATTACAGTAGTAAGCAGGTTAACTGAAAATGAGTGGTGTGAATCATGATAGTGTTATGGTACTGCGGGCACACTTAGAATTTGTCCCGGTGCGCGAACCTTCAGGTAAAGTCTGGCACTGACATGCAAGCACTGTGGCCATGGCACATCGAAAGGACTGGAGCAGAAGTGCCTGGAACCCTCTGCCTCGGGTCGCCTTGACACTTCGAGACATTACGACGACGCGCCTATATAAAGCATACCCTGCTGTTGCAGTCATTCAGTGTGGATAGTTTCATTCAGTGCATGCTGCAGACATGTTTAGTGTTCCAAATTTAGTGTCTAGTGTACTATTTTATATGACTATATATTCTTTGTTTACTTTAATCTCTTAGTGTATTGTGAATTAAGTTTGCAATGGGTAAATTTGTTATCAAAAAGGTGCGCTTGGAAGTTGATGACACTGCAAGTCAACCTCCAACAATTATTGTGTCATCAGTTGCTTCATCGTCTTCAGGCGAGAACCATTCACAGCTGAAACCTGGAGAATCTGGTAAGGGAAAATCATTTCAGAAGTCCTGGTTGATCAAATATACATAGCGAGAATATGAAGCATCTACCGAACAAGTTTTTTGCAAAATCTGCAAAGAGGCAGATGCTAAAAATCTATTACAATTTTCTTCAAAAAAAAAAATGAAGATGCACTTACTTCCATACAGTTTTCTAAGTGGAAAAAGGCTTTGGAAAATTCCGACTTCATGAAAATACGTTTACACATAAAGGTGTTCTGAAACTAAATTCTGTTACTAACTGAAGTGTGGCCTTCCAATTGAATGAACAGTTAGGTAGTGATGCAAAGAAAGGCCATTTAGCTCTTGAGACAGTTTTTACTACCATGCAATTTCTATGCTGATAAGGACTAGGAATTAGAGGGCATGAAGATGTAACCTCAATTTTTTTTCAATTGTTGGAACTCTGAAAGAATGACATACCTGAGTTTAAAGATTGGTTAGGGTGTTTGGGATATAAGTGAACATCCCATGATATTCAGAATGAGATCATTGATGTACTAGAAAAGTCTGTGATGACAAAGGTATTGGCTTCCGACAAGAAGACCGAATATTTTTCTATTATGGTTGATGAAACAAGTGATTCTTCGATTCATGAAAAAATGTCATTTTGTATTCGAACTGTCAATGATTCCTTAATCATCAATGAAGACTTAATTCGCTTATGTGAGACTGCCAACACTGAATCACAAACTCTGTTTAGTATTTTAAAAGACATTTTTGCTCATCTTGATTTGACAATGGATAATTTAAAGAGGACAGTGGTACCTTGAATATGAGAGGTAAGTTCAAAGGACTAAAAAGTTAATTTTGGATATACAATCAAAAGCACGTTAAGTGCACTGCACTGCTCACAGTTTAGACTTGGCAGTTGTGGACAGTCTCTGCCATCTTACATCTATGAGGGATATTATGGCTTTAGCCAAGGACTTAATAAACACCATAAGGGAATCCAACAAAAGGATGGGACTTTTCAGAAGCATACGCTGTGAGAGTGCCAATGACCAAGCTGGTGTATGACCCCTTTGCCTGACTCGATGGACTATGCGAGCTTCTAGTATCTTGAGAATACTGAGAAACCTTGAAGAACTTCCAGAGTTTTTTGAAACATTTTCTGCAGAGTACAAAACAGAGGCAGGTTATAAATGTGCAGGTTACCTTGAGTCAATGTTACAGCAATGAACCCTGTAGATGATGTCAATGAAAATATTTAGTGCCCTCACCTAAGTGTTGCTGATCTGGAAAAAATATATGAGGGCTTGATTTGTATATTGAATGGAAGATGTGATAGTTTTGAACTCTTTTGGGAATTGCGTTTAAAAGAAAAACCTTCACAAGTGGATGATCCTTCACTTCCTTGGAATTGAAGTATACCAAAGTATGACAACAATGAATCCAGCTCATTGTACACTTTTGAAACCCCAAAGGAAATTACCAAAAATAACATATCATGTAGGTCATACTTCAAAGAATTACAGATAATGACAGATAATGACAGTCCCTTCTCTTTTTATATACAGCTGCCTTTTGTACATAAAAGAAAACTTTAACAGTTACAACCTTAGGCGGTCTGTTCATAATCATAACACTCGTCAAACATTTAAGATAGACATACCACAACTTGACTCAAGAAAACGCAAGACAGTTATGAATACATGGGAATAAGGCTTTTCAGTACATTACCTGTGCAGGAACATTGTGTCTCTTAATATATTTAAAAGTAAGACTAAAAAATGGCTGAAAGACAAAGCTTTTTGCAGTGCTAAAGAATCTGAAAACTCTTCGAAAATAGACCTGACTTACGAAACAACTTGGAACTCTGTACCTCTTCCCAAGCTTTTTTTGTCTCTGTAGTTCCACATTTAATTGTTAAACATGTGGAGAAATCCTTATGTATGAAATGTATTTTTTATTATGCACATTTAAAATGCACACTGTAGTTATGTGGGATATCATTATGTATCAAATGTATTCCTTTGTTATGTATGTTCTTTTTAAAATGTATACTTTAGCTTTGTGTGATACCTCACAATAGTTATATTTCTTAATATGTAAATTGTACATTACTCACGACGACATCAATTGCATGTAAATGCTTAAAGATGGATAAATAAATAAATAAATAAAAGGAATACTACAAACTATTTACATTGAAGTTTGCGAAACAGTGCAATCTTGCATTACTGAGATGTTTGCTTCAACTGGACTCGCACAGGTCATTGCAGTTGAATAAGAGTGCTTGCTTTTAGTAAAAAGATGTCTGAAGTCATAGCTCTGATAAGCACTGGGACAGAAGCGATTGAACAACTTGACTGTTCTTCATGCCCACTGAGATGTTTTGGATGAATTGGATATCCGACCATTCATCAATGGCTTCATATTCAGTAATCCAGTCAGACAGTCAACATTTTGCACATTTATAAAGACATTCTAGCCCTAATAATGGCATTTAGAGCTATATTAAAAATCTTTATAAAATAGAGAATTAAATACATACATAATGTTAAATTTTCAGTTTTGAAATACTAATTCTAGTTTAGTACTGTACTACCATATTACTATAGTACTGTATTAGTTATTTTCAAATACTGAAGTTTTTTTATTTAATGAACCCTGAACCTTATTCAAAGTAAGCTTAAATTAGCTGTTTGACTTATTAATCAAAGTGCTATTACTGTGTGACAGCAATATTTTATGTTTTATTCTTTTAAAGATAGTTCACAGGAGAGCTTCTGTAAAGTTTGGAAGGTAGTAGACAAGGTACTGGCAGAAGTAAAGCTGTGAGGACGGGGCGTGAGTCGTGCTTGTGTAGCTCAGCTGGTAGAGCACTTGCCCGCAAAAGGCAAAGGTCCCGAGTTCTAGTCTCGGTCTGGCACACAGTTTTAATCTGCCAGGAAGTTTCAGTTTAGGATTTATTTAAATATAATATCAGTGTTTCCAGAGCTATATATTCACTCCTCTGTAATAGTCTATAAAAAATTAGCTTTTTCCAAAAATATTGTGCATGTTTATGCTTTGTTTCTTTTTTCAAAGTCAAAAAATGTGTCAGACTTGTCATGTTTCCCAGAGTGTCAAGCTATCAAGAGTCCAGTTTTTGGGGTTCTGTTGTTGATCATATGACTAAAATGCTTAAAAAACTTTAAAACACACTATTTTTCATCTAAAATTTAGAAAATTTCCCAGGGCAAGACCCCCAGTATGGGCCCCTCAATATTTTTTATAAGTCGGAGCCCTTGCAGTCATCTCGGTTAGTCTCCAAAAGAGTGTACAGTATACTGTCACAAATAAGATTAAAAGAAAGCATAACCAAGAACACCTGTAAGTCCCTAATGCATCAACACCTCTATATCATCATAATCATTATAAATGTTGCAGAATACATTGCAAAAACTTTATCCCAATTATCTCCAATAAAATCTCATAAACTTCATCATTATATCCTAAATCTCGCAAAATACTTCTCCATAGCTTCCACATAACCCTGTGGTGAGTACTGATATTGTGGCAAAATAACAACATTTCACACTACTTTACCATAATGATATACTATATTCACTTCATGATCACAAAAAATAGCAACACAGATCAAAACTAGACATAAGTGAGTTGAAAGATCATCATAAAGAGAGATCACACAGATCGATGTATCGAACCGCCACAGTCCTATAAATACCATACAAGTGATTTGTAAGGTATCTCCTTTGTAGACTGATTGCGTTTCCCCACTATTCAACCAATACATCGAAATATACCACCTACTTCACCCACAACTAAACATATGTAATCATTCCATTTCATATCCCTACAAAGTTTTACACTCAGGTATTTGTTTAAGTTGGCTGATTCCAGCAGTGACTCATATCTGCAAAATGATTTTCAACCAGGAAGAATAAGACAAGTTTATAGTAGATGATCATTTTGAAAGGTTAAAAAGATAAGACCCACACCTGAACAGAGCTCGTGATGGTCTGAGGACATTTTTACTAAAGATCTTCACCAGCCATTTTCTGGTCCCCATCTGTTTCAAATATTGTCATTGTTTCAGTAACAAACCCCAGTTTTGCTAATTCTCTGTTCAGTACCTTCATCACATGTTGTGAATAATGAGACTCACACTTTCTATTGGTTGTGTTTTCTGTAAATCTGCACCATAACATGTTATTAGCAACACTAACATCATAAAAGCCTTCACAGTACAACTTGTCACTTCATCAGTTCGTTACTAAGGCCGAAATTCTCACAAAAATCTATCATAGGTGAATACTAATTATTGTGAATCTTACGTAACACAAAATTACAATCATCACTTGTCCTACAAACTCTCTCTCAATATACATATACATTATTATGATTGGTGAGACTGTGCCAGCAAGAATACTACTAGTTGCCTCAACTGAATGCTCTTGAGCCACATGACAGACTTTACTGCTATATAAAAACATTTTTACTTCTGTAACTTTTCTGTTGATTAATTTACTTTGTTGACTGCAATTTTGTTTACTATTCAATTTTATTTCTAGTTTCAGTTCCCCTAGTTGACTTAAAATTGCTCACCATAAATTGTGTTGGTTTGGTTTTATTTTATTTCCAGAATGGTCTGTATCCTGACTCATATCTGTTACAAAACTCTCCTCTCCCCCCTCCCACCACTGCTTCATTCGCAAGTTTTTCTGACTTTCACTATGTCTGAATGCTTTCAAAAACCAGTAACACAAAAAACAGTAATTTTCTAATTTTTTTGAACTTATCTTCTCTCTTGTTTTGAAGCCCAGCCTGACAATCTTCTGTCTATATTTTAACTCTCATTTACTAGTAGTATTTCTGCAATACTGAAATTCATGTTCAGCATTGTATTTCCTTCTATAGCTCTCATGAGAAATTATTTTTACAAAATAATATATTTCTGAAAGATGAAACTAGCATTAATTCATCAGTCAAAAAGTCTTCATGTCCCAGACGGAGCACTCACACAAACACTGAGGTGACAAAAGTCATTGCACATGTACAGACAGTGGTTGATACGAAGGTATGAAATGAAATACACTGACAGGGCTGTCATTTGGACTCACGTGATTCGCGTGAAAAGGTTTCCGATGTTATTCTGCAGAGTGGTAGTTGGATATATATATATGCATGGGACATCCCATTCCAGAAATCATTAGGGGATTCTATATTCTTAGATCCACTGTGTCAAGAGTGTGCTGATAATACCAAATTTTAGTCATTATCTCTCACCACAGCAACAAAGTAGCATACGGCGTTTTCTTAATGACGGAGAGGAGCAGCACTTGCATGGAGTTGTCACTGTTAACAGACAAGTGACACTGTATGAAATAACTGCAGAAATCAATGTACAAGAAATGTTTCCGTTAGGACAGTGCAGTGAAATTCGGCATTAATGGGCTACGGCAGCAGGTGGCATACAGGAGTGCCTTTACTAACAGCACAGTGTCACCTGCAGTGCCTGACCTGGGCTTGTGACCATATCAGTTGGATTGTAGATTGTTGGAAAATCATCACCTGGTACGATTAGTCACAATTTCAGTTGGTAAGAGCTGACGGTAGGGTTTGAGTGTGGCGAATTTGAGTGAATGATTTGACCACCTTATGTGAATCCCACCTTATGTGAATCCCACCTTATGTGAATCCCACTGAAAACTTGTGGGACATAATTGAGGGTTGGGTCATACACAACACACTGGCAATATTTTCACAGTTATGTCTCCTGCAGGAGACCTCTAATGACTTGAGTCCGTGCCTTGTCAAGCTGCTATACTATGCCGGCAAAAGGAGATCAGGGATGATATTAAGAGGTATCCCATCTACATCTACATTTGCAGCTTGTAGTCAGTTTATGAAATGTGAACTTTAACAGTGAGGAAGATATTTTCAAATATGTTTTATATTGTGAAGTGATGTTTTGGAACGAGTTACATGATATTGCAACAAAAGTAATAAAAAAGAAGTAACAAATTTGGAGTGCTGATTACTTTTTTACATCACCATTGCCCTAACTTGCAAAAAATTAATCTTCAAGAATGGTTTATGAAACAACTATAAAACTTTTGAATATCGCAGAATAAAACCTAGGCCTCTTTGCATCCGAGCTTCGAATCATCACTACCTAGATTTTTGACGATTGAGCCAGGACTTAACAATGAGACCAGCATGGGAAACACGAAAAGATGAGTGCCTATTTTATCTGTTATTTCAAGAAATGACTTTATTAACTGTGCTCTAATGACACCTGCCACATAATATAACTGTGTTGGTGCCCGAAAATGCAATATTTAGCAGTGTGAGCAACACTACAATCATAATTAATTTTTGACTTTTTGTGGTGGGTTGTTAGAATCTACATCTGCATCTATACGCTGAAAACAACCATGAGATGCATGGCAGAGGATACATCCTGTTGTACCAGTTATTGGGGTTTCTGCCTGTTCCATTCACATATGGAGTGTGGGAGGAATGATTGTTTGAATGTTGCTGTGCATGCAATAATTATTGTAATCTTATCTTCATGACTCCTATGTGAGTGATATGTAGTTGTAGTATAGTCCTACAGTAATCATTTAAAGCCAGTTCTTGTAACTTTGTTAATAGACCTTCTTGGGATAGTTTAGATTTATCATCAAGAATCTTCCAGTTCAGTTCCTTCAGTGTCTCTGTAATACTTTCCCAAGGATTAAACAACCTGTGACCATTCATGCTGCTCTTCTCTGTAAATGTAGCATATCCCCTTTTAGACCTGTCTGGTGTGGGTCCCACACACTTAAACAACATTCTAGAACTGGTCACATGAGTGATTTATAAGCAGTCTCCTTTGTAGATTGATTGCACTTTCCCAGCATTCTACCTATAAACCATAGTCTAGCACCTGCTTTACTCACAACTGAACCTATATGATCATTCCAGTTCATATCCCTACAAAGTGCTACAGCCATGTATTTGTATGATTTGGCTGCAACAGTAACTCATTGATATAATAGTCATAGATACCACTCTTTTTCGTTCTGTGAAGTGCAAAATTTTACATTTCTGAACATTTAATGCAAGTTGCCAACTGTGCACCACTTTGAAATCTTATCACGATCTGACTTAGTACTTATACAGCTTCTTTCAGATAGTACTTCATCATAGATAACAGTATCATCTGCAAAAGTGATTTTACTATTAATATTGCCTGCAAGGTCATTAATATACAGAATTAACAGAAAGAGTCTTAACACACTTGAGCACACCTGAAGTTCTACATTAGACAATGACTCACCATCCAAGATAACATGCTGTGTGCTTGTTATAACATCATGTTGAACAAATATATTTCTAGGATGACATAATACATGTAAGTCACAGATCAAGTAAACAGAGTGTACACTGTAACAGTCAAATCAGCACTGAGTCCAAGTCTAGCAGCCACTGGCTGGCTGGCTGGCTGGCTGGCTGGCTGGCTGGCTGCTTAGGTGGCACGGCTGCTGCATGGCTGGTAGACAGAGCTGCATGTAGAGGACGCGCGTAACTACGCGGTGGCACTTTGAAAGATCGGCGAGCCACAACACTTTTCCCCCCTTTGAATTTTTTGCACTGGTCTCGATGGAGGTGGCCTGTAGATTGCTAACATCCATAGGTGTTGTCTGACTTGCTGTAAAGTCTCAAGGAGGAGGCTTCCCGTACGGACGGAAATGTCCCCGATGATAACGGATCGAGATGACAGGAGACGTAGGGGTCGAATCTGCTGGGGCCTGTGCACCAACCTGCCTGTTGCGGCAAGCCCGGTTGTTATAACAGGAGACGTGGGCGATGTGTCGGTGTCCATAGGAGAAGGAGGCGTGTAGAGTTGCTCCGACAGATGGTGGTCATCTGGTTCCTGCATGGGCACGTCTCCTGGTGGCGTCAGTTCTTGTGCTGGCACCGAGATGATGGTGAGAGGACTGCGTTGTGAGTAATGAGAGATTCCAGTATCCCTAGCGTCAGGTAGAGCCGAAGGTGGTGTAGCGGCATCCGGAACAGGCGTTGCCGGCACACGAGGCTGAAGCTGGTCCGAATGACGCACTGCAACACCTGTGTCCATCTCGATTTCATACAGGCATCGGCCACAGTGTTGTGAGATGCGGCCAGGACTCCATTTTTGCCACCTGCCATATCCCCGTACCCATACGAGGTCGCTGGCGGTGAACCGGAAAAGCGAAGGCACCTGCGGCTGTGAGGTGGAAGGCCGCTGAAGATGAAGCAGCGTGCGGGGCTGTCTGCCATGTAAGAGCTCAGCCGGGCTGTCGTCACCCATGGGGGTGAAATGATAAGAAGCCAGAAATTGGAGAAGCGCATCATCAGCAGCAGAAGAAGTCAGGAGTTTCCTTATCTGAGCCTTAAATTTGCGGACCAGCCGTTCAGCCTCACCGTTTGACTGTGGAAGATGCATGACACCGTGACAGGCACAAAACTCCGCAAAATCGGAAGAGGCAAATTCCGGACCATTATCAGTAACAAGATTAGAGGGAAGGCCTTCCAAAGAGAAAACGCGAGCTAGAGCATTGGTGGTTGCCCCGGTGGAAGGCGACGTGCAACAGACAATGAAAGGAAAGTTGGAGTAGGCGTCAATAACAAGAAGCCAATAGGTACCCAAAAAAGGTCCCGCGAAGTCAGCATGAATATGCTCCCAGGGCTTCTCAGGTGAAGGCCACGGTGACAAAGATGACTTCGGGGCGGCGGCCTGTGGCACACAAGGGCCGCAGGCAGCGACCATATGTGCGATTTCAGAGTCGATGGCGGGCCAGTACACATGACGGTGCGCCAGAGATTTTGTGCGAGACACACCCCAGTGCCCTTGGTGAAGGAGGCGCAAGACCGAAGCACGCAAATACGCAGGTACCACAACACACGTCGAAGCATTGTCGGTGGAAAGGAGCCGTGAGGCGGTAACGCAAAGCGTAGTAGTTCCGCATTGGATCAGAAGTCTTAGCGGACGGACAATCTGGCCAACCCGTCTGAATACAGCATAAAACCCGGGAGAGGATAGGATCAGAACCCGTAGCAGCTGTCAGCCAGTACCCGGTGATGGGGAACCCGTCCACAACCCGCTGCTCGGCAACATCCAGGTGGAAACACAAAAGTTCATCCCTATCGAATGCCAGATCAGGACCCATGGGTAGGGGAGACAGTGCATCAGCATTCGCATGTTGAGCCGCCGGCCGGAAATGAATCTCATAATTGAAACGAGAGAAGTAAAGAGCCCAACGCTGGAGGCGATGTGCAGCCTTGTTGGGAAGTGACGTTGATGGATGAAACAAGGAAACAAGTGGTTTGTGGTCTGTAACAAGATGAAATTTGGATCCATAGAGAAAAACACCAAACTTATGAAGATCATAAGTAATGGCCAAAGCTTCTTTTTCAATTTGAGAATATTTTCGTTGGGCATCCGTGAGCGTTTTGGAGGCGTAAGCAGTGGGTTGTTCAGAACCATCAGAAAAACGGTGCGCAAGGACTGCACCAGCCCCGTATTGAGAGGCGTCCGTAGCAAGAACAAGATGTTGCCCAGGTCGATAAGTAGCCAGGCACGGGGCCTGTTTCAACATAGTCTTCAATTTCTGGAAAGCCGCATCGTATGATGCGGACCAGTGAAAGGGCACGTTTTTATGCAACAGGCGATGCAACGGCTGAGCCACTGAAGCCGCAGACTGTAAAAACCTGTGACAGTATGCTATTTTTCCCAAGAAGGCCTGCAGTTCCTTAACAGATGTAGGGCGAGGAAGGGCATCAATCGCAGCGACAGTTTGCTGAAGCGGACAAATACCATCCCGAGAGAGTTGAAACCCCAAGTACGTGATAGATGCCTGAAAAAATTTTGATTTCTGAAGATTACACTTAAGATCGGCAGTCTGTAAGACGTGAGAAAGTGTGGGGAGATTCTGAAGATGTTCTTCAGTGGTGGAGCCAGTGACAACAATGTCGTCCATGTAATTTATACACCCAGGGACAGGGAGCAATAATTGTTCCAAGAATCGCTGAAAGAGAGCAGGGCTGCTGGCAACCCTGAATGGCAATCGTTGGTATTGATAGAGGCCGAAAGGAGTGTTAAAGACCGGGAAGCAGCGTCGAGAGGAAGTTGATGATAAGCTTCTGACAGGTCAAGTTTAGAAAAATACTGGCCTCCAGCAAGTTTAATGAACAATTCTTCAGGTCGGGGCATAGGGTAAGTGTCGATGGGGCATTGAGCATTTACAGTGGCTTTGAAATCGCCACAAAGACGAATATCACCATTGGGCTTAGCAGCGACAGGAGAGGACCACTCACTGGAAGTGACAGGAAGCAGGACCCCTGAAGCAGTGAGACGATCCAGCTCCCGTTTGACCCGATGACGAAGGGCCGCAGGAGTGGGCAGAGACCGAAAAAACTTAGGCCGAGCAGTGGGTTTGAGCATGATATGAGCTTCAAAGTCGTTTGCCCGGCCTAACCCAGGAGAAAAAAGGGACGAAAATGTCGTCGACAACGAATCCAATTGAGCATAAGGAATAGCATCACAGACAATATTGACAGAGTCATCTATGGAGAACTGAAAAACGCGAACGGCATCGAAACCAAAAAGATTCTCCGCATTACTCTGGTCGACCACAAATATGGGAACAGTGCGAACGACGGATCTGTAAGATACTTCAGCATTAAATTGTCCCAAGAGAGAAATCTTCTGTTTATTGTACGTCCGTAATTGCCTAGTGACAGGTGATAGGATTGGAGAACCCAACTGAAGATACGTCTGAGAATTGATGATAGTGGCAGCAGAACGAGTATCCACCTGCATGCGAACATCCCGACCAAGGATTTGGACAGTGAGGAATAACTTCCCTAAAAGGGAAGAAGTACCATTGGCAGACAACACAGAAGCAGAATCAGCGTCATGGTCATGAACATCATGTATGCGATCAGATTTGCAAACGGATGACACGTGGTCCGGAAATACGGAAACGTCCGATCCTGCCCGTCTGCCTTGACCCATGACGTCACAAATATGGCGGAAACGACCATAAACCACGATTCCAATATGGCGCATATAAAGTCGGTACGTACACTCTTTGACATAAAACTTGACCGGCGGCCGGCCGCTTCAGAGGCTAAGTCCGCGCCGATCGCGACATGGGACAAAAAAATTGGCCAACTCGCTAATTCTCTAAGTCCGGTTATCTGCACAATCTGGCAACACTGTAGACTGCGGCACTTCCTGGAGGAAAACTTGTCCCATGATAGAGAAACTCTAGGCTGATTACGCCTGTGGTCTAGCGGTAGCGTGCGTTGTTTCTGTTCATAATGTCAGTGGATCGAGAGCAGCTGGCATAAAATATTTTTATAGCCTCTTCTGTCTGAATGCTGAAGACGTGAATGTAATGGTAGCGCAGATTCAATCTATTTCGCTTTGTGACACACCGATATCAAAATTTTATCCAGTAACGATTTTGCGGCAGATATCCTGCAGACTGTCCTCCTCTGGACGCCGTATGCGGCAAAGCTCCGGGATCCATTTGCTGGCTACTGGCAGCGGCCGTGGCGACAGCAGCGGCGCTGCACTCCCCTGTTCTTTATCGAAAGCGCCTGCTACCGCTCATCGCTTTTGATGATTTAAAACGCTTTATTATTAAATGTTGCTCCACAGAAAATTTCTACAATTTCCATTCACGCTCAAAAGCAACGGAGACGGACGCCCTGATTAGTAGGCGGGTATTATATTACATTAATCGGCAAGAGCTGAGTATGGCCCGAAATTAATTTTATAGACTGGGACGAAATTAAACCACCTCACTACATTCGATGAATTTATAAATGCTTCATACCTCGTTTCTTTTCCTTTCAAACTCAATTATTTGTGCAACTTTTGGTCAATGTTTGGATGTTTTCGTCAAGCCAGAGTGAGCGTCTGTGGTGTAAAGTGTATTACAGTTCTTGTTTCATTCCTTATGGTAAGTCTACGCGATAAACTGTGTGAATACCTTGCAATGCATGCTCTGTAGCAGTGCAGTAACACTGCACATTTGGAGTTCCATGTATGGGTTCATGAAGTATTTATTGTTGATCGGAAGTGATAGTTAAGGTCATCAGATTTAAACCAGAAAAATTTGTCGTTTTGAAGGAATTGCTAACGCCGGTATTAGAAAACGTCTACAGTTAAATGCTACTGCAAAAATTTAGAAGAAGGGAACTATATTAATGAACATGTGCACTTCATAAACAACCTGACATGTTAGACCTATATGACGAACAAAGCTCAAATTTATATCGTTGACAGTCGGTTTGAATCTTTTCAGGGTCTATTTTACAGTGAAGCACCTTGGAATTTGCAAAGCAGAAATCCATGATATTAACTTAATTTACTAAGTCGAAATCGGACGAAGATTGATGTTTAAAGGCATTCTTCAGATTTCGCATAAGAAATTTTTACTAGCAGTTTGCAACTCCATTAATTAAAATGGAAAATAAAACGTTGTAGTCAGCGGCTTCTACCGTGATTCGAACTGCTATGTCTTATAGTACAAGCACTGCAACGCACAAGGGAACCTCTGAGCTAACGACACACTGGCGGCCAGAGGCGGAATATAGTCACTGCGATGTTGCCTGAGCCTCAAAACGCAACCTTAAACACACGAACAGAGGAGGTGGAGATTACTGTTTTAACGTCCCGTCGACAACGATGTCATTAGAGACGGAGCACAAGCTCGGATTAGGGAAGGATGGGGAAGGAAATCGGCCGTGCCCTTCCTAAGGAACCATTCCGGCATTTGCCTGAAGCGATTTAGGGAAATCATTGAAAACCTAAATCAGGATGGCCGGGCGCGGGATTGCACCGTCGTCCTCCCGAATGCACACACAAACAGGTGTTACTTATGTGAAGAACGCCGTTCTTGGAGTCCAGAAATTAAATATACTTGCTAATTGTGTCATCTTGCAGTGGATTATATCGTACGAGTCTTCGATGTGGAAAACGAATGTCAAGTGAATTTAGCGAGGTAACGCCGACCTACACCCGGAAGTAAATGCACTATCAGAGTGTTGACAAATACTTGATACGACGCTGCCATTTCTAGGCTCTCTGACGAGGCAGCTCTTCAGCGAAATGCTTGCCGTGATTCTCCGATACGGTTCTTCAGAGTGGAGACGCGCGCGCACGTTTGGTTTTTATGCGGCGTTCTCCCCTGATTGTTTCTGACGTCGCCTTGTGGGCTATGTATACATATGAGACATTCAATTATCATTAATCCAGAATGATACAAGTTTCAGCTTCCGACGTGGAAGAAGGCTGTTGACGCCGACATTATATCATTTCAACGTAGGGAAAGCAAAACGGATCATTCAATGTTTCTCATTCAACATAAAGCATGTGAGATAATTTTCCGTAACGTTCATAATCATCTAAAAATACAAACGAAGTAAAAATACACCGGAAGCTTATTCGAATTGAATATAACGCTTTGCACCTCGATGTCGAATTTATCCACTTGCAATCTTTTGCAGCATACACATAGAATGTCATGACTACCACGAGAATGAAGAAATATGTTGGTAAGGATGGAAGCAAGAAGAGACGCAGTCAACAAATATTCTATTCCTCATGGCATTCATTTCATTTGACACGTAAGAAGAGGTAAAGCGGGAATTTACTTTCGTTAACACGAAAGATATGCCGCACATATTGATAACGAGGAAGTCTGCGTCTTCATACGTTTCCCCCTTGAAATCTGTATGCTCTATTATATACTAAGTAGCCCGATCATTGTTTCAGTAATGTTACCCTCTTGTTTGACCCCGTAACGATGAACAGATTCCAAATGCATGACTCCCTTCCTGGGTTGTTTTTTGTGTTTTATTGCTTGGAATTCCTGAAGCAGACCACTGTGCCTTCCCCCCTCGTGGGTTAGGTCTCAAAACTAAACCGCTTTGTATCCAATGGCATAATTTATTCAGACAGCATCAGCATAAGACTATCAAACAAAGCCTTCCATTTACAGTTGCAGCACTCTAACCAGCACTGACCAAAGTGTAATCCACGGTCATGGTCCTAAATTAGCAGCTGTCTGCTACTGTGGCAAAGTCCGTACGACACTTTCGATTCCGCAGCACCATTTTATCTGGTAACACTGTGTAGTTGCACAGTTGTGCTACCAGGTCTGTCCTCACACTGTCAACTTTATGTATCTCACTTCTCCTGTAGCGTAGATCACGAGGAGCCGAAGTAAATGAGTGTATTCTGCATGACGTAACATTCAGTATTCCCTTCTTTCATAGCCACTCTTCATGTGCATCGATACCAAATAGGAATGCGAAAACTCTTGCGAGTTATAACAATCGTAACAAGAACAAGCAAATAATGAATGATGTTTATTCCAACGCAGAACGAGAATGGCTTTAAATATAAAAATCTGTATCTATATCTATATCCATATCTATTGATCTTTGAGTTGGCACAATGCAAATATATTCTTAGCATTTAGTTACTGAATTTAGTTCTGGATGTTTAAAGAGAAAAGGAAAAGTCGGTACTTCTCGCTAGTGTAATATAATGTGAACCAGCAACTACCCTTTCCTTAGAACACGACTCAAGCAGGTCCTCAAGTAGGTATCAAGGCACTGCTGCATTCTGTTCCCTGACATTGCTCTGATGACGGTTAATGCAGGTAGTTCTGATTATGAAATACAAAACGTATTGCAGGTTAGTTCCTAGGATAGTAACATTAAATTTGCGTTGTAGACGGCACATGAACGTGACGACTATCCATATTACTCATCAATATAAAAAGACAATATTTTGGGAATTTAGCAGGATTACTCAAAATGAATTCTGAAATTGGGTGACTGACTGCACAGGTGTTAAACGTCGTCAAGAGTATACGATGTCCTAATCGCATTAGGAATATGAAGATCGTCTTCGACAGCTCGCAACTTTCACATTGCTATCTCCACCCTACTCCAGACAGCCCTCGGTGGAGTTGCACTACGTTGCCGATGTTATGGAAGGCCTTCAAACCGACAACAGACCACATATTGAAAAATACAAGCGAATTCTCTTGCAGCGTAAGCTTATTTGAACTAATGTAAAAATTATTGGAGAGGAACATTGTCCTATTCAAAAAAAGTAAAATGTTACACACTGTTGACGTCAAACGGACATTATCTATGTCCTGTCTTGTGTCCTACTCATCTATAATATCAAGTGTACTATGAAAATGATTATATATAATGGATGATAGGGTAATGCATTGATACCAGATGGTGGGGGCCGGCCGGTGTGGCCGTGCGGTTCTAGGCGCTTCAGTCTGGAACCGCGTGACCGCTACGGTCGCAGGTTCGAATCCTGCCTCGGGCATGGATGTGAGTGATGTCCTTAGGTTAGTTAGGTTTAAGTAGTTCTAAGTTCTAGGGGACTGATGACCTTAGAAGTTAAGTCCCATAGTGCTCAGAGCCAATTGAACCATTTGAACTATTTAACACAAAATGACATTAAAAATTAAAGTTATTCACGAGCAGCTAGTTGAGAATATGTATGAACATTAAATGACACGACGAACTGAAATAATATGACGAAGAGTTCAGCGCTCACTGGGAATAGAGCCCCACACATATCGTTGTTGACTACACACAAAGAGACGTCAGCTACCGAATTTTTCTCCACCAGATGCTCAGAATAGCATCTTGAACTTACAGTCATCTCGCAAATAGTTCTGTGTCTCACTGGGAGTTAAAAACGTCAGATATCGTTAGTGTTGACAACGAATGAAAATACATTAAAAATCAAAATTATTATCCACCAGCTGATAGGTGTTCTCATGATAGAGCTTGATAATACATAATTAAATCTTTAGTGCCGGGCCAGGATTCGATCCCATTCACGCGTAATATGTGAAGGTGTTGAGGAATCTGCAGTTTTGAACAAACAACAAATTGTAGCCGAGCTGTATTGCCACGAAGGGATCAAATTCCGCGTTAAGGGCGGTCTGAGTTGCATTCCCAGTTTAGAACCAATTTTATCGACATACAGAAGCTCAAATAAAAGATGGAATAAGTGTCCTGTGACCATACATAGCGTTTGTGTCGTCACTTGAAATAAATAACTAGTATAAGAAAGGTTACTGGTGATATTCTACATGTCACCACCCCAGACTTTATTGTGGTTCAACCTACCGTCTACTTGGTAAAGAAGGAATATCATCTTTAATGTGAATTTTCAGACCACGCAGCCATTATATCTCCTTCGCTTGGTGTAGCCAGGAGAGAATGGAATCTGTCTCTCCTTATCTAAAATCATTGACGGAAGTGGGAATCGAACCCAGACCATAGGTATAACAACCTACCATCCGTCCAACAGACCACGAAATCCTCTTCTCTGCGAGTCATTTTTCTATCGTAACGCAGTTGCGCCACACTGGATGAGAATTCTGACACACAGGCTCCCTGTAGTAATTTGCAGCATGTTCAGTAAATTCATTTACTTGGTTGACCGAATCACCATGAACTAGCTGCCTCGGCTACCCAGTGCATACATTCGATTATTTTGTAATCACAGAAATAAAATCACGTAACTGCCACTTACACACAACTGCCAACAGTGTAGGATGCAGAAGTTTAAATAGGAAGTGTTCCTTTCCACTTGAGCTATTCTATTGCGCAATCTGTTACTAGAAAACGTCGTTCAGTCCAAAAGAAAAGCTGTAACTGTTTGTCTCTCAGAAGTCAAGACCTGGCCATATGCATAATCTCACAGTGCTGTGGAATCCGAAAGTTCTGGAGGAATAGTTGCCGAGCTCTGGAGCTGCTGTAGCTACGTGTCAGCTTGTAGCATAGATAAGATGTCGCGAGTTCGAATACATTCAGTGCTACATTTTTTAAAACGCAATTCTGCTCTCTGCTGAAGGTATCAATCTAATGGAACTTTGAACATAATTCCCTTCACTTCTCAACCCAAAGTAGTCGCATGTGGAAAAAGGGCTAACTACTGTGACATTTTGTTCTATTCAGGTTTAATAGACAGCAGGCAGCAGATGCATCTCGAAGATGTGCAGGGAGAGCGCATCGTGCCATAAGATGTCAGAAAAGTATTTTCTACATTAGCCGTCGTGTGGTAGTGATATTTTATTCTTCTTCAAACTTTGTTTGACAGCTTTAACTCAGAACAAGTTTTCTACATGCATGTAATCAATAAACTGCATGTGCATTGTCAGACTGTCATAGGTAACATCAGAGAATTCGCATATATCGTTGATGATTAATTTCTCTCTCATGTTTACTATTGTTTTAACAACACTAAAGGAAACCTTACGAAAATTGTGCACTGTATTATAAGAAATGAAATAAAACTAACCATGATAACCTTACGACGAAAGTATCTGTACACAAGCATGCCTCTATCGACACGAATTAGTAAAATACTACTCACTTAGATTTTGATTGGGTCTGTGTTTAATTGGTATGCTGTGTCATACTCAAGAGGTATGCAAATGTGGCATTTCATAAATATAGTTACGTATTCCTAGAAACCCAAAATTCGCTTGTCAGCAGCGGAAAGAGGCCTTACCTGTTGTGCAGCATTGTAAGTTTTTCAACATTGCACTATGAGCTGAAAGCATTTTCTTGCGATTTCCTTATTGATGTTTGATCTGACTGCTTGTAGCTCTTTCACAGAAGGGATAAAACGTTACAGTCAGTGAGATTGGAACTGCGAACCGTAAAATACGCTTTTTCACAGGTCAGCACGTTACCACAGAGCTGGCGAGGAGGTATGGGTCTTAGCTTCCTATTACGAGGGCAATAGTAACTAGAACTCGTAAACCGCTATTTGAAGGTCGAGATTAGTTGCGGTTTCCACCTGCAACGACTTTCCTGGGCTGAAAACCGTAAATTTTCAATCTTTTGTTACCCTTCAAGCGATAATAACTCAGATTATTCAATGGAAATGACAGGTAAAATCAAGTGAACTTTGAGGCTTAATTCCGTGCACACCAGGAAGTAACTCGTCGATCACAGAGTTGCCAAACATACGTTGCCTTGTTGCCAAATCTCAGTTACAGTACCAGCAGGAAGAAGACGAACCGATGTGATCCTACAGCGGTCTGGGAAGTGACCATAGCTGGTGTCTCCAAGTCGCGGTTTCTACGGCCTGGAATACGTAATGCGTCTGATTCGCTTTCTGTAACTAGGTTTACGGACTGGAGCGTAGTTACTAATAATACTCAGAACTGACTGCAAACTGAGCATCATAAATCAGTAACTCTCATTGTTGTTTTTATATTTCTTTCGTAAGTGTACTCAAAACTAAGAAAGTCATTCACAGGCGTTTTCGTGCCTCGCCGATAGTCGAGCACAACATACAAATAAAAATAAAAAAGAATGTGTGTGTGTGTGTGTGTGTGTGTGTGTGTGTGTGTGTGTGTGTGTGTGTGTGAGAGAGAGAGAGAGAGAGAGAGGCTTCACATCCAGCCTATGATGCCTAGAAGAGTCTTTACATCCTGCTGACATGAGAATAGCATAATCTCTGCGTCAGAAGCTTGCTTCTACTTGACCATTTAATAGACTCGC
Organism: Schistocerca nitens; assembly: GCF_023898315.1. NCBI lineage: Eukaryota > Metazoa > Arthropoda > Insecta > Orthoptera > Acrididae > Schistocerca > Schistocerca nitens. The sequence goes on along the minus strand of NC_064623.1, from coordinate 211,613,635 downwards.
ATTTTTTCCACCGTGACTAATTTTGTAAGCTAAGCACATCATCCGTTACAGCACACTCTTGGGGCTGGGTAATGTGGCCACAATGGTATGGTGGAACGAGCTATCACAGGTGCAATGCGTGGGTTCAGGCATTTACTTTTAAGAGGCACAAACAGATTTATTTTACCTCTGGTAACCTGAAGAGAAAGACGTTATAATCCAGAATCCGCATTAAACATCACGTTCCTTCATTACCAACTAGGCAGAGCCGGTTTACGTTGGGAAATGACACAGCGGAAGTCATGGTAAACAGAAATACAGTCGCCAGTAAGCTTACTTACATTAGAAAATTTTATTTTGTTTGATGAACCGATAGCCATTTAAAGGGACAGGGCTCTTATTTTACTTGTACTTGATTGAACTAGAGACGTTTAAAACTTTGGTGCTGGACTGTGATTCGAATTCGTATCTCCTCTTTCGAGGATCTGAATCTCTCGGAACAGTATAGTTCAGTCATTTCGTTCCTTTTCCCAAGACTGCAATCTTCTCTAGGTCTCCTCCAAAGGTAAGTATGTGGGTCTGAAACCTGATCCAGTACAAAAATATTCATAATTTCATTTCTAGCTTTATCAAGTGCACACCCACCTGCTAGTGAAAATTAACGCGCAATTTCAATGTCTGTTCATGTGTTTCCAACAATCGCAACAGGTGTAGTTATTTCTGGTCAAACACGCACACATCTTACTGTTCACGAGTAAGCAACTGATACTTAAGCTATATTCGTGGATGCACGGTAGGTGTGCAGTTCGATTGTAGCTTAGGCACAAAAGTTTGTATCCTTATTTTAGATTCAGACACCTAGCGGCTCGTAAGAAAAACCGATACGTAACATTTGATTTTTCTTAGTTAACAATCGGATTACGTGTTGGGTTCGTATCTCCGTCACAGAACTTCACATCATGCACTTCATCTTTAAATGCATGCACACTTTGTTACTTCAGAATGGAGGTATATCAGACATCTTTCGTGGTTAGATAACAGGGACGAAAGGGTCTTGATAGGAGTCACGGTTTATTACAAAAATTATCGTCTTTTATTTTCAAGTTTAGATTTGGTTACTGGTATGGGCCAAAATTTCGGTAATTCATGACTCTTCATGGCTTATCATCAATATGATGTGATTAGATTAGATTAGATTACATTAGATTAACTCTTGTTCCATAGATAATGAATACGACATTTCGTAATGATGTGGAACGTGTCATTTTAATGAAAGATTTCTTTAAATACCATGATTCAATTTCTTTACAACAATTTTTTACACTCTCTCTCATTGCTTTTTATTTATATATATATCTCTCTCTCTCTCTCTCTCTCTCTCTCTCTCTCTCTCTCTCTCTCACACACACACACACACACACACACACACACACACATTCTTTTTTATTTTTATTTGTATGTTGTGCTCGACTATCGGCGAGGCACGAAAACGCCTGTGAATGACTTTCTTAGTTTTGAGTACACTTACGAAAGAAATATAAAAACAACAATGAGAGTTACTGATTTATGATGCTCAGTTTGCAGTCAGTTCTGAGTATTATTAGTAACTACGCTCCAGTCCGTAAACCTAGTTACAGAAAGCGAATCAGACGCATTACGTATTCCAGGCCGTAGAAGCCGCGACTTGGAGACACCAGCTATGGTCACTTCCCAGACCGCTGTAGGATCACATCGGTTCGTCTTCTTCCTGCTGGTACTGTAACTGAGATTTGGCAACAAGGCAACGTATGTTTGGCAACTCTGTGATCGACGAGTTACTTCCTGGTGTGCACGGAATTAAGCCTCAAAGTTCACTTGATTTTACCTGTCATTTCCATTGAATAATCTGAGTTATTATCGCTTGAAGGGTAACAAAAGATTGAAAATTTACGGTTTTCAGCCCAGGAAAGTCGTTGCAGGTGGAAACCGCAACTAATCTCGACCTTCAAATAGCGGTTTACGAGTTCTAGTTACTATTGCCCTCGTAATAGGAAGCTAAGACCCATACCTCCTCGCCAGCTCTGTGGTAACGTGCTGACCTGTGAAAAAGCGTATTTTACGGTTCGCAGTTCCAATCTCACTGACTGTAACGTTTTATCCCTTCTGTGAAAGAGCTACAAGCAGTCAGATCAAACATCAATAAGGAAATCGCAAGAAAATGCTTTCAGCTCATAGTGCAATGTTGAAAAACTTACAATGCTGCACAACAGGTAAGGCCTCTTTCCGCTGCTGACAAGCGAATTTTGGGTTTCTAGGAATACGTAACTATATTTATGAAATGCCACATTTGCATACCTCTTGAGTATGACACAGCATACCAATTAAACACAGACCCAATCAAAATCTAAGTGAGTAGTATTTTACTAATTCGTGTCGATAGAGGCATGCTTGTGTACAGATACTTTCGTCGTAAGGTTATCATGGTTAGTTTTATTTCATTTCTTATAATACAGTGCACAATTTTCGTAAGGTTTCCTTTAGTGTTGTTAAAACAATAGTAAACATGAGAGAGAAATTAATCATCAACGATATATGCGAATTCTCTGATGTTACCTATGACAGTCTGACAATGCACATGCAGTTTATTGATTACATGCATGTAGAAAACTTGTTCTGAGTTAAAGCTGTCAAACAAAGTTTGAAGAAGAATAAAATATCACTACCACACGACGGCTAATGTAGAAAATACTTTTCTGACATCTTATGGCACGATGCGCTCTCCCTGCACATCTTCGAGATGCATCTGCTGCCTGCTGTCTATTAAACCTGAATAGAACAAAATGTCACAGTAGTTAGCCCTTTTTCCACATGCGACTACTTTGGGTTGAGAAGTGAAGGGAATTATGTTCAAAGTTCCATTAGATTGATACCTTCAGCAGAGAGCAGAATTGCGTTTTAAAAAATGTAGCACTGAATGTATTCGAACTCGCGACATCTTATCTATGCTACAAGCTGACACGTAGCTACAGCAGCTCCAGAGCTCGGCAACTATTCCTCCAGAACTTTCGGATTCCACAGCACTGTGAGATTATGCATATGGCCAGGTCTTGACTTCTGAGAGACAAACAGTTACAGCTTTTCTTTTGGACTGAACGACGTTTTCTAGTAACAGATTGCGCAATAGAATAGCTCAAGTGGAAAGGAACACTTCCTATTTAAACTTCTGCATCCTACACTGTTGGCAGTTGTGTGTAAGTGGCAGTTACGTGATTTTATTTCTGTGATTACAAAATAGTCGAATGTATGCACTGGGTAGCCGAGGCAGCTAGTTCATGGTGATTCGGTCAACCAAGTAAATGAATTTACTGAACATGCTGCAAATTACTACAGGGAGCCTGTGTGTCAGAATTCTCATCCAGTGTGGCGCAACTGCGTTACGATAGAAAAATGACTCGCAGAGAAGAGGATTTCGTGGTCTGTTGGACGGATGGTAGGTTGTTATACCTATGGTCTGGGTTCGATTCCCACTTCCGTCAATGATTTTAGATAGGGAGAGACAGATTCCATTCTCTCCTGGCTACACCAAGTGAAGGAGATATAATGGCTGCGTGGTCTGAAAATTCACATTAAAGATGATATTCCTTCTTTACCAAGTAGACGGTAGGTTGAACCACAATAAAGTCTGGGGTGGTGACATGTAGAATATCACCAGTAACCTTTCTTATACTAGTTATTTATTTCAAGTGACGACACAAACGCTATGAATGGTCACAGGACACTTATTCCATCTTTTATTTGAGCTTCTGTATGTCGATAAAATTGGTTCTAAACTGGGAATGCAACTCAGACCGCCCTTAACGCGGAATTTGATCCCTTCGTGGCAATACAGCTCGGCTACAATTTGTTGTTTGTTCAAAACTGCAGATTCCTCAACACCTTCACATATTACGCGTGAATGGGATCGAATCCTGGCCCGGCACTAAAGATTTAATTATGTATTATCAAGCTCTATCATGAGAACACCTATCAGCTGGTGGATAATAATTTTGATTTTTAATGTATTTTCATTCGTTGTCAACACTAACGATATCTGACGTTTTTAACTCCCAGTGAGACACAGAACTATTTGCGAGATGACTAAGTTCAAGATGCTATTCTGAGCATCTGGTGGAGAAAAATTCGGTAGCTGACGTCTCTTTGTGTGTAGTCAACAACGATATGTGTGGGGCTCTATTCCCAGTGAGCGCTGAACTCTTCGTCATATTATTTCAGTTCGTCGTGTCATTTAATGTTCATACATATTCTCAACTAGCTGCTCGTGAATAACTTTAATTTTTAATGTCATTTTGTGTTAAATAGTTCAAATGGTTCAATTGGCTCTGAGCACTATGGGACTTAACTTCTAAGGTCATCAGTCCCCTAGAACTTAGAACTACTTAAACCTAACTAACCTAAGGACATCACTCACATCCATGCCCGAGGCAGGATTCGAACCTGCGACCGTAGCGGTCACGCGGTTCCAGACTGAAGCGCCTAGAACCGCACGGCCACACCGGCCGGCCCCCACCATCTGGTATCAATGCATTACCCTATCATCCATTATATATAATCATTTTCATAGTACACTTGATATTATAGATGAGTAGGACACAAGACAGGACATAGATAATGTCCGTTTGACGTCAACAGTGTGTAACATTTTACTTTTTTTGAATAGGACAATGTTCCTCTCCAATAATTTTTACATTAGTTCAAATAAGCTTACGCTGCAAGAGAATTCGCTTGTATTTTTCAATATGTGGTCTGTTGTCGGTTTGAAGGCCTTCCATAACATCGGCAACGTAGTGCAACTCCACCGAGGGCTGTCTGGAGTAGGGTGGAGATAGCAATGTGAAAGTTGCGAGCTGTCGAAGACGATCTTCATATTCCTAATGCGATTAGGACATCGTATACTCTTGACGACGTTTAACACCTGTGCAGTCAGTCACCCAATTTCAGAATTCATTTTGAGTAATCCTGCTAAATTCCCAAAATATTGTCTTTTTATATTGATGAGTAATATGGATAGTCGTCACGTTCATGTGCCGTCTACAACGCAAATTTAATGTTACTATCCTAGGAACTAACCTGCAATACGTTTTGTATTTCATAATCAGAACTACCTGCATTAACCGTCATCAGAGCAATGTCAGGGAACAGAATGCAGCAGTGCCTTGATACCTACTTGAGGACCTGCTTGAGTCGTGTTCTAAGGAAAGGGTAGTTGCTGGTTCACATTATATTACACTAGCGAGAAGTACCGACTTTTCCTTTTCTCTTTAAACATCCAGAACTAAATTCAGTAACTAAATGCTAAGAATATATTTGCATTGTGCCAACTCAAAGATCAATAGATATGGATATAGATATAGATACAGATTTTTATATTTAAAGCCATTCTCGTTCTGCGTTGGAATAAACATCATTCATTATTTGCTTGTTCTTGTTACGATTGTTATTGTCATTCTCTCACTCGCAAGAGTTTTCGCATTCCTATTTGGTATCGATGCACATGAAGAGTGGCTATGAAAGAAGGGAATACTGAATGTTACGTCATGCAGAATACACTCATTTACTTCGGCTCCTCGTGATCTACGCTACAGGAGAAGTGAGATACATAAAGTTGACAGTGTGAGGACAGACCTGGTAGCACAACTGTGCAACTACACAGTGTTACCAGATAAAATGGTGCTGCGGAATCGAAAGTGTCGTACGGACTTTGCCACAGTAGCAGACAGCTGCTAATTTAGGACCATGACCGTGGATTACACTTTGGTCAGTGCTGGTTAGAGTGCTGCAACTGTAAATGGAAGGCTTTGTTTGATAGTCTTATGCTGATGCTGTCTGAATAAATTATGCCATTGGATACAAAGCGGTTTAGTTTTGAGACCTAACCCACGAGGGGGGAAGGCACAGTGGTCTGCTTCAGGAATTCCAAGCAATAAAACACAAAAAACAACCCAGGAAGGGAGTCATGCATTTGGAATCTGTTCATCGTTACGGGGTCAAACAAGAGGGTAACATTACTGAAACAATGATCGGGCTACTTAGTATATAATAGAGCATACAGATTTCAAGGGGGAAACGTATGAAGACGCAGACTTCCTCGTTATCAATATGTGCGGCATATCTTTCGTGTTAACGAAAGTAAATTCCCGCTTTACCTCTTCTTACGTGTCAAATGAAATGAATGCCATGAGGAATAGAATATTTGTTGACTGCGTCTCTTCTTGCTTCCATCCTTACCAACATATTTCTTCATTCTCGTGGTAGTCATGACATTCTATGTGTATGCTGCAAAAGATTGCAAGTGGATAAATTCGACATCGAGGTGCAAAGCGTTATATTCAATTCGAATAAGCTTCCGGTGTATTTTTACTTCGTTTGTATTTTTAGATGATTATGAACGTTACGGAAAATTATCTCACATGCTTTATGTTGAATGAGAAACATTGAATGATCCGTTTTGCTTTCCCTACGTTGAAATGATATAATGTCGGCGTCAACAGCCTTCTTCCACGTCGGAAGCTGAAACTTGTATCATTCTGGATTAATGATAATTGAATGTCTCATATGTATACATAGCCCACAAGGCGACGTCAGAAACAATCAGGGGAGAACGCCGCATAAAAACCAAACGTGCGCGCGCGTCTCCACTCTGAAGAACCGTATCGGAGAATCACGGCAAGCATTTCGCTGAAGAGCTGCCTCGTCAGAGAGCCTAGAAATGGCAGCGTCGTATCAAGTATTTGTCAACACTCTGATAGTGCATTTACTTCCGGGTGTAGGTCGGCGTTACCTCGCTAAATTCACTTGACATTCGTTTTCCACATCGAAGACTCGTACGATATAATCCACTGCAAGATGACACAATTAGCAAGTATATTTAATTTCTGGACTCCAAGAACGGCGTTCTTCACATAAGTAACACCTGTTTGTGTGTGCATTCGGGAGGACGACGGTGCAATCCCGCGCCCGGCCATCCTGATTTAGGTTTTCAATGATTTCCCTAAATCGCTTCAGGCAAATGCCGGAATGGTTCCTTAGGAAGGGCACGGCCGATTTCCTTCCCCATCCTTCCCTAATCCGAGCTTGTGCTCCGTCTCTAATGACATCGTTGTCGACGGGACGTTAAAACAGTAATCTCCACCTCCTCTGTTCGTGTGTTTAAGGTTGCGTTTTGAGGCTCAGGCAACATCGCAGTGACTATATTCCGCCTCTGGCCGCCAGTGTGTCGTTAGCTCAGAGGTTCCCTTGTGCGTTGCAGTGCTTGTACTATAAGACATAGCAGTTCGAATCACGGTAGAAGCCGCTGACTACAACGTTTTATTTTCCATTTTAATTAATGGAGTTGCAAACTGCTAGTAAAAATTTCTTATGCGAAATCTGAAGAATGCCTTTAAACATCAATCTTCGTCCGATTTCGACTTAGTAAATTAAGTTAATATCATGGATTTCTGCTTTGCAAATTCCAAGGTGCTTCACTGTAAAATAGACCCTGAAAAGATTCAAACCGACTGTCAACGATATAAATTTGAGCTTTGTTCGTCATATAGGTCTAACATGTCAGAAGGTTGTTTATGAAGTGCACATGTTCATTAATATAGTTCCCTTCTTCTAAATTTTTGCAGTAGCATTTAACTGTAGACGTTTTCTAATACCGGCGTTAGCAATTCCTTCAAAACGACAAATTTTTCTGGTTTAAATCTGATGACCTTAACTATCACTTCCGATCAACAATAAATACTTCATGAACCCATACATGGAACTCCAAATGTGCAGTGTTACTGCACTGCTACAGAGCATGCATTGCAAGGTATTCACACAGTTTATCGCGTAGACTTACCATAAGGAATGAAACAAGAACTGTAATACACTTTACACCACAGACGCTCACTCTGGCTTGACGAAAACATCCAAACATTGACCAAAAGTTGCACAAATAATTGAGTTTGAAAGGAAAAGAAACGAGGTATGAAGCATTTATAAATTCATCGAATGTAGTGAGGTGGTTTAATTTCGTCCCAGTCTATAAAATTAATTTCGGCCCATACTCAGCTCTTGCCGATTAATGTAATATAATACCCGCCTACTAATCAGGGCGTCCGTCTCCGTTGCTTTTGAGCGTGAATGGAAATTGTAGAAATTTTCTGTGGAGCAACATTTAATAATAAAGCGTTTTAAATCATCAAAAGCGATGAGCGGTAGCAGGCGCTTTCGATAAAGAACAGGGGAGTGCAGCGCCGCTGCTGTCGCCACGGCCGCTGCCAGTAGCCAGCAAATGGATCCCGGAGCTTTGCCGCATACGGCGTCCAGAGGAGGACAGTCTGCAGGATATCTGCCGCAAAATCGTTACTGGATAAAATTTTGATATCGGTGTGTCACAAAGCGAAATAGATTGAATCTGCGCTACCATTACATTCACGTCTTCAGCATTCAGACAGAAGAGGCTATAAAAATATTTTATGCCAGCTGCTCTCGATCCACTGACATTATGAACAGAAACAACGCACGCTACCGCTAGACCACAGGCGTAATCAGCCTAGAGTTTCTCTATCATGGGACAAGTTTTCCTCCAGGAAGTGCCGCAGTCTACAGTGTTGCCAGATTGTGCAGATAACCGGACTTAGAGAATTAGCGAGTTGGCCAATTTTTTTGTCCCATGTCGCGATCGGCGCGGACTTAGCCTCTGAAGCGGCCGGCCGCCGGTCAAGTTTTATGTCAAAGAGTGTACACATTATGAGGACGAAAATACATCTAAACACAAACACACACACTTTCCACATAAAGTCTAATAACACTAACGGGACAAGCGCGGGAAATGGGGTGTTTTTGGGTGGGGGCAAACTAAATATAATCAAATTTAGACACCCACCCCCATACAAAACCACACGAAACGACACGAAAAAAACCGACATCACAAAACTCCCCAAATACCACTAAACAATATCATCTGGAATCGGACACTTCCCTTGACCTATATAGCTTAACAGCAGCTCCCGATCCCATAAATTAGGATCAAACATTTCCCTTGGCTTATAGAGCTCAAAAACATCTCCTGATACCAATATCAACATACACAGCCACACATTGGGAACGAACACTTCCCTTGACCTGCGCACTGTTAATTTTATGCGTCATATCCATTCCTGAACAAAAACAACAACCAATTAATTTTACTAAAATTACCACACGATGTGCAGCGAACAACACTAAATTAACCTTCACACAAAATCGTTAACTCACTGAAACGAATTCAACTACAAACACAGCCGACACTCGAACAATTCTGGATAATGAGCAAAAGCAAACTGAGGCCTTTACACCACACAAACGAAAACCCTGAACATACCACCAGAGAGCACAACAAACCACAACACGATGACATCTACAAACACGCCACACACACCCAAACTCCGCGTCGTCATGACGTCACACGACAACACCCTTACGTCACGGGTCAAAGCCAACGCGTGGGATCGGACGCTTCTGTCGACCCCATGGTCCTTCATTTTGCATTTGTAACACACGGCCCAACGTTGTGGACAATCCTCTCGTGAATGTTTCGTAAAACACCGCGGACATGAAGGAAGTTGCCGTGGGTTTTGCTGCAGTTGCTTAGAGGTTTTGTTTACGGTTAGGCCGAGGCTGTGCTTGGGAGCGTACTGCAGCCGCGTTGGCCGGCATGGACGCGCTGCACGGTTCGTCAACAGCGCACAGAGGTTGTACTTCCCCGACGTCAGCCCACGCCTCTATTTGCGCCCCAGTGGCACTAGAAATTTCAAAAGACTGAGCGATGGATAGGACTTCATCTAGAGTCGGATTTGCTAACTTAAGGGCACGTTGCCTAACTTCTTTGTTGGGCGCCGACTGGATAATAGCATCCCGTACCATGGAATCGGCGTAGGAGTCTTTGTGAACGTCAGTATCAAATTGACACTTTCGACTGAGGCCGTGAAGTTCAGCCTTCCAAGCGCGACAGGATTTATTTGGTTGTTTTTGACAACGATAAAAGGCAACACGAGAGGCTACCACATGCATTAACTTTTGAAAATAGATGGACAGAAGTGAGCACATTTCAGCAAAGGACAAAGACGCAGGATCTTTCAAAGGAGCCAATTGCGACAACAACCAATACATTTGAGGTGAAATCCAGCAAAGGAGCAGAGACTTACATGTTTGTTCGTCCGCGACATGAAATGCCAAGAAGTGCTGTCGAAGACATTTTTCGTGATCAGACCATTCTTCCGCCGTCTCGTCGTAAGGAGGAAAAGGAGGTATAGACAACGACGAGAGACGCCCCGCATTGGATGCCATGACGAAATCATGAATCACAGATGTGAGAAGCGTTTGCTGTTCAATGAGACCTTGCAATAGTTGCTCTAAAGTAGCCAAGGAAACCTATGGGTCAACGATGAAAAAGAAAAGTTCACTACCTCGTCACAACTGTTATAACGTCAAGTTGAACAAATATATTTCTAGGACGACTCAATACATGTAAGTCACAGATCAAGTAAACAAAGTAAGGTGAGTGTACCCTGTAACAGTCATATCAGCACTGAGTCCAAGTCTAGCGGCCGCTGTCTGACTGGCCGCTTAGATGGCGCGGCTGCTGCATGGCTGGCAGACAGCGCCGCATGTAGAGGACGCGCGTAACTGCGTGGCGGCACTTTGAAAGATCGGCGAGTCACAACAGTGCTCCATACCGAGAAGTGCTCAGTCCAGTCACAAATTTCACTTGATACACCATATGATTGGACTTTTGACAATAGGCATAGGTGTGATAGTGAGTGAAATGCCTTTTTGGAAATCAAGAAAGACAGCATCTACTTAATTTTATTTGATCCAAACCTTTTAGTAGGTCATCTGAGAAAAATGGGTTGTACACGCTCAATGTTTTCCAAGTCCATGCTGGTTGGCATCAAGGACATCATTCTTATGTCATCTCAGTGTAAAGTCCCCCTTAGATGTATTATTAAACTCTTATTGTAGGCTGGTGTCACACATGAATTTTGCAATTTAAGTTGTATTGTTGTAAGGAAAGGCATGATATTACTTCAACATAACTTGAATATGGCTGCAGCATCCAAGCTTGGCTTCAATTTCAAAACCTGAATAAAACTACAATTAGCACTTGTTGTTTTGTTTGATAAAATTGAAGATTAATGCCATATTCTTTATATGAACTCTTTTTATCTTCAATTCACTCTTCATAAATTATGTTTACAGATAACTCAGAAATATTTTCATGTATACAATATCGTAATCTTCAAACAAATACTAATTGCACAGTATCTCATTGTTCTAAGAGCTTAAAGGAGATGCTTACCTGAAGTGGCCAACTGAACTGACTGAATGCAAGTGAGAAAGTGAAATCTTTGGTGTGAATTTTATCATATATTGGTACAAAAACATAATTTCTTCTTGAAACATCTGGAACATCCTGTTAGTCAAACTGATTAACAGCAATGTTTCCACTTTTTGTGGCAGATACAAATATAAATAAAATTTTATTTTTATTAATGAAAATTTTTAGAAATGTAACAGAAACAAAAGGTTTTATATACGCATGGAAATAAATTATATACTTTTGCAAAATGTGTCATGTCATAAGCTCCACACAAGTTAAGTTTGTAAATTAATCATACACACACCACCATCCAACCATGGCCCTCCCTCCCCCTCCCACCTAACCACCCCCTGGTGACCTTCCAGAAATTCCTTACCTGCAGCTTGGCCCCACAATCCCTTCCCAGATCCCTTCCTAAGAACACCAACTTTTCAGCAGAAGGAAGGACAGCCATACACAGCCAAAAAACGAATCCTGACCTGATCATCCTACTTACAGACAAAAGTTTCACCACTGTCATTATGAACTGCTCTGACTAACCGACAGAAGGCCTCTGCCAATTATCTGACCCCTCCACCTGTGATCGCATCTCAGAAGCCTAACATAACCTTCAAAATCCCTGCTTAAAACATTAGGCCCTCCCAAGAAGTTCTCCACTGAATCGATTTCCCTCCTCGCATGTGTGACATGCCACACACCAGCTTTCTACATGTTCCCCAAAATCTACAAAGCCAATAATACTGGATGCCCTACTGCAGCTGGTTATTGTGCCCCCAATGAAAGAATTTGGCCCTCATTGACAAACACCTCCAATCAACTGCCCCAATCGAGCCTCCCATGTCAAGGATACCAACCACTTCCTTCACTTACTATTGATGCCACTTCCCTATACACAGACATCCCTCATGCCCATGGTCTTGCTATTATTGAACACTACCTTTTCCAACATACATCAGGCTCCACTACCTCATTCTGCATACACTTTACTAAATTTATCCTACCATAAAACTACTTCACTTTGGAAGGGAAGAAATACAGACAAATCTGCAGCACAGCCACAGGCACCCTGGTGCACCCTCCTATGCCAACCTGTTTATGGGCTGTCTAGAGGAAACCTTCCTGGTCTCCCAAATCCCATACCCCTGCTCTGGTTTAGGTTCATTTATGATACCTTCATAACCTGGACTCAGAGCCAAGACGTCCTATCCTTATTCCTTTACAACATCAACACCTTCTCTCCCATCCACTTCTCATGATCCTCCTCATCCCAACAACCCACCTTCCTGGATGCTGACCTCTTCCTCTCTGATGGCTCCATCTACATTAAACCTACTAATGACAAATAGTACATGAATTTTGACCACTGACATCCCTTACACACACACACACACACACACACACACACACACACACACACACACACACCAAAAAAAAAAAAAAAAATCCCTCCCAAACATTTTGGCGACCTGAGGATGGCATATTGAAACAACCTGGGAGTTTTTGCTGAGAAAGAAAATTACAGCACATTAAGTAGTAGCACCATTGAAATATACTATGGAAGATTTCAGTCTGTCTTTTGATGTTCCAAAAAAAATGACTCCTGCAAAATAGATGATAAATTAAAAAATTATAACCAGATTCGAAATAAAAGACAAAAGAAAACACTCAAAATAAATTTCCAGAAGAAAGAGGAAGTAACAGAGAACCTCATAAAAGCAAAGAATGAAACTTCTCGAGAAACATATTTCAGCTTTGATTTATAAATGACTTTAGCATGCCCTGACATTTCAGAAAACTTGGCATATTATTGCAAACAATTGTATGTGTATAATTTTGGAGTTCATGACCTAGGGAGTGAAGATACGCTCATGGCATGAAAGGGACCACATAAAATTAAATCAAGGATAAATTGTAAATTCTGATGGTTGTATGTGTGTGTGGGGGGGGGGGGGGGGGGGGGGGGGTTGATAGGTATTCCAAATCAAATTTCCTATACTAAGATGTAAAGAGGCAAGGGGTTTTAAGCAACAATTTATAATAGGTCATGTGGTTTCTATCGAATGATGCAGATTTTGCAGTCATTGAAAAAGTGCCCTGTCAACAGGAAGTTGTTTCAGTAATCTAGGTAGGACATTTTTGAATGACTTGCCTCCAACTGTTTCTGTACTTATACACTTCCTTCCATATCAGAGCATTCCATGTGTCTTATTTACTTTTAATATCTTCTTTAATTTGCTCCCACCATGTCTTTTTTGGATGTCCAACCGGTCTTTGCCCTGACATATTTCCATTCCAGGTACTGATGGTGAATTTGGCAAGCCTGCATGTGATTAATGTGACCAAGCCATTTCAGTTTCACTACACTCAGCCTTTCCAGATTGTCCTCTTTCTCATCATCTCTCCTTGTTGCCAGCAGAGCAGAGCTAAGTAAAAACTATAGGATGTTATGGACAGACTGAAAGTTTTGAACTTGGTCTGTTTAGCTTTTACAGAAACATACTTATGACAGATATGTCTTCACACAAAATTAAAGAAATTGGTTCCTATGATTACTCTACTCCAAACCTTTGCCTTGGCACTCCCATCACTTACTAAAACATTACAAAGACACGGGTATTCACATTCTCCATCTTCTTCCTCTCCAAAAATAGATAATATGGAGTGGGTGTTTGCAGTGCCACTGTCTTTTTTCTTTTCATAGGTAAACCAAACTCTTTGAACTCCTGTACCTCCATGTTGGTTTCACCAACATTTACTGTGCACCTTTTTCTATTTCCTTTTCTAGGTATATCTTTTTTTGAACTATCTTGAAGTCCTTCATTATTGTATCCTGGAGCATGACGTAGGGTAACGAAGGAAGATAATTGCATTATTGGACATCTCTCTTTCTTCTAAGCCTCTTTGTCTTTACAACATCTGAATTTAGGTAATTAGAAAGTTAGGGACTTTCAGTTTTTCCAAGCACTCCAACATTTCCTATCTCATTGAACTGTTAGATTCTCTCTCCAAATTTAGGAACAATATTACAAGGTTTTTTCCTTTCTTTCACTTTTTTGTCAACATTTGCCTGAGTTCAAGAAAATTTCAGTTTTTCCACCGGTAATATTAAACTTATGCTGTTGTTCTTCAAAGTGAGGTTCTAGGATAACTCTCAACTTCTTTCCTAGAATATTTTCCATGATTGTTAGGCAGTACAGTAATAAAGTGATTCCTCTATGATCAGTGCACCTTTTCCTATTTCCTTTTTTAAGTATCAGTAAAATAATTTCCTTTTACCAGTCGCTTGTTACCCCACTCACCCTCCATATATCTCCCAGAATTAGGTACAACTGTTGTATTCCATTTATCCCTGCTGCTTTATCATACCTGCAGTTAACTGATTGTATCAAGGAGATATCCCTTCTTTCATTTGTTTAAAAGCCTTTTCTGTTCCTGTGCAGTTAAATTGGTGGTTCTCTTTCTCAAGCAGATTAGTAACTCAGTGTTCATTATGTCCTTTGTCCCCTCTTCAACAAATTTTCAAAATAAATCATCATCTCCAGAAGTTAGGAGTTGAGGCACAGGCAGAAGTAAAGCTGTGAAGTGGGTCATGATTCATGTTTGGCATACTCAGGTGGCAGAGCACTTGGTCGTGAAAGGCAACAGTCCAAGTCACAGTCCGGCACACAGTTTCAAACAAGTTTGAGACCTCCCTCTCTCTTCTCTTATACCTTTTATGTCTCTGATGATGTTTCACTCTTCTGCTCATATTTTGTTTTTAACTCTTCTTTTCCTGATTTCATACTTTTTAGTGAGCTAGAAAATATTTTTTGATGTTCTCTGTCTAATGTTTCTGATTGACTGATCCCAATTTTTCTCTCCCCACAGCCATTTCTACATGGAGTTTCTTTCCTCTGTATTCCTGCTGAAATCTGGCTATAATTACTCCATCCTGTGGCGCAATAATTTATTTGACTTTTACTATTCTTTTCTCTTTGCCATTTTTTGGTCCTTAATAAGATTTTTTTTCCCACCGGTTAGTTCTCTATCCCCTCTTTTGTATTTTGCTTGGACAGATACATCAATAGAACAACCTGCTATTGATGTTTTGATTAAATTTCATTCATATTTGACATTTCAAAACATAATAAGTCCACTCGTGGTCAAAAATTAGTTTGAAGCGAATTTCTATGCTACAAGGTGTGCTACATCAAGCTATGGTGTTGTTTTCATTCAAAACGATATTTTTAACTATTTAAATCTGGTAAAAAATTTGACTTTCGGTTCAAAGTGCAATAAGCCCATCAGGAAAATGGTTCAAATCATGATAAGTCCATTTACTGCTGATTGCTAACTAAAGTTTTTCAGTAAGACAAATAAAAGCTGTGGCGCCAAAACTTCACTACAATGTATCTGTTGTATACCCATACCACTTATTATTGCAGCCAGTGCATTGTCACATGAAACAGTTTGTTTGGCCAGTATCTTGTTTATGTGGGAGCTTGCTGTTTGTGAAAAATATGACTCACGTGGAAGGAGTTGTACATGTAAGGCACCAGTCCTCTGGATCTAGTAAGCAGTAGAAGGACGTTGTGAAAAGGAAGATAGAGCAGATGGAGAATTAAGATGTTTTAAAAGATAACTTTTTGAGAGACTGTCTACTAAACTGATTTTACTACACATACTAACTACATGTATCACTTTAATTTCTGGATAGGAATCTGCTTAAATGTGTACTATGTAACTCTTTCAGATACCATGATACAGACCCTGAAATGATGGAGTCTGAGCCTCCTGTGGATATCCCTGTATACCATCTAATGAGAAATAGGATGAAAGTCTACAGACACTTAAACTACAGAAGGGCAGGATTCTGGCTTCGTTTATGGTTGTCTCCAATCCAAAATTATGACATCCTTGGAAAGACAATGCAAAACTGAAAACTCAAACTATAAAGTTTCAGGTGAGAGTAGACAGCATGTAAGTTCCTGTGTGTATTAAGGTTTTTAGAGCTCTGTTTGGTGTAGGATCAACTCAGATTAATAGCATTGCTTCCTCAGTAGTTGCTGGTAATGTCATTTCTGAAAAAAGAGGAGGGAATCGCAGAACAAAACAAAACTTTACAAAGAAAAATAGTGTGATTCAGTTCATCACAAATTTGGAGGCTAGGTAGTGTCACTATAGCAGACAAAAAAGTAAAAGGCAGTATCTGTCTTCAGACTGAAATATCACAAGACTTTTTAAAATGTATAATGAAAGTGTCCCTGAATCATTAAAAGTAAAAAGGTGGTTCTACAGCAACATATCCTCAAAAAAATTTAATTTGGGGTTTGGTGATCCTGCCATAGATGTTTGTAGTTACTGCTGTAGAATGAACCATGAAAGAAAACTAACTAAAGAGTTGATCAAAAGACAAATGGTGCAAGCAGAGCTTGCTGCTTATAAAATGAAAGCTACATAGTTTTACCAAATTATGAAAGAGAAACTGCCCAACAGCTTGTCTTTATGCTTTGATCTGCAGCAAGTCCAACCTCTGCCAAAACTCGTTAACTCTCATATTGTGCTCTCTGGATTGCAGATACTGACAATAAGTCTCCAAGCTTTTCCTGCTGGACTGAAGACCATGCTGGTAGATGTTCAAATGAAGTAGCTTCACCCTTAATAGAAGCTCTGAGTAAGCATAGATATAAAGAAAACAGTTCATCACTAACATTATTTTGTGATGCCTGCACTGGACAAAACAGGAATGCTCATATGGTTCATTCTCTCTACTGGTGGCTGTTAACAAAATCTCCAGACTCGATAAAGGAAATACGCATTACTTTTGCAGTGCATGGTCAATCCTACTTACCTGTAGATCAACTGTTTGGTACTGTGGAAAAAAGCCTTCAGAAACAATCTGAAATACTAACTCCTGAACAGTATCACAGGATTTATCAGAAAATTGGGAATGTTCAGAAACTAGGAATAGACTGGGATGTTCTGAACTTCGAGGACCTCTGCCAAAATTTGAGAAAGTCAGTGGGGATAAGAGACATGAAATGGATTATACTCAAAGAGAAACAGAAGGGGAAAAGAATCCATGTTGTTTTTAGGATGGAGCTCTCATATGGATGATCCATCGAAAAGTTATACGACCTTGCTAAAAAGAGGTGTAGCAACAGATCAGATCCATCACCCAAATGTTGTCAGTTTGGTACAGCCAATAAAATGAGAAAAGAGAATGATTTATTCTACCTTCTGAAACAATGATTTGGTAATAATTGGAACGAAGATGAGTCCTTAATATTTTATGTTGATGTACTGCAGAGAGATTGTGTGGTAACCAATAAGGAAGATAAAGCTGAAGATGTAGAGTGTGATTGCTTGGAGGAGCAACCAGGATATCAAATGTTTGAAGAAAGTTTGAAGGAATAATACCCAGCAAATTCTGAACATTATTTTTTAATTATACATGGGAAAATTGAAATGATGTTTTTGATAGTGATCTCCAAAATATGATTTTATTTTCAGTACCTCATAAAAATTAATTTTACAATTATTTTAAAATAATAAATTAACTAAGATGTGAAAAGAATTATTAATAATTTCAATTTAACTTCTTATAAAAGTTTTAGATAATTTCGAGAAAAACGTTCAATCAAATGACTAATTTTGATTTTTTTGTTTCAACAACAACTGGATACTTGTTCCTGTTTCCTTTGTATTGTGTCTTATTGGTGTAAATGAAGGATAAAGATTGGATTCCTGTTTTCCAATTATGTAAATTTGTTTTAAAACATCATGTCCATTTGACTGCTGCAAAACGAGAAAAGTCCATAGATTTCAAAAATTCCGTTGGCAACACTGCCTTTAAATAAAGAGTGACATTTGTCTCACTCATTCCATTCTTCTTCGTTAAAGCTTAATAATTTCGCATACACAACTCCTAATTTACTTCACAACTTTGACTAATATTAGTTTTTTGCTTCTCCAGTAAAATTTTTATTTGTGGACTAATCACGTTTTGAAAAGTTACTCCACATTTCCTGGCCTATCTTTGCACTTTTTGCCCTATTCAGTTTTCAAATGCTGTTCTGTTGGCATCATTTTAACTTCCACTCCATCATTATTGGCAATCTTTTGTTAGTAAGGATGTTCTAACAAATGTAATTAAATGATATTTCTTGTATTTGCTTTTGATTATTTGCAGTAAACAAAGAAAATTACATGAGTGGCTCTTTGTTTACTCAAGCAACCTCGCAAAACAATGTATGACATGGTACTCATTGGGTGATAACTCCAGCATCATGTACAAATGGCATTAACCACCCCTGTATTGACTGACCAAGTGCAACAGACATTCCATTCCACAAACTGACATCCATCACCTGTACAGCACAATACACGCATTACATTCAACATTCTGGTAGTTACACTGGTTTTTTATGTACCAGTATTTCACATTTTTGAAGGCTTATCTCACGGTTAGATTAACCAGAGATCTCTTCAATACATTAACTAGAGAAATGAGTTCTCAAAATTTCATTACTCTACATTAATTATTTTTTGATGTTGCTACTTTTTTTTACTGATGTATATCTCTGGTAGTTTGTGAAACTGTAGTTTCTTGGATAACAATGTAACATTCATGTTGCTCAGTTAAAGTTGTCATAAATTGGACAACACTTCTTTAGATTTATCCAACCTTATACTTTAACCATCCTCAGAGTCTGAATAGTAAATGCATATGGATTGCTGCGATGTGATTTGAGCTAATTTTTTTCCTTCTTTTCCTCCTCCGCCTCCCCCCCTCCAATGACTTAAATCCTCAACAACATCCCACTGAGTAGTCTTAATATGATCTTCCCTCTAATACATCCACTGGGGCGTAAAAATATCTTTGAATTACTTCACTTGCGAGCAGATTGTTGATATATTGAAGCAATATAGGCAGTATTATCCAAATACACATTTGCATTCCATTAAGGATCACTTGGAAGTCACAAATTTTCTGCAAATAACTCTCAGTAAGTTTTATAGAAATGAAATTACTGCTTTATGTTTCTGATAAGGAATTTCAGACTATATATGATGGTATCTGTTCTTTCGGACATGTCCAAAAGAACAGATACCATCTTCATATATAGTTAAGGCTAACTGGCCATTGACCTCCTTCTTCTGTGCGGATGCACACGTATTGCCCAAACTCTTACAGGACTCGGTAAGATTGTCTGCCATGAGTAATGAGTGTAATGGGCAGGGGCACTACAAATGTAGTGTGTGGACATTAAGTTGGGAATATTGGTGTCAAGGGGAGCATGCAAGGGAAACGTCCCTGCAGTCACGCTATTCTCTGTGCCCTCAGAGGCTCAGATGGATAAAGCGTCTGCCATGTAATCAGGGGATCCCAGGTTCGAGTCGTGGTCGGGGCACGCATTTTCAACTGTCCCCGTTGATGTATATCAACGCCTGTCAGCAGTGTAGGGTCTTGATTTAATTATCATAGAATTTCAGACTGTCATTCCATTCTGAATTCTATTTAGCTTCAAATCTATGATCCAGTGGCACTTCTGATCAAATTTTTCATGAGCTTGCAACTTACTTGGTTAATCAATTATGCAGCATTGTATTAAAGGACTTACAGAACATGCAGATGACAGCCACTATACTTGTGGGAACCTTGAGATTCTTGAGATTCTGAAACCTCTGACATCCCAGGGAGAGGATCTTTGGTGTGGGATGGGCGGAGGGGGGGGGGGGGGAGGACCAGAGACTAGCAGTGATGTTGTAATGCTGTGGAAGCTCTGTAAATTTGCTCTAAGCAATAAAATGATTCACATATAACCTTGCCATACACTATTTGGTAGTGGTTCTAGTATGTCATTGTGTCCTACTTCTACATACTTTTGCTAGATTGCACTTTGGAAAAAGAGACAGTAAGTTTGATTTCATAGTACAAGTAGTTACTTTTGAAATCCACACAGATTTTTGTCGAGATGACTGGAAACAGAAGTGGGTTCAGCCATCCTGCTACCTTGTTGTTTGTTTCACTACATAAAATAGCAGAGTTATTATATAAGTTCTATGCTTTTTATTACTGTGCATGAAGTATTTCAGGTTAATATGTACTGCACAAATATTGTATTGGCAATATTGTATTGGCCCTCTTGTATTGATTTTCAGGTGATAAATGTGCCCTGAAAGAAAGTACTGGCAAATTTGGTGGTCATTTAACTGAAGACAATAATGTTCCTGGTTGTGGTGGTATTGGGTATTGTTGTGTACCACAAGAAGAAAATGCCACTGCCGAGTGTGGTGTCACTGCCAGACACCACACTTGCTAGGTGGTAGCTTAAATCGGCCGCAGTCCATTAGTACATGTCGGACCCGCGTGTCGCCACTGTGTGATCGCAGACCGAGCGCCACCACACGGCAGGTCTCGAGAGACGTACGAGAACTCGCCCCAGTTGTACGACGACGTTGCTAGCGACTATACGGACGAAGCCATTTCTCTCATTTGCCGAGAGACAGTTAGAATAGCCTTCAGCTAAGTTAATAGCTACTACTTAGCAAGGCGCCATTAGCCTTAAATAGCTTGTATATAAAGAGTCACTTGTATCGCCACAATCTCCAGACGTCTCATCAAGAACGATGTATACAAGGATGTATTAAAAGTTAAGTATATTCCAAAGATACGTATTTTCTTTATCACATTCATTAAGTCTCCTGTTTCAGACCTCACTCCATCCTTCGTGAGTTAGCGCGTGCATCTTGGCTGCCTCTTTCAATTAGTGTGCGTAGTGTTGGCAAGTCTGCCGACACTACACAGAGTGTGAAATATGAAGAGATATCCAACACTACAATATTTGTGGGAAACTTTGTGAAATCAAATATTTCTGTTTTATCTCTTGACTAATTTCTGACACAGGATGTGTGTTATGACCAGTAGTGGGTAGGTGCTTCTGAAAGACACTTAATAAAATGGCTAAATTCATTGCAGACACCACTGGCCACTCTACACTGCAACTCTGAATCATCATGAATACAAACACTTCTATTAATCATTGATATGTCCCACATAGACTATACTGTGATTGATCTGTTGTAGTTACTAACATAATGTAAGTACAGTCATTTTTCTTTTCTCTATTGCTTCTGCATAGTAGACAAGGAGAAGAATAACTTTTATTTATTTTGGTTATGATCCTATGAATTAATTTAACTGACTTTGCATCTTGACATTGTTATGGTAGTTTCATGTGTTAACTAAACAAACATTTATTCTTGTATGTATCTCCTACAGTCTCACTAATGAAAATAGTTTTTGCTTAATGTTGCAGCTTTAAAACTGAAGTTAATTACCCTGTTATGAGATAGACGGTTCAACTGTTTAATAATGAGCTCATTCATGAATCCCACAAACCAAATCATTTTAATTTATGTGGATGTTCTAAAAGGAATCTGCAGTAGAATGAGATGTATTATGTGAGAAGAAACTAAACAGTATTGATAATGAATTTAAAATTGTAAATTCTGGTAATGTTCCATACTTATGCAGACAGTATTTAAGATGCAGAAAATGTCAAATAGAAGGACACTGTGAAAATTTTGATCTTCACATTTCATTTTACCTCCAACAGGCTTCCAGGACATAAGTGTAAAACAAATAATATGTATCCCACTGTCACATAAATAAATTCAGAACCCTTTCATAGCAAGCATGGGATGTGTGTCCCACATATGGTTCAAATGGCTCTGAGCACTATGGGACTCAACACTTTAGGTCATAAGTCCCCTAGAACTTAGAACTACTTAAACCTAACTAACCTAAGGACATCACACACACCCATGCCTGAGGCAGCATTCGAACCTGCGACCGTAGCAGTCCCGCGGTTACGGACTGCAGCGCCAGAACCGCTAGACCACCGCGGCCAGCTGTCCCACATATGAATTTATTTCTCTGAGTTCACATGGATGTGGAAGTCCCACATCTGTGTAGTGCTCTGATCTAGCATTGAATGCATCAACTGTTTGGAGACCACTGGCTCATTGTTTGAAACCAAATGTATGAGATATCACTTCATTGTTTCAGTGGTGCATTGTGTGCCTTGTGTCTTAGCTGTTTTAAGTATTTTTTCTTGTCTGCAATTGATAATCTCTCAGTATTATATTTTCTTTCCTGTCTGCTATAGATAAGCTCGGTAAAGATGTTTGTTGTCTTTTTTACATTATTGGTTAAAAATATACAGATTTGTGCACATATTTATTGAATATTTTCTTCTGTGGCTAGTGGGAATGGCATCATTCCATCGACTGTCATTCTGTTTCAGGCTCAAAATGGTGAACCTAGGTTTCATCATCTGTCACAATCCAGGACAAGAAGTTCTCTCCCTCAGCCTCAAAATGTTGCAACAAATCAAGACAGATGATTTTATGCGTGATCTGTGACCCACCATTAGACACTGTGGGACCCATCTTGCAAACATTTTTGAATATCAAAGAGTACAGATAATTGCATTCACACTCCCTTTGCTAATTGACAGATGCACTGCCAACTGTCAAGTCCTAATGTGTCTGTCCTCACAAATGACAACATTAGTTCGATGCAACATGTCAGGTGTGACAGCCGTGGATGGTCTCCTTGAGCACTGCAAATTGTGGAGCTCTGACGAACTGTCTTCTGATGACATTTCCCTCCATGCCTAGTGACTAACTGTACTTCTATTGTGTTTGTGAATATTTCTCACAGTTTATTTCTCTGCAGTGAGAAATTCAATGGCATATTGTTTGTAACGAAATCACCTGTAGGCACCATTTTGAGACTTTCCTGTAGCTATGCTATTTCTCTTAAGTGACAGAAACTTGGCGTGCTCACTCAGTAGACTTCATACAATACATCCATAGCATCTTGTATTCATAGCATTGTTTTCAGCTGAGAAAAAAAAATTCTGCGAATTACTTTCTGGACAACCCTCATGCAATATCGCCAGAAAACCACAGTGTTTTTATTTCTTCTCCCTGGACTTTAATTTCTATTCCAAATTTTTCGTTTATTTTCTTTATTCATATATTAGCTCCTTCAATTTTTGTGTGATCTTTTGAATCACTATGTGTAATTAAGTTTGATCCCTCATTTCATCATGCATGTGCATACTATCTTTATGAAAAAAAAAAGACTGCTTGCTTTGTAGTATTAGCACATGAGTTTTTTGGCCTTGAATTGTGTGCTTATGCAATGACAATTCACATGAAAATTGATCACCTACATTCAGTGGTTCCGCAGACATGTTCCTGCACTCCACTGGAAAATTTCATTGCTGAATTCTAACACAAAAGAAACAAAGTAATGTGTTCCTGTTAGAGGCGATTGTCTTCGAACTAGGGCCCAGTTGAGTCCAAAAATGTCTGCATTTTTTCATTCATTCAGTCATTCCACTATTCGAAGCACAGTGGTCAAAATAAATGTCGCAAATTGCTTTATTGTCAATACTGGACATAATATGTTTTGTTCTGTCAGACACAGCTGCAAGAAAACAAAAATAACAAAGATAAATACAGTTCCACTTGATAAACTCAAACAGTGTTATGGGAAACCTATATAAACAATAAGACTGTTTATGTAGAACATCAATAATCTCTGCCACAATGCTTTTTGAAGTGGCCATGTCCATCCAGGCTATGGAAATGCATTGACATTGATTTTGCTGGTATATTTTGATTGGTAGTAGTTGCTTACAGTAATTTCCTTTTGTTGTTCCATGAAATCCACCATTACTGTGAGTACATTCATCAGCTTTGTCTTCTACTTTTTGTCTTTAAGGTCCTCCTAAGGTCATTGTCTTGGACAATGGACCACAATTCATGTCAGCTGATTTTCAACAGTTTTGTGACACAAACTTCATCCACCGTGTGACTGCTACATCTTCTCACCCTC
Source organism: Schistocerca nitens (assembly GCF_023898315.1). Taxonomy (NCBI): domain Eukaryota; kingdom Metazoa; phylum Arthropoda; class Insecta; order Orthoptera; family Acrididae; genus Schistocerca; species Schistocerca nitens. The sequence continues at coordinate 211,589,393 of NC_064623.1, read as the reverse complement.
AGTCTAACAGTGAAGCTGAATGGTTCATTCAAACATTTAAAATTTACATGGAGATACCCTATTGCCCCCACGAGTGGAAGCAAGCCTTCAAGATTCTTCTGCTCTCCTATCATTACTAGGCACCTGATATGAAGTCACAAGCAGAATTATTACACGGCTGTAGACACCGTAACCCATTGCACCCCTGTGGCTAAACGTGATCAGACAAAGTTGCAGCTACAAGATGTAGTCTCCTTCAAAGTGTTTGGCAAGAAACAGAGTTGGGGGCACGGTGTCATTACAACAGCCACTGGACACTGTTCTTGCATCGTACGAGGTTCCACTGGGTTGCATCAGCGTCACCAGATCCAGCTTCAGAATGCTTTCTAGTATGTCAGTGATTCTGCAACAGCCTTTTTACCTGCAGACCCAGAACGCCACTGAGGTTCACACCAGCAGTTGCCTCCACCTCCAGTTGCGGCTAGCACCATCTGCAGAGGTGCCCATAGAGGATGACACCCCACTGCCACTGCTGCCACCGCCACCACAATTTCGCTGTCACCAATGTCAGTGCCCATCCTGCATCCCGAACTTATGTCTCTGGACGAGACACGCCCAGACGGTCATCACGCTTCCCCTAGAAGATGCACTTGCTGTTTGTCTGACTACAACATCTGTGTCTCTGGAGACAGGTTTGTACTGTCTGACCAGTTTTCTCGGCATGTGTTCCTGGTCACTTCCTAGGTGGATACCAGGGTGTGGGCAGATAGCTCCCAATGGCTACAGTTACACTCCTTGTCTCCTTATATGCGTTCTCATTTAGGGCTACTCCCCTGTCATCATCACATGCCACCACACTACATGATTATGGTGCTGAGGTTTGGGGGAGATGAATGTGATGCCGCCTGAAGAGTGAGGAGCAAAAGCAAGGTTAGTTCCTCACAATGTAACAACATGAAACTATAGTTGCCGCAAGTTGCATCAATGAGTGAGCAACAATGGCATAGTCATACCCAGAAACGTTTCACTATGCTGCCACATTGGGTCCTCTACTTAAGATCGAGCCCAGGACGGCTCATACCAGTCCATGATCATCAAGTAAGATTTAGCATCATTATCTACAAGGCCAGCTGTGTGATTGATGTGTTGGGCAGAACACTAAGCGAAAGTTATTGTGAAATGTACTCTTGAGTGAGAGGCTTGCTTTTTGCCGGTATCAAGTGACACATCAATGTTCAGAGACAGTAGTGAATACATCCCTGTGGAAATGGGCTGTAAAAAGTCAAGTAATTCTTCTTGTCTATTTTATAATGAAGGGAACTAATATCCTACATATTATAGTATCCACTCAGTCTCCTCCCATTGTACAGGCTAGTGTATTTCATCCAGCACAACACTGTAAGTGATGGAAGTCCACACTATTTCTCTGTAGGCCACACACTTGATGTGTGTTATCTCTTGCCCTTTCTGTAAATGGGAGCGGCCTATGCTGTTTTTCAGACACACAGCACTACTTATTGTGAATTTGATTCTCAACAAATATGAGTTAGGAAAGGAATTAATTCCTAGGAATATTCACTATAAAATGTAACTGAGATTCTGTCAAGGTCTGCTGCCTTGTTCACTTTAAGTAGTCGTAACTGTCTCTCAATTTTCTTTTTTATTTCTCTCTTTGTGAGCCATCAGTCTTCTGGCTATTTTGATGCAGCCATTCACGAATTTCTCTCCTGTGCCCACCTTTTCATCTCAGAATAGCACTTGCAACACACATATTCAATTATTTGCTGCATGCCTCCCAATCTCTGTCTTCCTCTACAGTTTTTACCCTCAGCAGCTACTCCTAGTAGCATGGAAGTTATTCCGTGATGTTAACAGATGTCCTGTCGTCCTGTCCTTTCTCCTTGTCAGTATTTTCCGGCATATTTCTTTCCACTCCAGTTCTGAACAGAACTTCCTCATTCCTTACCACCGAGCGAGGTGGCGCAGTGGCTAAGCACACTGGACTCACATTCACGAGGATGATGGTTCAATCCCGTGTCTGGCCGTCCTGATTTAGGTTTTCCGTGATTTCCCTAAAATCGCTCGAGGCAAATGCCAGCATGGTTCCTTTGAAAGGGCACAGCCGACTGATTCCCCATCCTTCCCTAATTCGATGAGACCGAATACCTCGCAGTTTGGTCTCTTCCCCCAAACAACCCAATCCCCATTTCTTACCTTATCAGTCCACCTAGTTTTCAACATTCGTCTGTAGCACATCTCAAATTCTTCGATTCTGTGCTGTTCCGGCTTTCCTAAAGTCCATGTCTCTCTACTACACGATACACATCTCCAAACGTCCATTCTCAGAAATTTCTTCCTCAAACGAAGATCTATGTTTGACACTAGTAGACTTCTCTTGGCCGGGAATGCCCTTTGTTAGTCTGCCTATTCTGTCCTCCTTACTCTGTCCATCATGGGTTATTTTGCTGCCTAGGTAGCAGCATTCCTTGGATTCGTCTAATTCACCAGCTGATCACCAATTCTGATGTTAAGTTTGTCACCTCACATCTGCTATTTCTCATTACTTCCGTCTTTCATCGATTTGCTCTCGATACATTCTGGACCCATTAGACTGTTCATTCTATTCGACAGATCCTGTAATCCTTCTTCACTTTCGCTGAGAAAAACAATGTCATCAGCGAATCTTATCATTGATATTCTTTCACCCTGAATTTTAATTCCGCTCTTAAATCTTTCTTTTATTTCTGTCATTGTGTCTTTGATGTACAGACATCCCTATTGTACACCAAGCATTTGGTTCTTGGTCTCCCACTCCTACTGTTCGCTCTCGGTTTTTGTACATTTTATATATTACCCATCTTTCCCCATAGCTTACTCCTACTTTCCTCAGAGTTTTAAATACGTTGTACCATTTTAAGCTGTCAAACGCATTTTCCAGGTTGACAGATCCTTTGAACGTGTCTTGATTGTTTTTTTTTTTCTGTCTTACTTCCATAACCAACCGGAACAACAGAACTGCCTCTCTGGTGGCTTTATCTTTCCCAAAGACAAATTTATCATCATCTAACAGATCCTCAAATTTCTTTTCCATTCTTCTCTATATTACTCCTCTCAGGAACTTGGATGCATGATCTGTTAAACTGTATGTGCGATAACCCTCTGTAAGGATAACGTTTTTTTCAAAAGTCTGATGGTATGTCACCAGTCTCATATATTCTACGCACTATAGTCGTTTTGTTGCCACTTCCCCCCCCCCCCCCCCAAGTGATTTTAGCAATTCCGATGGAATGTTTCCTATCCCTTCTGCCCTATTTGATATTAAGCCCTCCAAAGCTCTTTGAAATTCTGACTCTAATGCTATATATGGTATCTTTTCTCTAGCGCCACCTGCTCCTATCACATCATCAGACAAGCTCTCCCCCTTGACAGCAAAATACGAGGAATGAACATTTTCTGCCACCAGGATTCGAACTACTAAACCTCCAAGTCGAACACCACAGCAGGGGCATGCAGTAGTCAACTTTTTTTTAATTATCTTATTTTTTCGTTATTTTTCATTGCATTTGTTTGGGGCAGACGTCCTGTGACACCTATTCAAGTTCACCATTGATCCATTTACTCATTTCTTTTTTAATACAGAAAGCAGCTAACCCTCTTGGTGTGGCAATTGCACACTAACGTTGTGTACCAGTAACACCACCAGTTTGAAGTTGCAACACTTCTTTATTGATTACATATACACATGAATTCATCAGTAGTAATAATCGATTAAAAACATTTGCATATCAAGGCCAGGACGTCGAAGGCTTTTGAGAGATCTAGAAAAATACCTGCAGCTAATTTATGCTGATCAAGGGATTTTAAAATGCAGTCTAAGAACTCGAAAATTGCTGTCTGTGTAGATTTAGACTTTCTAAAACCATGTTGTTAGAAGAGTTTTTCTAGAATTTTTGAGAATGAACTTGACTGTGACACGGGTCGGTAGTTTGATATTTTTTCAGAAGAACCTTTTTTTAGCAGTGGTGAAACTTTTGCTATTTTAAAAATATATGGAAATACACCAGTTTGTAAAGAGAGGTTGAAAATTCTTGCCAAGGGGTTTGCTATGTGGTGAGCACATGCTTTTAATATGAAATCAGGTACTTCATCAAGACCACTTGACAATTTATTGCTTAATGATTTAATTTTACTTATAATTTCATTGGGGTTTGTTTGATACACATGCATAGAAGCAGTCGAGACCACCGACTTGCTGGAGAAACTTGGGACTGGAGGTCTTCAGCTAGTGGGGTGAAGTATTCACTGAACTTTTCCACAAGTGTATTTGGGTCTGTGACTTTTGAGCCTTCTAGTGTTAATGATACATTCTTTTTCTTTGGCACTGAACTACAAGTTTCTTTCTTTATAACTCTCCACGTGGATCTCATTTTGTCAGATGAGCTTCTTATCAAATTCTCATCCCACAAAATTTTTGCCTCTTTGACTACTCTACCATAGGTTCTTTGGTAGGCTTTTGAATAACCTGCGAATTCTTGGGTTACTCTATATTTCTTACGAGAGTACTGCAGAAGTCTGTTTGTCTCACTGGAAATTTTTATGCCTTTATTTGCCCATTGCTTATTATTGTTAGATTTTACTGTTTTTGGAAATGCTACATTAAAACAGTGAAGAAAGATGCTCTGAAAACACATGTACATGCTGTCAACATTGTTCTGAGCTGCGATGCTTTCCCAGTTTTCCTTCGCCAGTAAGAGATTAAAAATTCTAATGTTATCTTCAGAAAAGGTTCTTTTTCCAACTACTTTTCCGGAACTGCTACTTGTTGTCATTTCTATACACAGCAGCTGTGCCTCATGATCACTATAACCCATGCTCTGTATTCTGCTTGTGAATCTGTAAGTTGTTTCTAATATTTGGTCAATAATGAAATTTGTGCCTTCTGTTAATCTTGTTGGACAGTGTACTGTGGGGATCATATTGAGTGTGTTGGTCATATTTATCAAAGCATCTCTGGTGTTGCTGCCTTTTGAAAAATCAATACTGAAAACCCCACAAAGCACTACATACATATTCAGTATACTAATCCTGTTCAGCAGAACCTCTAGTTTATTCATGAAGACTGACAGGTTTCCACTTGGTGCTCTATATACACTCCTGGAAATGGAAAAAAGAACACATTGACACCGGTGTGTCAGACCCACCATACTTGCTCCGGACACTGCGAGAGGGCTGTACGAGCAATGATCACACGCACGGCACAGCGGACACACCACGAACCGCGGTGTAGGCCGTCGAATGGCGCTAGCTGCGCAGCATTTGTGCACCGCCGCCGTCAGTGTCAGCCAGTTTGCCGTGGCATACGGAGCTCCATCGCAGTCTTTAACACTGGTAGCATGCCGCGACAGCGTGGACGTGAACCGTATGTGCAGTTGACGGACTTTGAGCGAGGGCGTATAGTGGGCATGCGGGAGGCCGGGTGGACGTACCGCCGAATTGCTCAACACGTGGGGCGTGAGGTCTCCACAGTACATCGTTGTTGTCGCCAGTGGTCGGCGGAAGGTGCACGTGCCCGTCGACCTGGGACCGGACCGCAGCGACGCACGGATGCACGCCAAGACCGTAGGATCCTACGCAGTGCCGTAGGGGACCGCACCGCCACTTCCCAGCAAATTAGGGACACTGTTGCTCCTGGGGTATCGGCGAGGACCATTCGCAACCGTCTCCATGAAGCTGGGCTACGGTCCCGCACACCGTTAGGCCGTCTTCCGCTCACGCCCCAACATCGTGCAGCCCGCCTCCAGTGGTGTCGCGACAGGCGTGAATGGAGGGACGAATGGAGACGTGTCGTCTTCAGCGATGAGAGTCGCTTCTGCCTTGGTGCCAATGATGGTCGTATGCGTGTTTGGCGCCGTGCAGGTGAGCGCCACAATCAGGACTGCATACGACCGAGGCACACAGGGCCAACACCCGGCATCATGGTGTGGGGAGCGATCTCCTACACTGGCCGTACACCACTGGTGATCGTCGAGGGGACACTGAATAGTGCACGGTACATCCAAACCGTCATCGAACCCATCGTTCTACCATTCCTAGACCGGCAAGGGAACTTGCTGTTCCAACAGGACAATACACGTCGGCATGTATCCCGTGCCACCCAACGTGCTCTAGAAGGTGTAAGTCAACTACCCTGGCCAGCAAGATCTCCGGATCTGTCCCCCATTGAGCATGTTTGGGACTGGATGAAGCGTCGTCTCACGCGGTCTGCACGTCCAGCACGAACGCTGGTCCAACTGAGGCGCCAGGTGGAAATGGCATGGCAAGCCGTTCCACAGGACTACATCCAGCATCTCTACGATCGTCTCCATGGGAGAATAGCAGCCTGCATTGCTGCGAAAGGTTGATATACACTGTACTAGTGCCGACATTGTGCATGCTCTGTTGCCTGTGTCTATGTGCCTGTGGTTCTGTCAGTGTGATCATGTGATGTATCTGACCCCAGGAATGTGTCAATAAAGTTTCCCCTTCCTGGGACAATGAATTCACGGTGTTCTTATTTCAATTTCCAGGAGTGTATGTTAACAGTTATGAAATTAAGCTCTGGCAGTTTGGTAATGGTAAGTTCAAAGTCTTTTTCAGTTGAGTCAATATACGTTTTACTGACATCACAGAACTTTATTTGTTCTTTCACAAAGATAGCAGAGCCACCATGTTTGGAAAACTCTCAGCTAAAATCCCTGAATATGGAAGTTAATAGGAATATAAAAAAAGGGAGGAAGGTTTATCTGTTTAGCAAGAGTAATAGAAGGCAGATTTCAGACCACCTAACAGATCAAAACGAAAATTTCTGTTCCGACACTGACAATGTTGAGTGTTTATGGAAAAAGTTCAAGGCAATCGTAAAATGCGTTTTAGACAGGTACGTGCCGAGTAAAACTGTGAGGGACGGGAAAAACCCACCGTGGTACAACAACAAAGTTAGGAAACTACTGCAAAAGCAAAGAGAGCTTCACTCCAAGTTTAAACGCAGCCAAAACCTCTCAGACAAACAGAAGCTAAGCGATGTCAAAGTTAGCTTAAGGAGGGCTATGCGAGAAGCGTTCAGTGAATTCGAAAGTAAAATTCTATGTACAGACTTGACAGAAAACCCTAGGAAGTTCTGGTCTTACGTTAAATCAGTAAGTGGCTCGAAACAGCATATCCAGACACTCCGGGATGATGATGGCATTGAAACAGAGGATGACACGCGTAAAGCTGAAATACTAAACACCTTTTTCCAAAGCTGTTTCACAGAGGAAGACCGCACTGCAGTTCCTTTTCTAAATCCTCGCACAAACGAAAAAATGGCTGACATCGAAATAAGTGTCCAAGGAATAGAAAAGCAACTGGAATCACTCAACAGAGGAAAGTCCACTGGACCTGACGGGATACCAATTCGATTCTACACAGAGTACGCGAAAGGACTTGCCCCCCTTCTAACAGCCGTGTACCGCAAGTCTCTAGAGGAACGGAAGATTCCAAATGATTGGAAAAGAGCACAGGTAGTCCCAGTCTTCAAGAAAAGGGTCGTCGAGCAGATGCGCAAAACTATAGACCTATACCTCTGACGTCGATCTGTTGTAGAATTTTAGAACATGTTTTTTGCTCGAGTATCATGTCGTTTTTGGAAACCCAGAATCTACTATGTAGGAATCAACATGGATTCCGGAAACAGCGATCGTGTGAGACCCAACTCGCGTTATTTGTTCATGAGACCCAGAAAATATTAGATACAGGCTCCCAGGTAGATGCTATTTTTCTTGACTTCCGGAAGGCGTTCGATACAGTTCCGCACTGTCGCCTGATAAACAAAGTAACAGCCTACGGAATATCAGACCAGCTGTGTGGCTGGATTGAAGATTTTTTAGCAAACAGAACACAGCATGTTGTTATCAATGGAGAGACGTCTACAGACGTTAAGGTAACCTCTGGCGTGCCACAGGGGAGTGTTATGGGACCATTGCTTTTCACAATATATATAAATGACCTAGTAGATAGTGTCGGAAGTTCCATGCGGCTTTTCGCGGATGATGCTGTAGTATACAGAGAAGTTGCAGCATTAGAAAATTGTAGCGAAATGCAGGAAGATCTGCAGCGGATAGGCACTTGGTGCAGGGAGTGGCAACTGTCCCTTAACATAGACAAATGTAATGTATTGCGAATACATAGAAAGAAGGATCCTTTATTGTATGATTATATGATAGCGGAACAAACACTTGTAGCAGTTACTTCTGTAAAATATCTGGGAGTATGCGTGCGGAACGATTTGAAGTGGAATGATCATATAAAATTAATTGTTGGTAAGGTGGGTACCAGGTTGAGACTCATTGGGAGAGTGCTTAGAAAATGTAGTCCAGCAACAAAGGAGGTGGCTTACAAAACACTCGTTCGACCCATACTTGAGTATTGCTCATCAGTGTGGGATCCGTACCAGATCGGGTTGACGGAGGAGATAGAGAAGATCCAAAGAAGAGCGGCGCGTTTCGTCACAGGGTTATTTGGTAACCGTGATAGCGTTACGGAGTTGTTTAATAAACTCAAGTGGCAGACTCTGCAAGAGAGGCGCTCTGCATCGCGGTGTAGCTTGCTCGCCAGGTTTCGAGAGGGTGCGTTTCTGGATGAGGTATCGAGTACATTGCTTCCCCCTACTTATACCTCCCGAGGAGATCACGAATGTAAAATTAGAGAGATTAGAGCGCGCACGGAGGCTTTCAGACAGTCGTTCTTCCCGCGAACCATACGCGACTGGAACAGGAAAGGGAGGTAATGACAGTGGCACGTAAAGTGCCCTCCGCCACACACCGTTGGGTGACTTGCGGAGTATGAATGTAGATGTAGATGTAGATCTATTCCTGAGATTGAGGTTAATTTTAGTTCGTCATTTCGTAGCCAATGTTCAGTAATGCAAATTATGTCTATGTTTAGTGCATACTGGAGTAGTGCTTCCAACATGGAAATTTTATTTGTGAGTGACTGAACGTTATGGTGTAGTATAGCAAAATATGAATATTTAGTAACTTTAGTTGAAACGGTTTCTGATTCTTTATCTAATGGCATTTCTAATACAGCACTTACCCTGAACAATTTTCTGTATCTTTCTTGTGTGTGGCTTCTGTTCGCTGGTGGCAATCAGCAGGTGAGTTAACTTCTGGAGCTTGTATAAGTTTTGCTTCATCCACATCTGTCCTCCTCGGTTTAAACCATTTCGTAATTTTAGTTTGGCTGACGACTTGATTAATTGTTTCTTGCCTAATCTGTTTAAACCACTTGGTAATTTGCGTTTGGCCGATGGCACAGCTTGTAACTCGTCTAAAGCACTTCTTAACCTCCGTTTGTTTGTCACTTATACTTTTTTCTTCACTCTTCTTCTAAATGCGAGTACATATTTTTTCGGCTAGTAATTTCTTTCCTGGCGTATTTAAATGAAGTCCATGGACTGTATGGAACCTTCGCTCCAACCTGTTTGTATCTACAATATCGACATTCTTAAAGTTAGTGCATATTTCAGTGATACACTCGTTTGCAACATTAATTTCGCGGTTCACACACGACCAGGATGGTAAATCATGACGATGCGGGATGTTATTTAAACATTTCCTCATTTCTGTAATCACCTTGTATATCTCGTTTCTATAGACGTCGTTTGATCCTCCTATTAACACGGCGAAATCGTCTTTATTCAAACTAGCTACGTCAGTTGATGTTGTTAGGTCCGTTTTTTCACTCAATGGTGCCCCTGGCTTTATGAAACCAGATGCCTTGAAACTACATGTTCTCATCAACGTTGCAGAAATTTCACGGCCGTGACTATCACCTAACACACAGATTGTTTGTGTTTCACACTTTTTGAAACCGGAGGATTTAAGGTTCTTCTTCTCACCTGGCTAGTGTTGTTTTTTTGTCGCACGTACTCTAAATGTTCTTCAGTTTGCAGTTTCGCTGGAGATACGTTTTTTAACGTACCGGTAGTTTCCTTGTTGCATTGAAGTCTCTGGTAGTGCAGGTGTGCGCACTTATTTTCGGAGTTTTTAGAATATCTCCTGACGCAGAATTTTCACTGTTTGACCTATTTACAACGAGCAACGGTTTGCCTACTTTGTTTCCCAACATTTCAATCCTTTCCGACGTGTTCACTGAATCTACGGCAGAAATCACTTCAAAAGAGTTTTTTTGCACTAAATTTTCACTGTCTTTAACAAGAGAAGAAATAAGTTGCAGAAAAACTACTAAATCTCAGATTCAGAAAAAATTGAGAGAAAATGAAATACCTGAGTTTTTCACGAGGCTATCAGTCTTCCATGTAACGAACTGATTGTCCAAGATACTATTTGTAATTGTTTATAACAGACGCCTGTTCTCAGACAAATAATGTGAACACTGTCATTGTAAACGAAGCACATTTATTTATTTGTTTCTATTTCTGGTGTTAAAGTACTCTGATTAGTGTTAAATAGATAATTTTCAAAAAATAAAATTTATTTACTGGTCCTTTATCACCGAAAACTAATCAAAATGTCTATAATAGCTTACACCAAAATGCATCCAGTCCAATAGGACACTACAAAACGCAATTAGTCCATCACGTAAATCCTCTTATCTCGATAGTAAAACCTAAAATTTACGTTGTAATGAACACATTTGCATCAATCTGAGTATTACGTGTAAATTCTGGGGAAGTTAATGAAATACTTTCTGCGATGAAAGTTTTTGCGTCGTTATCAGCAGAAAAAAAGCTGGCATTTGACGGATCGGAGCCTAGAATGTCGATACCTTAATTGGGCAGAGAGGTTAGAAAATTTAAAAAAGGGAAATGGATAGGTTAAAGTTAGAATAGTGGGAATTAGTGAAGTTCAGTGGCAGGAGGAACAAGACTTCTGGTCAGGTAAATACAGGGCTATGAACACAAAATCACATAGTGGTAACGTAGGTATAGGATTAATAATGAATAAAAGAATTGAAACGTGGATAAGCTACTACGAACCGCATAGTAAACGCATTATTGTAACCAAGATAGGCACGAAGCCCGTAACTGCCACATTAGTACAAGTTTATATGCCAGATAGCTGAGCAGATGATGAAGTGATAGAAGAAATGTTTGATGTGATAAAAGAAATTACTCAGATAGTTAAGAGAGACGAAAATTTAATAGTCATGGGAGACTGAAATCCCACAGCAGGGAAAAGAAGAGAAGGAAAAGTAGGAAGTGAATATGGATTTTGTGTAAGGAAAAAAAGAGGAAGCGACTTGGTAGAATATTGTGCACAGCATAACTTAACCATAGCTAATACTTGGTTTAAGAATTATGAAAGAAGGTTTTATACATGCAAGAGGCCTGGAGACACTGGAAGACTTCAGATAGGTTATCTAATCATAAGACAGAGATTTAGGAAACAGGTTTTAATTTATAAGACATTCCCAAGGGTAAATGTGGACTCTGACCACAATGTATTGGTTATGAACTGTAGATTAAAACTGAAGAAACTGCAAAAAGGTATGAATTTAAGGAGATGGGGCCTGGAGAAACTGAAAGAACCAGTGGTTGTAGAGAGTTTCAGACAGAGCATTAGGGAATGACTGACAAATACAGGGGAAAGAAATACAATAGAAGAAGAATGGCTAGCTTTGAGAGATGAAATAGTGAACGCAGCAGAGGATCAAGTAGGTAAAAAGACGAGGGCTAGAAGAAATCCTTGGGTAACAGAAGAGATATTGAACTTAATTGATGATAGAAGAAAATATAAAAATGCAGTAAATCAAGCAGACGAAAAGGAATACAAACGTCTCAAAAATGAGATTGACAGGAAATGAAAATGGCTAAGCAGGGATGATTAAAAGATAAATGTCAGAATGTAGAGGCATATATCACTAGGGATGAGATAGATACTGCCTACAGATAAATCAAAGAGAACTTCTGTATGAATATCAAGAGCTCAGATGGAAAACCATTCCTAAGCAAGGAAGGGAAAGAAGAAAGATGAAAGAAGTATAGAGAGGACCTATACAAGGGCGATGTACTTGAGGGCAATATTATGGAAATGGAAGAGGAAGTAGATGAAGATGAATTGAGATATATGATACTGCGTGAAGAATCTGAAAGAGCACTGGAAGACCCGAACCAAAAAAAGGCCCTGGGAGTAGACAACATTCCATTAGAACTACTGACGGCCTTGGGAGACAAAACTCTCCACCATCTGGTGAACAAGATGTATGAAACAGGCGAAATACCCACAGACTTCAAGAAGAATATAATCATTCCAATTCCAAAGGAAGCACCTGTCGACAGGAGTGAAAATTACTAAACTATCAGTTTAATAAGTCATGGCTGCAAAATACTAATTCTTTAAGACGAATGGAAAAACTGGTAGAAGCCGACCTCGGGGCAGATCAGTGTGGATTCCGTAGAAATGTTGGAACACACGAGGCAATATTGGCCCTCAGACTTATCCTTGAAGACAGATTAAGAAAAGGCAAACCTACGTTTCTAGCATTTGTAGACTTAGAGAAAGCTTTTGGTACAGCTGACTGTAATACTCTCTTTAAGATTCTGAAGGTGTCAAGGGTAAAATACAGGGAGCGAAAGGCTATTTACAATTTGTACTGCAGCCGGATGGCAGTTACAAACGTCTAGGGGCATGAAAGGGAAGCAGTGATTGAGAAGAGAGTAAGACAGGGACGTAGCCTATACTCCATTTATTCAATCTGTGTATTGAGCAAGCAGTAAAGGAAACAAAAGAAAAAAATTGGAATAGGAATTAAAACCCATAGAGAAGAAATAAAAACTTCGAGGTTTGCCGATGACATTGCAATTCTGTCAGAGACAGCAAAGGACGTGGAAGAGCAGTTGAACGGAATAGACAGTGTCTTGAAATGAGGATATAAGATGAGCATCAACAAAACCAGAACGAGGATAATGGAATGTAGTCGAATTAAATCAGGCGATGGCAAAAGGAATTAGATTAGAAATTGAGACACTTAAAGTAGTAAATGAGTTCTGCTATTTGGTGAGCAAAATAATTTATGATGGTCAGAGTAGAGAGGATATAAAACGTAGACTGGCTATGGCAAAGAAAGCTTTTCTGAAGAACTGAAATTTCTAACATCGAGTATAGATTCAAGTGTCAGGAAATATTTTCTGAAAGTATTTGTATGGCATATAGTCATGTACGGAAGTGAAACATGGACAATAAATAGTTTAGACAAGAAGAGAATAGAAGCTACAGAAGAATGCTGAAGATTAGGTAGGTTGATCACGACGTAACTAATTAGGGGGTACTGAATAGAACTGGAGAGATGATGACTGAAATAAGAGGTCGGTTGGTGGGGCACGTTCTGAGGCATCACCAGTTTAGTATTGAAAGAAAGCGTGGAGGGTAAAAACCGTGGAGAGAAACCAAGAGATGAATACTCTAAGCAGATTCAGAAGGATGTGGGTTGCAGTAGTTACTCGGAGATGAAGTAGCTTGCACAGGATAGGGTAGCATGGCGAGCTGCGTCAAACCAGTGTCTGGACTGAAGACCACAACAACGCAGCCGGCCAGAGTGGCCGAGCGCTTCTAGGCGCTTCAGTTTGGAATCGCGCGACCGCTATGGTCGCAGGTTCGAATCCTGTCTCGGGCATGGATGTGTGTGACGTCCTTAGGTTAGTTAGGTTTAAGTAGTTCTAAGTTCTAGGGGACTGATGACCTCAGATGTTAAGTCCCGTAGAGCTCAGAGCCACTTGAGCCAACAACGCAACAACAACATGTTTTTTGCTTCTTCTGAAAATTTTACTTTCTGTGACATCATGCGTTTTGAAAAGTTGCTCCTCACATATAGCCACTGAGAGACCGCAAACCACACTATTACATTCATGGCAGCAAACGGTTGTATCTACCAGAGGATCTTAATATTCAAAAGTTACACCTTTTATAAAAAGAGAAAAATCCTGCAAATCCTGTATCACACAAACAATATCGACGGATTTTTGTGACAAACTATGGCGTAAATTTTAGGTAAACGAGCATTGACACACATTCAGCTTGTGCCAAATTCACAGCGACTCTTCTAATCTTGATTTACATATGAACAATTAGAAAGATACAAGTCAGATACCAACCTTGAATAAGCAGAAACAACGCAAGAGGAAAGCAGAGAGCTGTATGAGATGAAACGTTCTGAACATCTGAAGGCTAGAAAATCTGTGATTAAGAAAGCGGTCTGTTTGGATTACCAGATAAATCTTCCGCTACCGAATGTTTCAATCAATGAAGCATATTACTGTAGAGAGCTAACATTTTATCGATATTAATTTGCTTTCTTCTGAGAAATTTGTATTTTGCACATACAACGAAACACTTTTCAACAAAGGACTTACAACTACGAACAAAATTAGTAGTACATCAGTAAACGACTCAAGCTGGCATTCTTGATCAAACAACTTTCATGACTCGAAAGAAAACAACTCTAACTTCTGCACCACTTCAGTGCAGTAATGTGTTCGTTGTAAATAAGTATTGTAGTAGTTCTATTATATGTTTATTACCTTATAAATAAAAAAAAACATTTTTTCAAGTTTAAACTCAGTGCATTAATGTGATCTTAGTAAATGAGTGTTTAAAATGATTCTTCCATTTAGTGTTCATTAAAGTAAATGATCATTCCACTTGAGACCTGTGGAAGGTACATTACCTTATTTGTTTTAGTTGTAAATATTTCTCACGTATTATTGTTTTTCTGGGATGTTATACATCCTGAAGGACCTCCTCCCTACAGATAAATTGGTATGAAAATAAATCTAATCTAGTTGATGAACTGCACTGACCAAACAAAGAAAAAGTTGGGTCATATTGCCACAGAGAAAACTGGGAACCAGCACATGGCGCTCAGTTGTGTATCGCCAGTATATGTTAATAAAAGTAGTTAGAAATTTGAAACCAGTTGTAGGCTATACTATTACTTTTCTTCTCCTAGCCAAAACTGTACTGAAGCAGTTTGTCTCACAATTTTTCGATTCCTGATATATTTATGGAGTTTGCAGAGTGGAGAGGAATATTTATTGTGATGTATTGAAACGCCAGCCGCTGTGGTCGAACGGTTCTAGGCGCTTCGGTCCGGAACCGCGCGACTAGTACAGTCGCAGGTTCGAATCCTGCCTCGGGCATGGATGTGTGTAATGCCATTAGGTTAGTTAGGTTTAAATAGTTCTAGGGGACTGATGACCTCAGTTGTTAAGTCGCATAGTGCTCAGAGCCATTTTTGTACTTAAGCGTCGTTGTTATAACCATACATATACAAATTGAATAATACTTGAATCCATTTCTTATATAAGTATGGCAGGACAAGTGAGAATTCAAATTTTTGTGTTGGATTTGTCATTGTGAGGGAACCTGCACAGTAAACATAACCTTCAAGGATTAAAGTTCCGAGGACAACTAAACAACCAACAAATTTGTTTCGCTGTAACATGAAACAATACTTTTTCCTCCTCTGTATAACAAAAATGCCGCATTTCTTAAACTACGTACTTATGGTTAAAAAAGAAACATTACTTTTTCAAGTGCCTATATACAGGCAAAAACTAATGAATATGCAAGGGCTGTTATTGCATAATACCCATATTTGAAGTACCCATATTTGGTACTGAGTTCTTAACTCATTACATTTAATATTTACAAACTACCATACAAGTTCCGAACCTTCATTTCTATAGCTGTGTAACATTACATTTTTACATTTCAGTTTTTCAGTTATATGAAAAGGTCGTTCTAAACAGCTATACACAAATTAATTACTGTTTGTTATACTTCATGTAAGCAATAGCAAATGATTTGTAAGGATTATTGTAAAAATCTATGTGAATACGTTACCCACCCAAAATGTAAACATTGTCGAATCCTCAGAGCTGGGGAAAATATGGAGGACAAGGATTTCTGAAAACCCTCACGTTCACATAGACAAACGTCTTAATCTACCAGGTGTTAATGCTGGTGTGGTCTGTCATCACGCAGTTTGATTGGCCCATCCATCTTCGAAGGTACAGTAACTGGTGAGGGTATCTTCATATGTTGCAAACATCTATTTCACCCGCTGTCAGAGAGGTGTTTGGAAATGAAAGATCTTACCTAGAACAAGACGTCGCTCTGCTGCACTAACATAGAGATGTCAGAGCCTACTTGGATGAAAATCTACTTGGAAGAATGGATAGTTCGAGAGGAGTTGTTGAATACCCTCCACGGTTTCCACCTTTCATATCTCGGTTTCTACCGATTGGAGATCTTGAAAAATGAAGTTTATCAAGAGAAGCTAGATACACTGGACGTGCTACTAGAAACCATTGATGCATCCAATGCAGCAATCACGCCTACAACACTGACAGCCGTATTTGGGTCAACAATTCAGCGGCGTTGGTGTTATTAGGCTGCTAATATGGGGTCACTTTGAACACACAAAATAACTTCTCCCCCCCCCCCCCCGCCCTCCTTGCAAGGATTGTAACGGTAAGTCATATTGTCCGATTAATATTGACTATCAAAGAGCGTCCCGATTTTTCTGGACCCCTCTATATAGAAGTCCAAACCGATAATTTTTACGCACTTGGTTTCAACAGAAAGTAATTTCATATACTATGTCTATGAAAGAGAATAAGTTGCTTCTCTGGTCTAGTACCACATGTCTGCGACGCCTGAGATGCGTCGTGGTTCAATTTAAATCTGTGTCATACTTCTACCACAGTCTAACACGTTTAGTCACTTTACTCCTACTCGCTTTTGATAAACACTTTGACAGCAGCGCTCCAAGCGGGCGGAAGCTACACTTCCGAATTTGATAGCGATGAGTGCATGTAGTATCATTTATATTGATTTGTAACAATTTTTTTCACACAACAGGGAGCATGTTTAGCGCCTTAAAAATCGTCAACAAATAAAAGATGACACTACATTGGTTTTTTAGTTTCCTAAATTCTCTGGGTGCTATGATACGGTAGAATCATTGCAGTACAATTTATTTTGGATTGTTTTGCAGCTTACAGACATTAAATGGCTAAAAAAGCAGAAGACCTGACTTTTTGCAGAAAGACGTCGTATGTCTACACAACAATGTGAAGTTTTCGTCACTGCACTCAGTGAATACAGATTGTACGAAACTTTTATGATGTGCAATACGTACATTAGCGAGAGGTTTACTATCTTTTGGTTCAAAAAATCGATTTTTTAAATTGCATTTTTGGATCCATAAAAGTGTTTAGAATCCACCGCTGAAACGGTTTTTCCGAACGAAAATGTTTGTTATTCGTGGTTGCACAAAAAAACGCACCAACCTGAAATCGCCCTTTTTCACGCATCAGTTTTTTTTTCGGAAATTTCTACTTTGTAGCAGCGGAAAATTATTCTATGTGCTTGCCCATGACTAAAACTGATAAAGTGATCAAGGAATTTACAACGTACTACGGCTTGCCAAGCCGACGGCATTCCAATTCGCTGGAACAGATGAAGAAGGCAATTTGGGCAACGTATTTCCACAAGTGTTCGACGGATGACCACCCGCAACACCAAAATTGTCCGGCTGGGGAAACCAGTTGGTGCAGGTGGCGCATTGCAGAGGCTACCGGACATCTGGACGAATATCAACACGACCAGCTGCTCTCCAAAGAAGTTCAAATAGTGATTCATCCGATGTACGAGGCCCTTTCGGAGTTATTGTACCGGTGCTTGGGAGGAAACACACAAAATTTAAATGGAAGTTTGAACGCATGTGTTTGTAAGTAGTTTGGAAGTTAGCCCCCAAGCATTTGCATTCTCGTGCGAAGACTGTGGAGGTTCCGACTTTCCTGGCAGTGAGCAGCTTCAACGAGGGGTATTCAGCTATACTGAAGACCATGACAACGATGTACGTCACCCTGGGACTCTATTCGAAGCAGTTCGCCAAGCATTCGGACGACCACCGGATTCAAGCGGCCGAAAACCGCTTGTCGCCGGCCGTACGAGCGGCTCTGGAGCAGCGCAGGATGGCCCAGATCGAGAAGAACGCCCTCTATGAGGAAGAGGAAGGGGTAGTTTATAGACCCGGAATAGCAGATTGAACGTAAGTTGCATAATATTGCATTTATATGTAGTCAAATCTTCAAACTCGTTTTTCTCGAAATGATTTTTTTTTATCGCGCGGTATGGTAACTTCGAATCTACCGAACCGATTGTCATGATTCTTTGTTTCCGGCGAAGCTAACTAAATTGTCTAGGAGTTGTACTACTTTCATTCCGATCCATCAACTATAAATATTTTTACTTGGGCGACGAAGTCGAAAAATCGATGAAAAACCCAATTTTTTTTCCAATGGCCGTCATTTTGTTTCCTATGGTCCAAATAACTTAAACGAGGTACAACTCCTAAAGATATAATTCGCTTACGTTAACTCAATTTTGATTTCAGACGAGCCGACTGACCGCGCGTGCATGTCTACATCGAAATTTTGTTTCGTTCCGACGGCACTTCTGCCTTTGCTCTTCGACATTTCCGGTTGAAAAAAATCCAGTTCGTAGAGTAAATATCAATAAACATTTTGAGAAAATTTGACATTGACGTCTATAACACATGCCGAGAAAAAAATTCTCAAAGAACATGCTTTTTTCGGGCCAAAGATAGTAAACCTCCCCTTAAGTGTAACAAATAAGCCACCACAACCGTATCCGAAAGGAAAACCGCACGGGCGAAATAACAAAACGTCAAAAGGAATAGAACTGTTTCGGAACACAGAAGAATCCAGTTCCACAACTGCTGCCACATCTGAGGGACAAATGACAATAATCTGCAACACGTTACCTGATGAAACAAAAGTAATTAGATTTTCAACAATATTTGTGTATTATAAATTTGAGCGAAGTATAAGAATGTGCAAATCATTCGACTACATATAAAATTATTATGCGTTGAACAAACTGCTCATCATAATAAAAATTGAGAATAGAAATTTATGCCTCTCATGCGTTAAAATATGTTCACCTTCTCTTACTTTCAATGGAGCAGCTCCAGTTGTACACATGTACGAGAGTATTTCTTCATGAATTAAGTTGTAGCTTATGCCTCTGAAACAGTGAAATTCACCTGGTTTTACATTTATTCCAAGCGAGTGGTCATTGGAGGGCAGGGTGGAAGTCTGCTGCGTTTTCTGATGAAAGCTGGATCTGCCTCTTGTGCCAGTTATGACCGCATGTTGTTCAGGAGCGAAGTGAAGTTTTCGTTCTACGCTTGTGGAGCCCAGAGCCATTGAGCAAATCGATGTCTCTTTCCATGAGCTGCAGGCATCAACTCGTGTGTACGTTGAATCTTGTACGCATGCATTTTCAGATCTTTTGAAAGAATTTAATACAGTGAATTTGATGATGAATTCAGTTGTTGAGCTCGTCGGCGATTCGATTTTCTGGGGCTTACGGTCACATTGTCACGCACGACAGCAAGGTTTTGTTGTGTTTGAACAGAGCGCGATCGTCCTGTTTTCTTGACGTTTGAAATACACTCCTGGAAATGGAAAAAAGAACACATTGACACCGGTGTGTCAGACCCACCATACTTGCTCCGGACACTGCGAGAGGGCTGTACAAGCAATGATCACACGCACGGCACAGCGGACACACCAGGAACCGCGGTGTTGGCCGTCGAATGGCGCTAGCTGCGCAGCATTTGTGCACCGCCGCCGTCAGTGTCAGCCAGTTTGCCGTGGCATACGGAGCTCCATCGCAGTCTTTAACACTGGTAGCATGCCGCGACAGCGTGGACGTGAACCGTATGTGCAGTTGACGGACTTTGAGCGAGGGCGTATAGTGGGCATGCGGGAGGCCGGGTGGACGTACCGCCGAATTGCTCAACACGTGGGGCGTGAGGTCTCCACAGTACATCGATGTTGTCGCCA
The DNA here is from genome assembly GCF_023898315.1 of Schistocerca nitens. Classification (NCBI taxonomy): domain Eukaryota; kingdom Metazoa; phylum Arthropoda; class Insecta; order Orthoptera; family Acrididae; genus Schistocerca; species Schistocerca nitens. The sequence continues at coordinate 211,569,496 of NC_064623.1, read as the reverse complement.
GTGGTCGGCGGAAGGTGAACGTGCCCGTCGACCTGGGACCGGACCGCAGCGACGCACGGATGCACGCCAAGACCGTAGGATCCTACGCAGTGCCGTAGGGGACCGCACCGCCACTTCCCAGTAAATTAGGGACACTGTTGCTCCTGGGGTATCGGCGAGGACCATTCGCAACCGTCTCCATGAAGCTGGGATACGGTCCCGCACACCGTTAGGCCGTCTTCCGCTCACGCCCCAACATCGTGCAGCCCGCCTCCAGTGGTGTCGCGACAGGCGTGAATGGAGGGACGAATGGAGACGTGTCGTCTTCAGCGATGAGAGTCGCTTCTGCCTTGGTGCCAATGATGGTCGTATGCGTGTTTGGCGCCGTGCAGGTGAGCGCCACAATCAGGACTGCATACGACCGAGGCACACAGGGCCAACACCCGGCATCATGGTGTGGGGAGCGATCTCCTACACTGGCCGTACACCACTGGTGATCGTCGAGGGGACACTGAATAGTGCACGGTACATCCAAACCGTCATCGAACCCATCGTTCTACCATTCCTAGACCGGCAAGGGAACTTGCTGTTCCAACAGGACAATGCACGTCCGCATGTATCCCGTGCCACCCAACGTGCTCTAGAAGGTGTAAGTCAACTACCCTGGCCAGCAAGATCTCCGGATCTGTCCCCCATTGAGCATGTTTGGGACTGGATGAAGCGTCGTCTCACGCGGTCTGCACGTCCAGCACGAACGCTGGTCCAACTGAGGCGCCAGGTGGAAATGGCATGGCAAGCCGTTCCACAGGACTACATCCAGCATCTCTACGATCGTCTCCATGGGAGAATAGCAGCCTGCATTGCTGCGAAAGGTGGATATACACTGTACTAGTGCCGACATTGTGCATGCTCTGTTGCCTGTGTCTATGTGCCTGTGGTTCTGTCAGTGTGATCATGTGATGTATCTGACCCCAGGAATGTGTCAATAAAGTTTCCCCTTCCTGGGACAATGAATTCACGGTGTTCTTATTTCAATTTGCAGGAGTGTAGAAACCGTGCTCCCAAACTTCCGGACCAACTTCCGAACTAACGATTTGGTTGGAGCAGCATTAGGTCCGAGTATCACTCGCACTTCACTGTTTCCGTGGGACTTCATTGTTTTTGTAGTAACTTTTTATCAGTTGGATACATTGCTCAGTTGTCATCTACTCCATGACGAAAATAAACATCAAATAACAATGCTCACCACACAAAAGCTATCAGTGTCTAAATGGAAAGGATCGCATGTAACAAACATGGAAAAACCACGGCTGCCAACCGTCATATGACAAAATGGTGCAAAATTCAAATTCGTCTTCCCGGACACCCGTTAGTTTGTCGCTGAATATATGTTATCGGTAATTTTCTGCATTTGATAGCTCCAAATTCCATGTTTTTTCGAGACTCTACCGCTTTCCCGTACCCTAAGGCATTTCTCAAAGCATCCACGTTATATACAGTACATATACGTGTGCTCACGCGTGTGAACGATTTCAGTATAACTTGGTACACATATTCCTACTTTCAGATAACGGATGTTACCTATTAGAGTAATGTGTGTATGTGAGGGGGGGGGGGGGGCGGTTGGGGGAAGAAAAGAAACATAGCTATCAACGCGTGCACTCCCAGACCTTATTCACCCATAATGAGAGCACCTAGCGACCTGCAACAAAGTTTACCCAGAATTTCAAACCTTTCCGAAACTTCCTCTCGCTGACGACCCCTACAGTTTGACGAAAGGAAAAGAAGTTTATCGATTACTACTTTTTTGCAGTTCATGCAATAGGAGTGCCTCATAAGGCATGACGTTAAAATTTATTACTTCTATGCACACATAGCACTGAATGCAACTGCAAAATTAATCGTTGTGAAACATGTAATTCAGCAGATTTGACGTTATAAACAATGAGATGCGTGAAAAACTGCAGCAACTAGCATGGAGTTTAAATTTATTTAGTTTTTTACTAACTCTATTCGGAATAAATTTCGCAAATCCACATATGTCGCTGAGTGTAACTACAATGTTATATCATTGCACGACAGACAGTTCAATTAGATATGATGTCATAAATACTGTACGAAGCAAAGGGCCAGAAACTGCGAGGTACAGGCATGGACGCACGGCTATAAATAAATATTTGAACACCGCCGGGTTTCTGTGTTAGTAATTTATAAAAACAGGACTCAGAAAAGGACCAAATGGAGTCAAAACCTAAGAAACAATGGTGGTTCTCCATTATTCTCCTACGCCAAAAAAAGTTAGCGACATCTAAGCTGTGACATCTGTCGTAAACAATAGAAATTCCCTTGCATTCATCTCTTCGAATGTTTAAGGCATGTACACTGCAGATATCGAATGCAAATTTCTAAGATACCCATGAAATGAGTGTGTGAAATCCACAGTACTTTTGGACCTGATCTATAGCGATGTAAAGACGTTGAAAATCTGCTTGCGGGCAAACCTTACGCCGCAATATAGTCAGGTGGCATTTGGAGTGAATGTACGTAGCCGATAAACAGTCTACTCTGCATATCTGCACGCCCACTCCATAAATATTCGTAATCTGAGTAAGGCGCACGTCGGTTTATCTGTGGTCGCGACATTCATTTGTCAACTAACCAAGGTCTAAGCAGCTGAAACACAGTCTGGCACACAGTGTTGCGACAGCTGAACTGCTCTGCTCATTTCTCTTACACACTGCGGCAGTGGCGCGCCAAGCGGACGGTAACCTGCACTGCTGAATACGATATCAATAATATATCGTTTATATAGTTTTTAATGTGGTTTGTCCAAAAGAGAACGAACCAGCTTGATAAATTGAAGTAATAACAAAAATAAGACACCAAGATTTTCACCTTGACGGTTTCCTAAAACTACAGGAACTGTACATAGTTCAAATTTTCTTATGACTACAGACATTTACTGAAGATTATCGTTTGTTTTTAAGTACAAGAAGTATCGTGTCCCGCTTTATAGTCAGGTGCCAACTAGACACAGGAAGTAACTACATGGGTAGCTGAGGTCGTGCGGAGAGAACTGGGAGGTCGGGGGGTGGGGGTGGGGTGGGGGGGGGGGGGTGGAAAGGGTTTCAGTCCCAAGGCGTGCAGGTCAACCAAGGCAAGGGTAGACATAGGAACCACAGGTATTAGAGTAATAAATTTCGTAAATGGGAAAGAGACAGAGCTCCAAGCGCTTACGGAAAATACAAAATACTGGAAGTCGGCTAAAGCCATAGATTAACTCAGCCGAAATCTTTACATAGGACCTAACGGTGTTCAGTAAGGATAGATTAAATACACTTGGTGGCAGTGTGTTCGTTGCTGTCAGAAGTAGCCTGTCATGTAGCGAAATTGAAATATCATGCATGTTATACTTGACAATAGGAGTAAATTAATAATTGGCTTCTTTTACCAACCCCACGACTCGGATGATACAGTTGCTGAATAGTTCAAAGGAAACTTGAGCCTCATTTCAAATACACACATGAAAAAAAGTTTTGCATCACCCCAGTTCCCAGAACTCCTGAAGAATGACGTTGACTGTGGATATTTATCACAGGCACAGTCCCTTTGACTGTTCAGAGATGTCACTAAACCCGTCCAAAGATCTGAACAACCATGCTTGAGCATCATCTATTAGACGGAGGGGTTCTGACAGCTGATCAGTTCCAGTCATTCCATCAGGAAGGAGGTACGCGGCTCGTGTTTTCTGTAGTTCAACAACGCCGAGGTTTTACAACTCAAATTGTGCGCAGTGGGCTGCATGATTCGCAACTTCACTCCTGACGCCCATGGCGAGATCCGTCTTTGCAACCACGACACCAAGCAGTGCGGTACAGACGGGCCCAACAACATGCCGAACGGACTGTTCAGGATTGGCACCACGTTCTCTTTACCAATGAGTGTCGCATATGCCTTCAACCAGACAGCCGTCATGGACGTGTTTGAAGGCTGATCGCCTTAGACACACTGTCCAGTGAGTACAACAAGGTGGAGATTCCCTTATGTTTAGGGGTGGCATTATGTGGAGCCGACGTACGCCGCTGTTGGTCACGGAAGACGCCATAACGACTGTACGATACGTGAATACCACCCTCTGACCGACAGTGCAACCATATCGGCAGCATATTGGCGAGGCATTCGTCTTCATGGATGACAATTCGCGCCCCCATCATGCACATCTTGCGAATGACTTCTTTCAGGATAACGAATCTCGCGACTAGAGTGGCCAGCGTGTTCTCCAGACATGAGCCCTATCGAACATAACTGAGATAGATTCAAAAGTGCCGTTTATGGACGACGTGATCCACTAACCACTCTGAGGGATCTACGCCGAATCGCCGTTGAGGAGTGGGACAATCTGGACCAACAGTGCCTTGATGAACTTGTGGATAGTATGCCACGACGAATACAGGCATGCATCAATGCAAGGTACCGGCGGAAATGATGTTTATGTTGATATCTATTCCAATTTTGGGTACAGGTTCCGGAAGTGTTGGATCCGAGGCGATGCAAAACTTTTTTTGATGTGTGTATGTTTCCCACTCATGCTATTATAGTTGGTTTAGACTTCAATTACCATCGATATGTTGGCGAAAATACATAATCAGGTGATAGACATAAAACGTCGTTCAAAACCATGGTGAATAATTTCTCAGAAATTCATGTTTAACAATTAGTTCTGGAACCCACTCGAAATGTAAGTAGTTGGGAAAACATACCCGACCTCTTAGCAGCAAATAGTCCCGCTCAAATAGGGTGAATTATACCGGTTACAGGGGTTAGTGAAGACAAGATCGCCGTAATGAGGACAAATACCGTGTTTTGGTTGGCAGGAGAGCCAACACCGTGTTACTAGAGGAGGCCGAAAGGCACGCGTTTTAGCTCACGCAGGCTGGCGTGAGGTCTGAAACAGGACAAGGAAATTAGAATTTAGAAAAAAGGACGTAGCTGGTGGAATACTTCTTTAATCCATTAATGAGGAACGTCGGTCTTGACGGTACATGAATCAGTATCAATAGTAACTGATAATGGCGCCTTGCTAGGTCGTAGCAAATGACGTAGCTGAAGGCTATGCTAAACTACCGTCTCGGCAAATGAGAGCGTATTTTGTCAGTGAACCATCGCTAGCAAAGTCGGTTGTACAACTGGGGCGAGTGCTAGGAAGTCTCTCTAGACCTGCCGTGTGGCGGCGCTCAGTCTGCAATCACTGATAGTGGCGACACACGGGTCCGACGTATACTAACGGACCGCGGCCGATTTAAAGGCTACAACCTAGCAAGTGTGGTGTCTGGCGGTGACACCACATTCCTCCCCCGCAAATCGGCGGACGGTTGTGGTATAAGGCTTCCGCCCGCCGTGGGGAGGACCCCATGTTGACGTATGCGACGAGGTGGGAAGCCTAACAACAGGCGAGGCTGTGCCACCCGCACCCTGCCATTCGAACCGCGGGGAGCTAGGAAACGCCTGAAAACCTGCTCCGGAGTGCACGCCAACATGCGGTGTATGCACCCGCAGAGAGACAGGAAGGGCCGAAGGGTTGACCTCCATCGGGTCAGGGCACCCGATGGGCGAAGACGGCATATGGTCCAGAGCCGGTAAGAGTTCCATGTCGGAGGACATCTGGTCACGGGAAGCGATCGGCGGCGCGTGACCCAGGGAGGCGCCCGGCGGCTGCAGCGACGCGTCCACTGCGGGCGTCGCTGGCGGGAGAACAGGCGGCGCGTCGCCATGGAGCAAAATGGAAGGCAGCGTCGGTAACACCTGGGGCTGAGGCGAGCCAGTAGATGGATCCCCAGGGCGCTGACCGGACGGCACCGTCGCTGAAAGCAGACAGCGAGCGGCAGAACCCAGGCGACGACAGAGGCGCAGCTGATTGAGATGCCGGCGCACCTCCCCAGAGGCCCCCAAAACCAGATACATAGAGCGTCCGAGGCAGCGAAGAATGTGCCCTGCGAGCCAACGCCGTGAACCTCGGTAGTGACGATAGTAGACAACGTCGCCTGGAGCAAAAGCAGGTGGCTGCCGCTGCACAGTAACCTGATGCGGCGGATGTAACAAAGACATCAAGGTTCGATGAGGACGACCGTGGAGCAACTCAGTCGGCGAGCGACCATCTCGGGGCTGAGAGCGATACGAGGACAAAAAGAGCAATAACGCGTCCTCCCGAGAATGCGAATCTTTCAACTTCAACATCTGTGACTTGAAAGTCCTGACCAATCGTTCAGCGGCACCGTTTGACTGTGGCGAAAACGGCGCGGACGTCAAATATTGAATACCATGGGCCTTGCAGAATGACTGAAATTCTGCGACATGAATTGTGGGCCATTGTCGGAAACAATAGTCTGTGGAAGACCTTCAATGCAAAAGATAGCAGATAACACTTGGGTGGTGGCAGATGACGTCGTGGAAGACATCCGGACACCAAAAGGAAAATGACTGAATGAATCTACCACAACCAACCATCGAGCATTCCAGAATGGACCAGCAAAATCGATGTGTAAGCGTTGACAAGGGGAAGTGGCTTTTGGCCATGCAAAGAATTTCCGCGGTGGTGCTGATTGTTGTTCGGCACACACCATGCAAGAAGAGCACATATTCGTAATCGCGGCATCGATTCCGAACCAAGTACAGTGCGGACGAGCAAGTTGTTTAGTACTCACTATACCCCAATGTCCTTGATGGAGAAGCTGTAAGACAGAGGACTGTAACGAACGTGGTACCATGACCCTAGACTGATCATTATCAGAACGCAACAGCAAAACACCACGTCGAACAAAAAGTCTCTCCTTGTGAGCAAAAAATCGGCGAACCAACGCGTCCCCGTTCCGTGACTTTGACAAGGGCCATTGCGTAGCAACAAAACGCAAAACGGAAGCAAGGACAGGGTCTGCAGCTGTGTCTGTAGCTACACGATGAAAATCAATCGGAAACGATTCGACCAGGTCATCGGTTTCCGAATCAATGAACATGCAAGCAAGTTCGGAGGAATCTTATGCTCTATCCTCAGCAACAGGCAAACGGGACAACGCATCGGCGTTTCCGTGCTTAGCAGTGGACCAATACAAGATATCGTAGCGGTACTGCGAGAGGAAAATAGACCAGCGAATGGATTTCTGCGCTGTACGTGGAGGTACAGGCTTGTTCGGATGAAAAAGCGATGTCAAAGGTTTGTGGTCTGTGATGATGGTAAAGTGACGACCATACAAGAAATCATGAAACTTTGTAACACCAAATACGAGAGCCAATGCTTCTTTCTCGATCTGTGAATAATTTCTTTGCGCAGACGAGAGCAATTTGGACGCAAAGGCAATAGGGCGATCGTGTGATCCATCTTTGTGCCCAAGCACAGCACCGATCCCGAAATCCGATACATACACCATCGCAGACGAGAGCAATTTGGACGCAAAGGCAATAGGGTGATCGTGTGATCCATCTTTGAGCCCAAGCACAGCACCGATCCCGAAATCCGATACATACACCATCAACAAAAGGGGCTTCTGTGGATCGAATGGTGTAAGGCAAGTATGTGAAAGCAACGCCGATTTCAACTGGCGAAAGGCGCGTTCGCATTCCGTCGTCCAGACGAACGGAACACCTTTACGGCGTAAGCGATGAAGCGGAGCTGAAATGGAAGAGGCGTGTGGGATATGACGGTGATAATAATTAATTTTTCCCAGCACACTCTGTAGCTGCTTCAAATTCTGCGGCGAAGGCAAGTCTTGTATGGCACGGAGGTGCTCGGGACTGGGATGTATGTCCCAGGTAGGCCAAGGCATGAGCAAAAAACACACATTTGTCCTTCCGCAAGCAAATACCATTTTGTCTCAAGACCTGAAATAATATTCTGAGATTGGCTAAATGTTCTTCTTCCGTCTTTTCGGAGATCACAATATCGTCCAAATAGTTTGCTGCAGTAGGGACCGACGCCCAAACAGTTTGGAGATATTGCTGAAACAATGCAGGGGCGGATGCACACCCGAATGGCAGTCGTTTGAATCGATACAAACCAAGATGCGTGTTAACCACCAAAACGCGCTGGGATTCTTCGTCCACCGGTATTTGCAAGTATGCATCTGCTAGGTCCAACTTTGAAAAACATTTACCCGGGCACAGTTTGTCAAAAAGATCTTCCGGGCGGGGTAAAGGAAAAGTTGCAAACCTAGTTGTGGATTCACTGTAGCCTTGAAGTCCACACGAAGTCTCAATTTTCCTGAAGGTTTTGGCAAAATTACTAAGGGTGATGCCCAGAGAGAAGCCTGCACACGTTCAATCACACCTTGTGATTGCAAATCGTGTAAAGTTTTTGTGACCTCATCACGCAATGCATGGGGAACATTGAGCGCTCTGAAAAATTTCGGTTGCGCGTTTACTTTCAGTTCCAAATGTGCATCATAGTTCTTAGCGCAACCAAGGCCCGGTGCAAAAATGTCTGCAAATTCTTCACATAGACGAGAAACACTGTCTGTAGGCACAGTCTGGTTCACTGATAGGACCTGATTTACTATAGACAAATTAAACAACTGAAATAAATCGAAACCAAACAAGTTCACTGCAGAAGAAGAACGAAGGACGTAAAATGACACAAGTTTTGTGTGTCCCTTGTATGTTGCAAGAAGGCTGCACTGTCCTAACACAGGGATATCTTGACCTGAATAACTAGTTAACTTAACATTTGCGGCGCGCAACGGAGGTGTGCCCAGCTGTTTGTACGTGTCTTGATTGATCAGTGAAACTGCAGCTCCGGTATCGAGCTGGAATGGTATTATTTTGCCGTTAATGTCCAAGTCCACTAAAAGTTTATTGTCCTGGTGACGACAAGAGCGACTGTGTCGTGCAACGGGAACTGACACTGGCACATAATCACTTGCGACTTGACGGGATTTCCGGCGATGTCGACACACACTATTTGTGGGACGAACACAGTCACTGAGAGAGAAAGTGGCACTGGGCGGAGTGGAATGAACTACATGAATTTCCATGGGCGAAGTTTCACGAGCCTGAGTATCCTTGGTTCGAATTCGGCGCGAAGCAAAGGGCCTGGAATGGTTGTGTATTTCCGATCTGAGCTTTTTCTGGCAAACACCCTGAACGTGTCCTTTTTTATTACAGAAAAAGCAAATAGCTTGGCGTGATGGGCAATTCTCACACGAATATATAGTAGCACACCGCGGGCATGATTTTAGCAGTACATTTGCTTGCCTGCGCGGCACACGTGGCTGAGAGCCTGGCGGCAGCGGCGCGGCCAGGCGCGAGGGCTGTTTACGACTCCGTGCAGCGCGCCCGGCGGGCCGGTTAACCTGACACATGGCTGGCGAAGTTTCAAATGATTCCTGAGCAAAGTCAAGTGTGTCCTGCCGATCCAATATGTCCATCACTTGTTGAAGGGAGGGATTGACTAGTTTCAAAATTTGTTCCCTTACACGAACATCAGAAACGTTCTGTGCAATTGCATCACGTACCATAGTATCTGAATAAGGGAGTCCACATTCACACTCAAAAGCACAATCCCTAGTAAGGCCTTGCAAAGTTGCAACCCACTCCCGATTAGTCTGACCTGCCGTACGTTTTGTACGAAAGAAGGTATACCTTTTCGCAACTACATTGACTGATTCTTTGAAATATGCATCTAATGCAGACAAAATTTCGTCGTATGGCAGAGTTGCTACGTCGCGTGGGGGGAAATAATTTGACTACCACATGGTACATGGTCACCCCGACTGATGATAACAAAAAAGGCTGCCACTCGCTACCTTGAATTCTGTAGTCGGCGAGATGGAATCCAAATTGGCGTGACCACTCTGTCCAGCTTTCCAGTGCAGCATGAAAACGTCGAAAAGTTGGTGCAACAGCGTGTTGTGGCTGCGTTAGCGTTGGAGCGGCGGCTGCCGCATCGTTTTGCATTGCCCGTTGACCCTGGATGAGCTGTCCAAGGTCATCCAGTAAGGCCTGTGTCTGCTGATTCTGTAAGCGATAAAATTCGGACAGTACATCTGGAGATTGTGGTGAAGCCATTACACAAGTAAATCAGGGCAATATCGATAAGAACGCGGTTTTGCCTCGTCGCCAATGTTTTGGTTGGCAGGAGAGCGAACACCGTGTTACTAGAGGAGGCCAAAAGGCACGCGTTTTAGCTCATGAAGGCTGGCGTGAGGTCTGGAACAGGACAAGGAAATTAGAATTTAGAAAAAAGGACTTAGCTGGTGGAATACTTTAATCCATTAATGAAGAACGTCAGTCTTGACGGTACATGAATCAATATCAATAGTAATTGATAATGGCGCCTTGCTAGGTCGTAGCAAATGACGTAGCTGAATGCTATGTTAAACTATCGTCTCGGCAAATGAGAGCGTATTTATCAGTGTACCATCGCTAGCAAAGTCGGTTGTACAACTGGGGCGAGTGCTAGGAAGTCTCTCTAGACCTGCCGTGTGGCGGCGCTCGGTCTGCAATCACTGATAGTGGCGACACGCTGGTCCGACGTATACTAACACCTAGCAAGTGTGGTGTCTGGCGGTGACACCACATACATCGAAACCCACCAGAAATAACGGCAAAATATATCTGTTTAAAAAGGCACATAAAAATTCGCTTGACGCTTTCATAAGAGAGAGTCTCTGTTCTTTCCAAGCTAACGATTTCAGAGTAGACTAAATGTAGGTTGAATTCGCAGAAATAGCATTAGCAGTAATGGAGAGATTTATACCAAAGCAATTAATAACAGACGGAACTGAACCCCCACCCCCCACTCAACCACCATGGTACACGAAATGGGTCACATAACACTGTTGCAGCAGTAATGAAAAAAAAAATATACGAAGACCTGGCATATTTTCACTCCATTATGTCATAGGGTATCATATTTTGGGGTAACTCCACAAACCGAGAAAAAATTTTTAGAGTACAGAAGCGTATAGTAAGAGTAATGTGTAGTGTAAATCCAAGAACATCATGTCGAAACCTATTCAAAGTATTGGGCATACTAACCACAGCTTCTCAGTATATTTCTTCCTTAATGAAGTTTGTTGTAAATAATACATTTCTTTTTCCTACTAACTGCTTAGTACACAGTATCAATACTAGGAATACGAACAATATACATAAAGATTTAAAATCACTTACTCTTGCCGAGAAAGGAGTCCAGTATTCAGCAACGCATATTTTCAGTAAGTTACCAGCAACCATTAAGAGTTTAGTTTCCGACAAGGCACAATTTAAATATAATTTAAAAGAATTTTTGGTGGCCCACTCTTTGTATTCCATCCATGAATTTCACAACAAGTGCAGCAGACCATTTTAATGAAAATTTATTATACTTTAATTTTTCATAATTCTTAGTTGTAACAGCCAAGTAACTAACTACCTACTCTGTGAATGACGGATGTATGGAAAGCAGATGTAAGTCCTAAGTATGTAAATAGTTGAAGTTTAATTTTAAATCTTGCACATAATATCACAGTTCTTAACTAAGAATCATTGAAATGAATAATTTACTTTAATTTTTGACAATACTTGCTCGTAATAGCCAAATAACTAGCTACTATGTGAATGATGGATTTAATGAAAGTAGATGTAAGTATTAAACCTGTAAATATTAGAAGTTTAATTTTAATTCATGTACATAATTTTACTGTTTATTGACTGAGGATGATTAAAATTAATGAAACTCAAGTTTTTCTAATTTCATTTTTGTAATGTGTTTATCTGACATGTTCCACAACCAGGAGGATCCCCTCTTTTGTGTGTCTACGGAATGAATAATTAAATCTAATCTAGCGTGAAATTCAATGCCAGATGCTCTCAATAGTTTCCCCACCGAAACTACAGTAAATCTTGAAATCTGACAGAAAATCAAGAGGGTCATACGTGAAATGCACCAGCAGCAAGACAAATTCTTTCACAGCTCGACAGCGATGGTAATGTTACTAATGACAGTGCCATAACGCGAATTTACTAAATACGATTTCACGAAATTTCGTCACCAAAGAAGACGAAGTTAATATTTCAGAATTCGAATCGTGAATTACTCCAAAGATGAGTAACTTGAAAGTAGTTATCTTCTGTGTAGGAAAGCAGCCTGAATCACTTAACAAAGGCAAATCTTCAGGTCCGGAATGTATACAAACCAGATTCCTTTCAGAGTATGCTGATGCAATACTTGTAGCTCCGCACTTCTTGCTCGACGAAAGGTTCGTACGTAAGTACTGGGAAGTTACACTAGCCACACCGATCTCGATTTGCCGTAGGATTTTGGAGCACACACTTACGTTCAGAAAGAAACGAACCACTTGAACGACTAGAGATGGAACGTTCATATTCACAGGACATGTACGTTAGTACTTTCTAAAGACATGATTAACTTTTCAGTCACCTCGGTTCCGCATGTCCTATTGCCTAGTAGCCACAGGGTCCGCCATGGGTCCTGGTAACTTGTTCTACGTGTGATGGCATCGACGCGTGTGGGGCGCCAATGGAATCCTATGGTATAGCCACCCACGCTGCATTCACCTGGTTCCAAAGTTCATCTGTGGTGGTTGGCATTGGGTCACAGCGCTGCACCTGCCGTTCCACCATATCCCACCCATTTTCGATTGGCGATAGTAGTCTGGTGATCTGGGGGGGGGGGGGGCTAAGACAAAAGGCTGACATCCAGTGACACCAAGAAGCAACGCATTCGTGCAGTAACATGTGGTCGTACATTGTCTTGCTGAAAAATGGCTTCTGGGGTGTCGTGCGGAAAGGGTACAGCTACCGCTCCCAGGATGACACTCACGTACGTCATACTAATTACAGTGCCCTCAACACGCACCAACTGTGATTTGCGGTTGTACCCAATACCACCCGCACAATAAGACCTTGAGTTGGTGCTGTAAGTCTTGTGCGAATGCAGTCACTGTGATGTAGCTGCCTCTGTCTGCGGCGAGCCAAAATGAAGCCATCGTTTTCAAACAAACAGAACTTGGATTCGTCCAAAAACACTATCTGATGCTATTCCTGGCCCAGTGACGTCGTTCTACACTCCTGGAAATTGAAATAAGAACACCGTGAATTCATTGTCCCAGGAAGGGGAAACTTTATTGACACATTCCTGGGGTCAGATACATCACATGATCACACTGACAGAACCACAGGCACATAGACACAGGCAACAGAGCATGCACAATGTCGGCACTAGTACAGTGTATATCCACCTTTCGCAGCAATGCAGGCTGCTATTCTCCCATGGAGACGATCGTAGAGATGCTGGATGTAGTCCTGTGGAACGGCTTGCCATGCCATTTCCACCTGGCGCCTCAGTTGGACCAGCGTTCGTGCTGGACGTGCAGACCGCGTGAGACGACGCTTCATCCAGTCCCAAACATGCTCAATGGGGGACAGATCCGGAGATCTTGCTGGCCAGGGTAGTTGACTTACACCTTCTAGAGCACGCTGGGTGGCACGGGATACATGCGGACGTGCATTGTCCTGTTGGAACAGCAAGTTCCCTTGCCGGTCTAGGAATGGTAGAACGATGGGTTCGATGACGGTTTGGATGTACCGTGCACTATTCAGTGTCCCCTCGACGATCACCAGTGGTGTACGGCCAGTGTAGGAGATCGCTCCCCACACCGTGATGCCGGGTGTTGGCCCTGTGTGCCTCGGTCGTATGCAGTCCTGATTGTGGCGCTCACCTGCACGGCGCCAAACACGCATACGACCATCATTGGCACCAAGGCAGAAGCGACTCTCATCGCTGAAGACGACACGTCTCCATTCGTCCCTCCATTCACGCCTGTCGCGACACCACTGGAGGCGGGCTGCACGATGTTGGGGCGTGAGCGGAAGACGGCCTAACGGTGTGCGGGACCGTAGCCCAGCTTCATGGAGTCGGTTGCGAATGGTCCTCGCCGATACCCCAGGAGCAACAGTGTCCCTAAATTGCTGGGAAGTGGCGGTGCGGTCCCCTACGGCACTGCGCAGGATCCTACGGTCTTGGCGTGCATCCGTGCGTCGCTGCGGTCCGGTCCCAGGTCGACGAGCACGTGCACCTTCCGCCGACCACTCGCGACAACATCGATGTACTGTGGAGATCTCACGCCCCACGTGTTGAGCAATTCGGCGGTACGTCCACTCGGCCTCCCGCATGCCCACTATACGCCCTCGCTCAAAGTCCGTCAACTGCACATACGGTTCACGTCCACGCTGTCGCGGCATGCTACCAGTGTTAAAGACTGCGATGGAGCTCCGTATGCCACGGCAAACTGGCTGACACTGACGGCGGCGGTGCACAAATGCTGCGCAGCTAGCGCCATTCGACGGCCAACACCGCGGTTCCTGGTGTGTCCGCTGTGCCGTGCGTGTGATCATTGCTTGTACAGCCCTCTCGCAGTGTCCGGAGCAAGTATGGTGGGTCTGACACACCGGTGTCAATGTGTTCTTTTTTCCATTTCCAGGAGTGTATATGCCATTGCCGTCAAGCATGTTTCTACGCAATCGTCGGAGATAGGTGGAGAAGTGGACGACACTCACGTAACCCACGCCGTAATATACGGCGACGGACAGTGTAAGGTGTGTTACACTGTTCTACTCTAGCGCCAGATTCAATGAGGACGCAGATATGTGCCGCAATGCTTTTCGGATGAGGTGCCGATCTTCCCTGGGGGTATGGTGCGACCTGACCCATCTCGTCGTGTTCTCCAGCCTTCCGTGAACCATTCTGCACTCACCCGTTCCCGGATGGAATCACATTCTCCCATGCCAATACTGCGCCCTTTTCCAAACTCACTGATTTGGCGGTACGGTTCGCGCATTCAGTAGAGGGATGACAGCACACAGAGGCAGCCAGAAATATTCGCGTCATGTATGGGGGGATAAAGCCACTGGACAGAACACGGCAAGAAAATGATTTTGTCGTTTGGAGGAGGATCGTTTAGACAGGACTCTCCACGTTAGGAAAGTTCAAAAATGGTTCAAACGTCTCTGAGCACTATGTGATTTAACATCTGAGGTCATCAGTCCGCTAGACTTAGAACTACGTAAAACTAACTAACCTAAGGACATCACACACATTCATGCCCGAGGCAGGATTCGAACCTGTGATCGTAGCAGCAGCGCGGTTCCAGACTGAAGTACCTACAACCGCTCGGCCACAGCAGCCGGCGTTAAGAAAGACCTTCGGGTCTTGACGAAGATCGTTTAAACGCATTAATCCACAATGATTCACGTCGGTGTACTGCAGAACTGGCAAATGTGATTAACTATGACCAGTCTAATATCGGACGACATTTACATGCAGTGGGGAAGGTTCAAAAATCTGGTGAATGGATACTGCATGCTCTAAGCCAAAATCAGAAAAATCAGTGAATAGCCATATGTGCATCTCTCCTAGCTCGTCTTCAACACCGACCATTCCTATCCTTCCGCGAGGGATAGCCGCGTGGCCTTAGGCGCCTTGTCACAGTTCGCGCGGATCCCCCCCCCCCCCCCTCGGAGGTTCTAGTCCTCCCTCGAGCATGGATGTGTGTGTTGTCCTTATCTTAGATTAAGTTAGATTAAGTAGTGTCTAAGCATAGGGACCGATGACCTCAGCAGTTTGGTCCCATAGGAACTTACCACAAATTTCCAAAATTTCCTGACCTTTATCTTTATTGGTGAAGAAAAAGGGTGTCTATATGCTAAGGTAAGAAAAATAAGGGAATAGTTGAGCGGTAGCACCCCTTACAACGAGCTGTGCGCATCCAGTAAAGACAGTGTCATGCGTCTGGTGGAACAGGGGTGGCGTGATGTACTATGCATTGCTTCCCTCAGATACAACCATCACCGATGACATTTATTGCCAACAACTGAGACATTTTGCAGACGCAATCGAAGAATGCGAATGATGCTACTTCTAGACTGACAAAAAACATTGTGTAAAAATTTTGGTTGAGAATTCATTCCGCACTCACCTTATTCATATGACCTTGCACACTCAGATTTTCACCTTTTCTGCTCTCTATTGAACAGCCTTAAACCTGCGCTCCGAACATGGCTCCCCCAGTTCTTCACCTCAAAAACCGCGGGATTTCTGCCACCACACCATCAAAACGTTACAACAGAGTTGGCATTTGTTGTAAATAGTAAAGAAAAATATACACAATGTGATCAAAAGTACTCGTATTTTAACACCTGGCTCAAAATTCCTTACAAGTTCGTGGCGCACTCAATCGGTAATACTGGAATCCAAGATGTTGTTGACCCACCCTTAGCCTTGATGACAGCTGCCGGCCGGGGTGGCCTATCGGTTCTAGGCGCTACAGTCTGGAACCGCGCGACCGCTGCGGTCGCAGGTTCGAATCCTGCCTCGGGCATGGATGTGTGTGATGTCCTTAGGTTAGTTAGGTTTAAGTAGTTCTACGTTCTAGGGGACTGATGACCTCAGAAGTTAAGTCCCATAGTGCTCAGAGCCATTTTTGATAACAGCTTCCAATATCACAACCAGGTGTTGGAAGATTTCTTGGGGAATGACAGCCCATTCTTCACGGAGTTCTGCACGTCGGTCGGTGAGACCTGGCACGAAGTCGGCGTTCCAAAACATCCCAAACGTGTTCTATAGGATTCAGGTCAGGACTCTGTCCAGGCCAGTTCATTACAGGGATGTTATTGTTGTGTAACCACTCCACCACAGGCCGTGCATTATGAACAGGTGCTCGATCTGGTTGAAAGATGCCGTCACCATCCCCGAATTGCTCTTCAACAGTGGGAAGCAAGAAGGTGCTTAAAACATCAGTGTAGGACTGTGCTGTGATAGTGCCATACAAAGCAACAAGGTGTGCAAGAGCCCTCCATGAAAAACACGACCACACCATAACACCACCGCCTCCGAATTTTACTGCCGGCACTACACACGCTGTCAGATGATGTTCACCGGGCATTCTCCATACCCACCTCCATACTCTGCCATCGCATCGCAACATTGTGTACCGAGATTCGTCACTCCACGCAACGTTTTTCCCCTGTTCAATCGTCCAAGATTCATGCGCCTTACACCAAGCGAGGCGTCGTTTGGCTTTTACCGGCGTGATTTGTGGCTTATGAGTAGCCGCTCGACCATGAAATCCAAGTTTTCTCATCTCCCGCCTAATTGTCATAGTACTTGCAGTGGATCCTGATGCAGTTTGTAATTCCTGTGTTATGGTCTGGGAAGATGTCTACCTATTACACATTACGACTCTCTTCAGTTGTTGGCAGTCTCTGTCAGTCAACAGACGAGGTCGGTCTGCACGGTTTTGCGCTGTACGTGTCCCT
Organism: Schistocerca nitens; assembly: GCF_023898315.1. Classification (NCBI taxonomy): domain Eukaryota; kingdom Metazoa; phylum Arthropoda; class Insecta; order Orthoptera; family Acrididae; genus Schistocerca; species Schistocerca nitens. Next base: position 211,552,213 of record NC_064623.1, on the reverse strand, counting down.
TCACGTTTCCCCTTCACTATCACATCGGAAACAGTGGACCTAGGGATGTTTAGGAGTGTGGAAGTCTCGCGTACAGACGTATGACACAAGTGACACCCAGTCACCTGACCATGCTCGAAGTCCATGAGGTCCGCGGAGCGCCCCATTCTGCTCTCTTGCGATGTCTAATGGCTACTGAGGTCGCTGATATGGAGTACCTGGAAGTAGGTGACAGCACAACGCAGCTAATACGGAAAACGTATGTTTTTGGGGGTGTCCGGATACTTGTGATTACATAGTGTATTATTCACGACTTAAGAGTCTGTTACGTGTATACGTTGTGTTTATTAAACTTACGGAAAAACGCTGCGAACTTATGTACCAACAGAATACAAAGCCCGAATCTGGTGGTGTATGGACTTGATAAAGTTCTAATTAAGCAACTGGAGCGGCTTTTTATCAACTGAACAGCAGTTGCGGAATCAGCATCATCCAAACATGAAGAAATTTAAAAAAATATTTTTATTCAGGCACTCAACGAAACTGGAGAGTGTAATACGATGAAGCACCAGTCGGATATTTATCAAGCTTGCTAGAGATGTTCATAACGGATACTCAGTTTTTAAAATATAATCCCATTCCTAACTGATACCCATCATCGGTATGAGTTGGCCAGCCCACAGGTTCAAATACGCTTAAGTGTTCATTGTGGCATGGAAGTAAACAACACGCCAAATTGCTCGAACAGTCCATGTGTGTACTGTCGGTCCATAGTGCCCAAAGGGCACAATATTTCGCTGATCAGACATGTCGCCACCGTCAGGTGCGCTGAAGAAAATGGCGACATGTCTGATCACCGAAATGTTGTGCCCGTTGGACACTATGGACCGGCAGCCGGCCAGTGTGGCCGTGCGGTTCTAGGCGCTTCAGTCTGGAGCCACGTGATCGCTCGGGTCGCAGGTTCGAATCCTGCCTCGGGCATGGATGTGAGTGATGTCCTGAGGTTAGTTAGGTTTAAGTAGTTCTACGGGACTGATGACCACAGGTGTTAAGTTCCATTGTGCTCAGAGCCATTTGAACCGTTTGAACCAATGGACCGGCAGTACACACGTGGACCGTTCGAGCAAGAAATACGCCGGGAGAAACTGAAGAATCACAACACTCAAAACGTCATCTTGAGCAATTTTCCATACCTGAAACACATGCAGTCAGTTCATGACATCTGCTGGTTGGAGGCAAGTGTGAAAGTATACGTCTTCGCATCATATCCCATACTTGATCTACGGGTAGCAGATCAGTGTGTTGGGCATACCTGTTCCACCGCGACTATCCAACTGTTAAATGTAATCACCACTCTTTGATGTTAGTGAGGAGCGCGCTTTTACTTCGGGGTGATTACAGTGGTGCAGCAAGACAATAATTATCACAAAGAGTCCAGATTTCATTGGATAGACTTTAAATACATAACTCTCAGTCTCAAATGAGCGGGTTCAGGATTCATAGACATAAATAAACCGATAACTTTTGGCACAGTACCTGAATCCTTAGCACCACTTACATTCATATTTTCGTACTATTTTCGTTTCTATTTTTGTTTTCAAATCCATCACAAAAATAATCACAACAACCATTGGCTCGTGAGTGTTGAGTATACAGACATAAAACTGGAAGTGAAATGACTGAACTTCAGAGGTGGCACGCCACTCTCTCAATGTAATGACACTGTTCATCAGATTAATATTCGTATTTTAGATCACGTTCTCCGTGTTCCCCAGTGCTACATTTGGTATGTGTGGTTTACGATTTTTTACATGGGGAAATTGTGGGCAAAATATTCATATAACTGCATGTGTAGCCTGTAGAGAATTTGTACCCTAGGGCCCGTTGTGAAGGCGATGCAGAACAGGAAGAAAGATGGATTGTGGGCCATAAATGTTGAGTCCAGCGACCTGATTGTGCGAGTGATTTAGGGAAGCAGAACTGTGTGAACTGTACCTGCAGACGGACTTCAGCCTGTGGCACTTCCACTCTTCTCACTTAGGGTTGAGGGAGGAGGTCACCGGATTGCAAAAAATTTTATGTGAACCAGGCGAGAGACCATCGCGAAGGCGGAAAGTGAGTGGGGAGAGAGCCATTCAAGTGAGACTGCTGTATTCTGAGCTTTTGTGCAGATGGTGGGACATTCATAAAACTAGGAGCATTCTCTTGTTAGAAGCTGGGAGTATCTGAACAGAGCGGCTGGTGGACATGCTAAATGGAGGCAAGACTGTGACTCCTTGTTGCCAGGACGTCACCAGATTTTTTTAGTGAATGGAAAAAAAACATGTATTTCAGGGGCACGACTGTCTGGGAAGCTTAATAGCCTTCTTTCTCAAACTGGAAATGGTTGTCCTAGAAAGATTAAAGCATTCCGTCTTCAGGCCACAAGTGGCCCATCGGGCCCATCCGACCGCCGTGTCATCCTCAGGGAGGGATGCGGTTAGGAGGGGCGTGTGGTCAGCACACCGCTCTCCCGGTCGTTACGATGGTTTTCTGCGACGGGAGCCGCCACTGATCGGTGGAGTAGCTCCTCAACTGGCATCACGACGCTGAGTGCACCACGAAATACGGCAACTGCCCATGGCGGCCCGGATGGTCACCCTTCCAAGTGGCGGCCACACCCGACAGCGCTTAACTTCGGTGATCCGACGGGAACCGGTGCATCCACCGGGGCAAGGTAACTGCGCTGGAAAGATTAGATCTCTCCATAAATGAAGGACTGTGGACCCATCTAGGTAGACATTTTTTGCCGAAATGTGGCCATGCTTACCGTGAAAATGACACCTATCTAAAAATCTTTTTTTTTCGGAAAAGAGAGATTTTGAGTCAGTGATTGGCTCCTCTCAGGATATGCAAAGCAGAGGCTTTCTCCCGCAGCATGGGAACCTCAATCCTGTGTCTGGATTGGCTACCAGGCCAGTAGAATAATCAAGAGGGCAAAGTCAATGAGTAGAGGGTAGTTCGATTGGTTTGTACAACATGGAGGCGGTTTTTTTCTGTTAATTCGGCTCCCGTGCTGAGGCTTGGTGGAAAATAATTGTGATTCTCTGTTTTCTTCGTCTTCTGGTCCTCTCCTAGGGAGAACTTTAGGTCTTTCCCTACTGGGTGATACTTTTGGTGGACGGAGCAAGTGGTAGTTCCCAACTGTACAGACAGTGGAACTGTGTCATGAGGGTGAACTGTCCGCCCTGATAGCATGAATGGTCAGCGTGGGAGACTGCCGTCCTAAGGAGCCCGGGTTCGATTCCCGGCTGGTTCGGGGATTTTCTCCGCTCAGGGACTGGGTGCTGTGTTGTCTTCATCATCATTCCATCCCCATCCAGCGCGCAGGTCAGCCAATGTGGCGTCGAATGTAGTAAGACCTGCACCAAGGCGGACGGACCTGCCCCGTAAGGGGCCTCCCGGCCAATGACGCCAAACGTTCATTTCCATTCCCATGAGGGTGAACTTTTTCGTCCTGCGTCGGCCATGTGAAGCCTTGTAATATGTCTTGCAGCGGTCTCTCCGCGATATTTTCAGAAATTTTTTATGAATTATATAACTCAGTACATATCTCGAAATATCTCTTCTTATCTTACCGATTCCTAAACTTTAATATACGATGATTATCAGTGGTAAGTAGTTTCAAGCCGTATTATTCCTTGGAGCATGCATTTACTCCATGGAATAGCTTCTCTGCTATCTGTTTTCTCTTACGAAAAGAAGGATTGAGATCTTGCCGATTAGCCGTGAAAGAACGAAGGTGTATATGTATGTATTGTTGAGCTAGTCGCCATCTTGATGAGATTCTGTATGAGAGGGAATTTAATACATGAACTAAACTAAAGTAAGTGTGTTCGCGTATTATTTAACTTATTATTATTGACAGTGTCTGCTTACTACGCTGTGTTGCACGGGATCCGTGGGGAACGTCTGATTTATACTGGACGAACCTGCCGTTTTGTATGCTCAAGATATCCAGTTCATTACTTACAATAAATACGCTAACACGGTCTTACCAGCAGATCTCCGCTCTTCCCCATGTGATCACCGAAAGTTAATAATTATTACAAATGTTTTCAGGAGATCGACTGACAATCTTCGTCGCACCGAGACTTCGAAATTGCTTCACTGCCTTATGGAATTTAAGTTAAGCTCGATTTAATCAGGATAGAACAGTATCGAACTGTGTGAATGTGATAAGCCTGCTTTGTCAATGAAAATTCCCTTAATAAACGCATGTTTTTTACTATCCTGGCCGGCCGTGGTGGCCGAGCGGTTCTAGGCGCTTCAGTCTGGAACCGCGCCACTGCTACGGTCGAAGGTTCGAATCCTGCCTCGGACATGGATGGGTGTGATGTCCTTAGGTTAGTTAGGTTTAAGTAGTTCTAAGTTCTAGGGGACTGATGACCTCCGATGTTAAGTCCCATAGTGCTCAGAGCCATTTTTTTTTTACTATCCTGATCAGTGAAACTAAATCAGGCCGGTGTGAGAGAGGTTTTTAAATTTCAGATCCAAAAAAAAAAAAAAAAAATTAGAGCCTGACAGTTTCGGCACACGCCTTCGTGCCTGTCAGTCAAACTGGTTGGCCAGACCATCGAAAGAGTGCACCTCACACTGAAATCTACCAGGATATTAAGACTCTGATAGGGAACCTTCCCGCGTTCTAATAATCAGACCGCCAGACCGCGTAATTTGCAAGTTCTAGTGGACGCGTCAGAATATTACAGCTGCCGCAGCGAGCCGCTTATAGCCCACAGCGCGCCGTTTCCTGCTGCCGCCTGAGTCGTAAAAGGCTAAAGTACTGCTGCACCGGCGTGTATTTGTTAAATGATATTCACAGTTCCCTGTTCTCCGTGAACCATAGTTTGTGGTGCACTTGGTCGTAGTTATTCCATTTGAATAGGATTGGGCCTCACAGTGGAAATAAAGTCAGATTGCATTGTAAGAGGGATTGATTCAGGGAAGCATTTGTATCGATTCCACCCCAGCAAATGCTTTGCCAATCAAACACCATTACTCTTTCTGATTTATGTTTGCTATTTTTTATTTTTCAGCTTGATTGTAGTTACAAAAGGATGAAAAAAACTTGTCATTTTTCTTTCTAAACTTAAACACGCTACTGTTCTCATTTATACTCCTCCAACAATTGAGTGTTTTTATTTTATTGTGGTGATACGTGGATACAGAAGCAATTCGAAATTCAGTCGTGTTAAAATAGTTAATTTGATTATGAATTTGAGTTCTGAAAGTGACCGCAGACATAGGCAACAAAAGTGCCATGGGTAAATTCACTGATCTCATACATAAAATTTAAGGATATAGCTCACGATTTGCAGATTGTTGAGAAGATAATGCTTTTCTTTATGTAAAGATAATGACATTTAGCATCACTTGGACATATATTGATGATTAAAGCAAGCGACCGCTTGCAGTGGGCGAACCTTGGCAGGGATCTCGATTGATGGCACTTTTGTGACGTAGTTAGTGCGTTATCTTGTGGAACAGGAGCTTGTTTTTCTTTCTTTTTTTTTCGAAGTGAGGCTATTGTACACTGCGAACATTTAGACCTGGTTTCGGCGCTGTATGTTGTAACTCAGTAATTTGCAATGTGTTGTAGTCATTTTATTTCACTGTATGTATTGTCTGTGTCACCTATTTCTTGTTTCTAATGTCTTGTCTGTGACTTCTGACGCACTTGTTGCAACTGCATTGTGCAACCTTTTGTGGAGCAAATTTGTTTATGACGGTATGTACGACATTTGAGAGTAGGTTTTGTTTCATGGGCTTAGGCATAAATGTGTGGGTGGGGTTGTTTTGGGGGAGGAGACCAGACAGCCAGGTCATCGGTCTCATCGGACTAGGAAAGGAAGTCGGCCGTGCCCTTTCGAAGGAAACCATCCCGGCATTTGCCTGGGGCGCTTTAGAGAAATCACGGAAAACCTAAAGCAGGATGGCGTGACGAATGCGAGTCCAGTGTGCTAGCCACTGCGCCACCTCGCTCGGTATAAATGTGTGCATTATTTGAAGAAAGATCAGAGTGGAGTTGTGGCGCGTGACGCATCAGAGTCAGATGCTTGCGGAAGTAGCAACTGATTTGAATGCTTACGAGAACAAAAGCTCTTGTGTGTAGTGAGAAAGGCTGCGAGCTATTGTCGTCCAAAATGGAACACGAGCCAGTAACTGATTCAGAACAAGATAGGGAGGAGGAAGAAGCTCATTTAAATCACTGGGCAAACGGGGCACAATTGTCAAATGCAGAATACTCCGATAATGAGGGTTCAGTTCACTCACGAAATGAAAGTGAAAATGACGCCGAGGTGGCAGGTCACGTACGATGTGTAAACACGGAAAGAGGTACAGTCGGGGAAAGTAACAGTCCGATTTCGCGACCGATGCGCCATGGAATAGCAGAGTCGCGTGCGTCTAGTCCGGGCTATATTAGTGGAAGTAAGCAGTTAGAATCGATCATTCAGTTTACACAAGGCACAGAGAAGAGACGACGACCGGAAAGAGACCAAAGACAGGAGATCCTCATTAATGAAATTAGGAAAGTTCAGAAAAAATGGTTCAAATGGCTCTGAGCACTATGGGACTTAACATCTGAGGTAATCAGTCCCCTAGAACTTAGAACTACTTAAACCTAACTAACGTAAGGACATCACACGTATCCATGCCCGAGGCAGGATTCGAACCTGCGACCGTAGCAGTTGCGCGGTTCCGGACTGAAGCGCCTTGAACCGCTCAGTCACCGCGGCCGACCAGAGTTCAGAAGAGGAGGAGGAAAAGAGGCAGGATCAAGTAATGAAAGAAATTATGAAAATTCAAAAGTGGGCTGATGAGTTTGTTGGAAACGTAAATTAGGTCAGGAATTAAGTTCAGGCTGTAAAAGCAGAGGTTGAAGACAGGAAAACTTCTGATGAGATGCGAGAACTAGCGATAGATTTCAGACGTGGGACTAGGACAGCCAGATCAGACACACAAGCCGGCCGCTGTGGCCGAGTGGTTCTTGGCGCTTCAGACCGGAACCCCGCTGCTGCTACGGTCGCGGGTTCGAGTTCTGCTTCGGGCATGGATGTGTGTGATGTTCGTAGGTTAGTTAGGTTTAAGTACACTACTGGCCATTAAAATTGCTACACCACGAAGATGACGTGCTACAGACGCGAAATTTAACGGACAGGAAGAAGATGCTGTGATATGCAAATGATTAGCTTTTCAGAGCATTCACACAAGGTTGGCGCCGGTAGCGACACCTACAACGTGCTGACATGAGGAAAGCTTCCAACCATTGTGATGCCTCGTGTAAGCAGAAGAAATGCGTACCATCACGTTTCCGACTTTGAGAAAGGTCGGATTGTAGCCTGTCGCGATTGCGGTTTATGGTATCGCAAAAAAATGGTTCAAATGGTTCTGAGCACTATGGGACTTAACATCTGTGGTCATCAGTCCCCTAGAACTTAGAACTACCTACATCTAACTAACCTAAGGACATCGCACACATCCATGCCCGAGGCAGGATTCGAACCTGCGACCGTAGCAGTGGCGCGGTTCCGGACTGCGCGCCTAGAACCGCTAGACCACCGCGGCCGGCTATGGTATCGCGACATTGCAGTCCGCGTTGGTCGAGATCCAATGACGGTTAGCAGAATATGGAAACGATGCGTTGAGGAGAGTAATACGGAACGCCGTGCTGGATCCCAACAGCCTCGTATCACTAGCATTCGAGATGACAGGCATCTTATCCGCATGGCTGTAACGGATCGTGCAGCCACGTCTCGATCCCTGAATCAACAGATGGCGACGTTAGGAAGACAACAACCATCTGCACGAACAGTTCGACGACGTTTGCAGCAGCATGGACTAGCAGCTCGGAGACCATGGCTGCGGTTACCCTTGACGCTGCATCACAGACAGGAGCGCCTGCTATAGTGTACTCAACGACGAACCTGGGTGCACGAATGGCAAAACGTCATTTTTTCGCATGAATACAGGTTCTGTTTACAGCATCATGATGGTCGCATCCGTGTTTGGCGACATCGCGGTGAACGCACATTGGAAGCGTGTATTCGTCATCCTCATACTGGCGTATCAGCCAGCGTGATGGTACGGGGTGCCATTGGTTACACATCTCGGTCAGCTCTTGTTCGCATTGACGGCATTTTCAACAGTGGACGTTACATTTCAGATGTGTTACGACCCGTGGCTCTGCCCTTCATTCGATCCCCGCGAAACCCTACATTTCAGCAGGATAATGCACGACCGCATGTTGCAGGTCCTCTACGGGCCTTTCTGGATACAGGAAATGTTCGACTGATGCCCTGGCCAGCACATTCTCCAGATCTATCACCAATTGAAAACGTCTGGTCAATGGTGGCCGAGCAACTGGCTCGTCACAATACGGCAGTCACTACTCTTGCTGAAGTCTGGGATTGTGTCGAAGCTGCATGGGCAGCTGTACCTGTACACGCCATCCGAGCTCTGAGTGAATGCCCAGGCGTATCAAGGCCGTTATTGCGGCCAGAAGTGGTTGTTCTCGGTACTGATTTCTCAGGATCTATGCCCCCAAATTGCGTGAAAATGTAATCACATGTCGGTTCTAGTATAATATATTTGTCCAATGAATAGCCGTTTATCATCTGCATTTCTTCTTGGTGTAGCAGTTTTAATGGCCAATAGTGTAGTTGTAAGTCTAGGGGACTGATGACATTAGATGTTAAGTCCCACAGCGCTCACAGCCATTTGGACCAGAAGGATGCACGGAAAAATGACCAAATTGCGCTAGATCAGGCATCGCTGGCAAAGGTCTATGTGAGCGCAACCGAGAAGGCTATTTCTGCTCTTAAGCAGGGACAGAGAGTAGCTGAAAAGACACAGGAAGAGATGTTAGTAACCAAAGACGAGCAAACACGTCTGACTACACATGAGGATGAGGTGGGCAGTGAGATGAGACAAATGTGCGAACGGGTCGCTCGTGTAGAAATTCATCCACGAGCTGCAGCACGTCGCCGTGAGTTCTTTGGTCACCGGGAATGCCAACGATAAATTTGTGAAATCCGTCCTGGAGCCATACCCACGGTTAAGGCCGATATAGGGCAGGAGCGGTCGCACCGAACTAGGTGGCGCAGTGGTTAGCACACTGGACTCGCGTTTGGGGGGGAACGATGGTTCAAACCCGCGTCCGGCCCTCCTGATTTAGGTTTTCGGTTATTGCCCTAAATCGCTTGAAGCAAATGCCGGGACGGTTCCTGTTGTATCCACGGTCCCCAATCAACCAACCAAGTCGCGCACGCGGCCCTGACCGTGACATCGCTGGCCACTGTTCCTGTCGCGGCCGTCGGTGTCTCAGGGCAGTACCGCCGACGGAAGAGGTCGCGCCACGGCTGAGCTCGAGTCCCCAGCTGCCTTTTGCGTATAAGGAGGAGCGCTGGCCCCGAGACAGACAGTCTGTTGTCGACTGTCTGTCTGTTGCTAGCCTTTGGTGGAGTTTATAGCGGAGCCATTGCAGTGGGATATTTGCTATCGTATTACATATTATATTCTTCCCTCGACTTCAAGAAGAATATAATAATTCCAATCCCAAAGAAAGCAGCTGTTGACAGATGTGAAAATTACCGAACTATCAGTTTAATAAGTCACAGCTGCAAAATACTAACACGAATTCTTTACAGACGAATGGAAAAACTGGTAGAAGCCGACCTCGTGGAAGATCAGTTTGGATTCCGTAGAAAAACATGTGAGGCAATACTGACCCTACGACTTATCTTAGAAAATAGATTAAGGAAGGGCAAACCTACATTTCTAGCATTTGTAGACTTAGAGAAAGCTTTTGACAATGCTGACTGGAATACTCTCTTTCAAATTCTAAAGGTGGCAAGGGTAAAATACAGGCAGCGAAAGGCTATTTACAATTTGTACAGAAACCAGATGGCAGTTATAAGAGTCGAGGGGCATGAAAGGGAAGCAGCGGTTGCGAAGGGAGTGAGACAGGGTTGTAGCCTCTCCCCGGTGTTATTCAATCTGTATAGTGAACAAGCAGTAAAGGAAACAAAATGAAAATTCGGAGTAGGTATTAAAGTCCATGGAGAAGAAATAAAAACGTTGAGGTTCGCCGATGACATTGTAATCCTGTCAGAGACAGCAAAGGACTTGGAAGAGCAGTTGAACGGAATGGTCAGTGTCTTGAAAGGAGGATATAAGGTGAACATCAAGAAAAGCCAAACGAGGATAATGGAATGTAGTCGAATTAAGTCGGGTGATGCTGAGGGAATTAGATTAGGAAATGAGACACTTAAAGCAGTAAAGTTGTTTTGCTATTTGGGGAGCAAAGTAAGTGATGATGGTCGAAGTAGAGAGGATATAAAATGTAGACTGGGAATGGCAAGGAAAGCGTTTCTGAAGAAGAGAAATTTGTTAACATCGAGTGTAGATTTAAGTGTCAGGAAGTCGTTTCTGAAAGTATTTGTATGGAGTGTAGCCATGTATGGAAGTGAAACGTGGACTATAAATAGTTTGGACAAGAAGAGGATAGAAGCTTTCGAAATGTGGTGCTACAGAAGAATGCTGAAGATTAGATGGGTAGATCACATAACTAATGAGGAGGTATTGGATTGGGGGAAGAGAAGATTGTGGCACAACTTGAAGAAGGGACCGGTTGGTAGGACATGTTCAGAGGCATCAAGGGATCACCAATTTAGTACTGGAGGGCCAACAGACATAGCTACCTCCTGGTCACTACCCACGCTTTATACAATTCGTGGTGGCTGCCTCAAAAGTACTGCCGAGGACCTTGGGTTTAGGAGCCGCCACAAAAGTTCCTTTGAAAGGAGAGATCGAATCTTTCCAGGCCAAACATTTCCAGTTGGCTGTTAAGCTTCCCAGACAGTCGTGCCAATGAAATTTATGTTTTTGCCGTTCACTGAAAAAACCTGGTGACTTCCTGGCAACAAGAAGTCACAATCTTGCCTCCACTTAGCATGTCCACCAGCCGCTCTGTTCATATACTCCCAGCTTCTAACATGAGAATGCTTGGAGTTTCATGAACGTCCCACCATTTGCACAAAAGCTCAGAATACAGCAGTCTCACTTAAATGGCTCTCTCCACTCACTTTCCGCCAACTGGCCGCCTTCGCGATGGTCTCTCGCCTGGTTCACTTAAAATGATTTGCCATCTGGTGACCTCCTGCTCCAACCGTAAGTGGGAACAGTCGTAGCGCCACAGCCCGAAGTCCCTCTGCAGGTGCAATTCACAGAGTTCTGCTTCCCTAAATCACTCGCACAATCAGGTCGCTGGACACAACATTTATGCCCCACAATCCATCTTTCTTCCTGTTCTGCATTGCCTTCACAACGGGCCCTAGGGTACAAATTCTCTACAGGCTACACATGCAGTTATATGAACAATCTGCCCACAGTTTCCTCATGTAAAAAAGTCGTAAATTACACATACCAAATTTAGCACTGCGGAGCACGGAAATCATGATCTAAGTTATGAATATTAATCTGATGAACGGTGTCGTTAAATTGAAAGAGTGGCGTGCCACCTCTGAAGTTAATTCATTTCACTTCCAGTTTTATGTTTGTATACTTTACGACTCAACACTCATGAGTCAGTGGTTGTTGTAATTAGTTTTGTATTGGATTTGAAAAAAAAATAAAAACGAAAGTAGTAGGAAAACGTGAATGTAAGTGGTGCTACTGATTGAGATTCTGTGCCAAAAGGTACCAGTTTATTTATGACGATGAATCCTGGACCTACTCATTCAACACTGACAGTTATGTGTTTAAAATTAATTACTTTCTATCATTTATTCGATGAAATCTGGACTATTTGTGATAATTATTGCCTTCCAGTTCCATTTCAATCGGCTCCAAAGTAAAAGCGTTCTTCTCACCAACATCAAAGTATAGCGATTACGTTTAACAGTCGGATAGTTACGGTATGACCAACCCACTCACTTGCTACCCGTAGAACAAGTATGGGATATGATGTGAAGTTGTATACTTTCACACGAAGTTCCAGCCAGCAGATGCCACGAAATGACTCCATGTGCTTTAGGTGTGGCAAATTGCTCCAGATGACATTTGGAGTGTTGTGATTCTTCAGTTTTTCCCGGCGTATTTCTTGCTCGAACGGTCCACGTGTGTACTGCCGGTCCATTGGTTCAAACGGTTCAAATGGCTCTGAGCACTATGGAACTTAACATCTGTGGTCATCAGTCCCGTAGAACTACTTAAACCTAACTAAACTAAGGACATCACACACATCCATGCCCGAGGCAGGATTCTAACCTGCGACCGGAGCGGTCACGTGGCTCCAGATTGAAGCGTCTAGAACTGCACGGCCACACCGTCCGGCTCACAATGAACACATGAGTGTATTTGAGCCAGTGGGGGGGGGGGGGGAGGGGGGGGGGCACAACTCATACTGATGATGGGTATCAGGAATGGAATAAAATTTTAAAAATTGAGTGCCCGTTATGTTATGAACATCTCCGCCAAGCTTGATAAATATCCGGCTGGTGCTTCATCGTATCACACTTTTGAGTGCCTGAATATTAATCATTTTAATAATTTCTACATGTTTGGATGATGTTAATTCCGCAGCTAGTGTTCAGTCAATGAAAAGCCACTCCGGTTACTTAATTAGAACTTTATCAGGTCCACATGCGACCGGTTTCGGACTTTGTATTCAGTTACTAAATACGTTCGCAGCGTTGTTCCATAAGTTTAATAAACACAACTCTGTTTTAGGTTCTTCGTAATCTTCGATCGGTATCAGGGAACTTCACCTCGAATTTAATCGCTAGTGAGCTGGCTGGAGACAGTTAAGGATTCTGTTGCTTTATATCGTTCTTTAAATGCTGCTGCCTCTGTACAGATGTCTGTGCCAGCTAGGTCGTGGCTCTTGTCCCGGAGTGTGGCTTCATACACCAGTTGATGATTCTGCTTGTCTGTTTGAGGACGACGTCATCTTGGTTTGCATGTACTGTTCTACAACAAACTGGCCACGCACACTCACCAGCAGATGTCGAAAGCTGACGTTTTGAGAACCTCGGATCTGGCTCTCCATCTAAAGCTTGTCAGCTTACAAATGATATTATTTCTTCTGCTAGGTATTAGTTTGCTGTTAAGGCAGTGCTGTTTGTATGTGAGGTCCAAGTATTTCGGGCTCGGACAATGACCTAATAATACCCCTATTTACGAGGGCAGTTCAATAAGTAATGCAACACTTTTTTTTTCTCGGCCAATTTTGGTTGAAAAAACCGGAAATTTCTTGTGGAATATTTTCAAACGTTCCCGCTTCGTCTCGTATAGTTTCACTGACTTCCGACAGGTGGCAGCACTGTACGGAGCTGTTAAAATGGCGTCTGTAACGGATGTGCGTTGCAAACAACGGGCAGTGATCGAGTTTCTTTTGGCGGAAAACCAGGGCATCTCAGATATTCATAGGCGCTTGCAGAATGTCTACGGTGATCTGGCAGTGGACAAAAGCACGGTGAGTCGTTGGGCAAAGCGTGTGTCATCATCGCCGCAAGGTCAAGCAAGACTGTCTGATCTCCCGCGTGCGGGCCGGCCGTGCACAGCTGTGACTCCTGCAATGGCGGAGCATGCGAACACACTCGTTCGAGATGATCGACGGATCACCATCAAACAACTCAGTCCTCAACTTGACATCTCTGTTGGTAGTGCTGTCACAATTGTTCACCAGTTGGGATATTCAAAGGTTTGTTGCCGCTGAGTCCCTCGTTGTCTAACCGAACTCCATAAAGAGCAAAGGAGAACCATCTGTGCGGAATTGCTTGCTCGTCATGTGGCTGAGGGTGACAATTTCTTGTCAAAGATTGTTACAGGCGATGAAACATGGGTTCATCACTTCGAACCTGAAACAAAACGGCAATCAATGGAGTGGCGCCACACCCACTCCCCTACCAAGAAAAAGTTTAAAGCCATACCCTCAGCCGGTAAAGTCACGGTTACAGTCTTCTGGGACGCTGAAGGGGTTATTCTGTTCGGTGTCCTTCCCCATGGTCAAACGATCAACTCTGAAGTGTACTCTTCAGAAATTGAAGAAACGACTTCAGCGTGTTCGTAGGCACAAAAATCTGAACGAACTTCTCCTTCTTCATGACAACGCAAGACCTCTCACAAGTCTTCGCACCCGAGAGGAGCTCACAAAACTTCAGTGAACTGTTCTTCCTCATGCACCCTACAGCCCCGATCTCGCACCGTCGGATTTCCATATGTTTGGCCCAATGAAGGACGCAATCCGTGGGACGCACTACGCGGATGATGAAGAAGTTATTGATGCAGTACGACGTTGGCTCCGACATCGACCAGTGGAATGGTACCGTGCAGGCATACAGGCCCTCATTTCAAGGTGGCGTAAGGCCGTAGCATTGAATGGAGATTACGTTGAAAAATAGTGTTGTGTAGCTAAAAGATTGGGGAATAACCTGGTGTATTTCAATGCTGAATAAAACAACCCCTGTTTCAGAAAAAAATGTGTTGCATTACTTAATGAACTGCCCTCGTATTCAATCTGTAGTTTTCTGTCAACCCGCTTGTTCCAAAGAACGTACTTGTGTCTTCGTCGAATTTCGCTTCAACTAAGTATTTCGTTAATACAGATCAAGCTCTACTAAGGCTTTACTCACACATTGTCCCACTACCTCGTATGTTTTCCATTATTCTGTAATTTTCCTATCAGCTGCATATATGTGGCTATTTGTACCTGCAGGGAGGGGTTGGTCATTGGTGTATTATGTCAAAGAGTATTTTCGCCAAAACAGTTCCCTATGGCACCTCATTCCTCTGGTTTCTCCATCTGTTTAGTTTTCCCTGAAATTCCACTAGGAGCCTCTGACGATAAGATTAATGTCTTTAGTTGTAGCATACAGCTTCTGCAGCAGGAGTCGGAGATTGACGGTGTTGTATGCTGCCGTAAGGTCGATGAAAACGTCACATTTCCCCCTTAGAAGCTATCCTTGATGTGTTGAGTCAGATTGAGCACTTGTGTGGTACAGCTTTTTTCAGGACGGACTTCAGCCTGCTACGGTGTGAGAATAGATTCCACAGCCAGTGTGAGGTGGCTTTGTGTCAGTTTTCCGAAAACTTTACAAGTATGGCGTAAGCCGAAGTCTAGGCAGTGCTTCTGTGGCTTGCTTTACATCCAGTTTAAGAATAACTATGATCTTGGCTTTCCGCCAGATGCTAGGAATTTTGCGCTGTTGTATACAGTCGCTGAACACGTTCAGTGGCCATTGTTTAGCTTTCGGTCCGAAATTTTTGATCTGCTCAGTCAGAACTTCATTTAATCCAGTGGCCCTCTGTGGTTAGCTGAACATGTGTAGCTGCTTCTGCCAATCGTCCGTCCAACTTTTCCTGGAGGGATGTACACTATGTGATCAAAAGTATCCGGAGACCCCCAAAAACATACGTTTTTCATATTAGGTGCATTGTGCTGCCACCTACTGCCACGTACTCCATATCAGCGACCTCAGTAGTCATTAGACATGTGAGAGAGTGGAATGGGGCGCTCCGCGAAACTCACGGACTTCGAAGACGGTCGGGTGATTGGGTGTCACTTGTGTCATACATCTGTACGCGAGATTTTCACGCTCCTAAACATCCCTAGATCGACTGTCTCCGATGTGATAGTGAAGTGGAAACGTGAAGGGACACGTACAGCACTAAAGCGTAGAGGCCGACCTCGTCTGTTGATCGACGGAGACCGCCGACAATTACATTAGTATCCACTGCAAGTACTATGAAAGAGAATTCTGAAACTGCGGTTTATTAAGTTTATTAAGTGAAGCACTGAGGAAAAGTAAGGTCAGCATCTTGTGAAAAAGCACATCCCCAGTACAAAATAAGCATCTAATGACTTCACTAATGTTGTTCCAAGAACTATAGCATTTCTCGTTTCACCAGCTATCGATGACCCTCAAAAAATACATTCTTTCATCGAAAAAGTCTATAGTTAGCAGAATAACACGGAATATAGTGAAGTTTTGCATACTGACCATATGTCCAAATTCTCTCCTCTTTGTGTGCTATCATTTGCCAAAACCTCATTTCGATATCTCAAACCGTTTATTAAATGTGAAGAATGTTGTGGATGTTTCACTCTGGCTGTCGCGGTGGGATCGCAAGTGAATATCTTACGTTGGATCAATTTTCTCGAGATTGGTGACAGATAAAGACCTCCAATCAAGTCTAAAGAAAAATTCAAGATGTTAGCTAGATTTCATACCCAGCAACATATTATGTAATATGTACCAGACGCAAAATCATTTCCGAATTCCGCGCAGTGCGTAGCTTCTACGTAAATATCCCAGTAACTATGACACCGTAACGGACATGACATATAAAGCTACAAGTAAAGCAAAAACGATTTTTTTTCACTGAATAGTTTCTGTAAAATCGTTTGAGATAGATCGCTGGGCGTGCGCGTAGATTCTGTCAGCGCCGACCGGCCGAAAGGTGGCAGATAGTGTCGGCGTCCCCTTCTGAAAAACCAATGAACTCGGCCAGCTCTTTGGGCAAAAACTGGTCACTGCGTGATCGATATAGAGGGATCAAAAAAATGTATCCACTGTTTAAAAGTCCATAACCGGCAAACTAATTTACCTAGTTGTCTCATCTTTGGTAGTGTAATAGTTTGTAGTTCCGGCAATCGCCACACAAGCGTTGTATTGCGTTGTCTTGTTTTGTCAGACGACAGTCGCCAGATAGTCAGTGTTTTGTTCTTGGTTGCACCTAGTTACTCGAGTAAACATGGATGGCGCAAGGCTTACATTCGATGAAGGGAAGTCAGTTTTGAAGTGGTATTTTAAGTACGAAAACATCAATGAGGCTCAATGGCAATCGCGAAATGAGTATCAAACAGAGACACCGACACGTTTAACGATTCGTCGCATTCGAGACAAATTTGAAGCCGAAGGCTGTGTTAAAGATGATCACAAACAACGATCTGGACGACCTGTAACAGTAACAAGTCTTCTTTGATGGCACAGTTACCGGTGAGGTGTACCTTCAGAAGCTTCAGACATCCATTTTACCTGCCATTCGAGACCTATATGGAAACGGAAGAGTTTACTTTCAACAAGATGGTGCCCCAGCCCACTACCAAAATCGTGTTACGGCGTATCTCGACGAAAAGCTACTAGGAAGATGGATAGGCCGTAGAGGTGCTGTGGAGTATCTACCACGTTCCCCAGACCTAACTCCTGTGGACTTTTACCTGTAGGGAACACTAAAGGACGTCGTTTATCGACAAAAGCCACGCACATTGGATCAACCTCGAGAATCCATCGAACATCCATGTGCAAATATCCAACTGAACACGTTGCAGTCAGTAGTTCGTGCTGCAGTTCGGCGGCATCGATTGTGTGTGGATGTTAATGGTGACCATTTCGAACACCTACAGGGATAGCATTAAGTTGGACTTTAAGCTGCACTTTCACCAAAAATGAGACAACTCCGTCAATTAGTTTGCAAGTTATAGACTTTTAAACAATGGATGCTTTTTTTGGACCCGACTGTATATATGTGTATACACTCCTGGAAATTGAAATAAGAACACCGTGAATTCATTGTCCCAGGAAGGCGAAACTTTATTGACACATTCCGGGGGTCAGATACATCACATGATCACACTGACAGAACCACAGGCACATAGACACAGGCAACAGAGCATGCACAATGTCGGCACTAGTACAGTGTATATCCAGCTTTCGCAGCAATGCAGGCTGCTATTCTCCCATGGAGACGATCGTAGAGATGCTGGATGTAGTCCTGTGGAACGGCTTGCCATGCCATTTCCACCTGGCGCCTCAGTTGGACCAGCGTTCGTGCTGGACGTGCAGACCGCGTGAGACGACGCTTCATCCAGTCCCAAACATGCTCAATGGGGGACAGATCCGGAGATCTTGCTGGCCAGGGTAGTTGACTTACACCTTCTAGAGCACGTTGGGTGGCACGGGATACATGCGGACGTGCATTGTCCTGTTGGAACAGCAAGTTCCCTTGCCGGTCTAGGAATGGTAGAACGATGGGTTCGATGACGGTTTGGATGTACCGTGCACTATTCAGTGTCCCCTCGACGATCACCAGTGGTGTACGGCCAGTGTAGGAGATCGCTCCCCACACCATGATGCCGGGTGTTGGCCCTGTGTGCCTCGGTCGTATGCAGTCCTGATTGTGGCGCTCACCTGCACGGCGCCAAACACGCATACGACCATCATTGGCACCAAGGCAGAAGCGACTCTCATCGCTGAAGACGACACGTCTCCATTCGTCCCTCCATTCACGCCTGTCGCGACACCACTGGAGGCGGGCTGCACGATGTTGGGGCGTGAGCGGAAGACGGCCTAACGGTGTGCGGGACCGTAGCCCAGCTTCATGGAGACGGTTGCGAATGGTCCTCGCCGATACCCCAGGAGCAACAGTGTCCCTAATTTTCTGGGAAGTGGCGGTGCGGTCCCCTACGGCACTGCGTAGGATCCTACGGTCTTGGCGTGCATCCGTGCGTCGCTGCGGTCCGGTCCCAGGTCGACGGGCACGTGCACCTTCCGCCGACCACTGGCGACATCGATGTACTGTGGAGACCCCACGCGCCACGTGTTGAGCAATTCTGCGGAACGTCCACCCGGTCTCCCGCATGCCCACTATACGCCCTCGCTCAAAGTCCGTCAACTGCACATAAGGTTCACGTCCACGCTGTCGCGGCATGCTACCAGTGTTAAAGACTGCGATGGAGCTCCGTATGCCACGGCAAACTGGCTGACACAGACGGCGGCGGTGCACAAATGCTGCGCAGCTAGCGCCATTCGACGACCAACACCGCGGTTCCTGGTGTGTCCGCTGTGCCGTGCTTGTGATCATTGCTTGTACAGCCCTCTCGCAGTGTCCGGAGCAAGTATGGTGGGTCTGACACACCGGTGTCAATGTGTTCTTTTTTCCATTTCCAGGAGTGTATATATGTATATTTCGTGACAGCCCACACACGTACGAAGCGACCGAAATCAGTGGTTACAGCGCCGCCCTCCTGTTGTTATTTGTTTATCTTACGCCCATTGTTTACGTCCTACGAGATCCCGTATGGTTTTACAGAGAAACAAGAAAGGGGGATTTGATTTGTCTTGGCTGTTTTAGGGGTAACAAGGTCAGAAAAAGCTGAGAGAAGGCTGTGGGCAAATGGTTCAAATGGCTCAAAGCACTATGGGACTTAGCATCTGAGGTCATCAGTCCCCTAGACTTAGAACTATTTAAACCTAACTAACGTACGGACATCACGCACATACATGCCCGAGGCAGGATTCGAACCTGCGACCATAGCAGCAGCGCGGTGCCGGACTGAAGCGCCTAGAACCGCTCGGCCACAGCGGCCGGCGGCTGTGGGCAAAGAAGTGACCAACGCAAGGAAAGAAATTTACCCACTGTGTGCTAGTTACGCAGCTGGTAGAGAATAATTTTCGTAATTATCTCAGAATGAATGTAACATGCATTGCGGCGCCGCTGCACACCATCAAACAATTCTTAATGATGAATAATACAGTTATGAGAGAGGCTGTAAGCTGCAAGGAGAGGCAGTTAGCTACATTACGATTCCTACCTAGTTAGTGACAGAAATCAACAGGACCTCAGATTTCGTCTATTGTATCATCAGAATCATTACCTAAAATGATTCTTGACACCTGCAATGTGATTTATAGTTGACTGAGGATATAAATAAAACAAAAGACGTTCGCGTAAACATTATTACTTTATTTATATACGTAGCATAAACGACGACCTATAAGTTTAAGAAACTCATTTCAAATCCGCAGAAGAAAGGCTACACATGGTGATCGCGCACAGCATTTAATAAATGCAACAACAGATACATGAGAAGTTAAGCATTTAGCAACTGTTAGAACGGCAAAAAAAATACCTTGCTCTTCATAACAGAGGGCTTGGATATAGACTGGGCCTTTTTTAACAATTCTATCAATGAAGCAAGTCAGTTTGTTGATTTTTTTGAGTCATCTGACTGGTCTAAAATGGCCTGCCACGAATTTCTCTACTGCGTCAACCTGTCCATCTCAGAGTAGCTCTTGCAATCTACGTCCTCAATTATTTACTGGATGTATTGCAATCACTGTCTCCCTCTACAGTTTTCAGCCTCCACAGCTCCCTCTACTAGTGTAGAAGTTATTCCCTGATGTCTTAACAGATGTTCTATTATCCTGTCCCTTCTTGTGTCAGTGTTTTCCATTTATGCCTTTCCTCTTCAATCCCGCGCACAGTCTCCTCATTCCTTACTTTATCAGTCAATTTCCAACATTCGTCTGTAGCACCACATCTCAAGTGCTCCGATTTTCTTGTGTTCCGGTTTTTCCACAGTCCACGTTTCATTACCATGTAATGCTGCGCTCCAAACGCACATTCTCAGAAATTTCGTTCTCAAATTACGGCCTATGTTTGATATTAGCAGACTTCTCCTGGACAGGAATGACATTTTTGCCAGTGCCTCCGATTTCCTCCTTGCGAAGTAGCAGAATTCCTTAACTTCGTCTACTTCGTGACCATCTATAGTGATCTTAAAGTATCTCGCTGCTCTCATTTCTGCTACTTTTCATTACTTTCGTCTCTCTTCGATTTACTCTCAACCCATGTTCTGTATTCATCAGACTGTTCGTTCCATTCAGCAGATTCTGTAATTCTTCGCTTCCACTGAACACAGCGATGTCATCGGCGAATCTTATCATTGGTATCCTTTCACCTCGACTTTTAATTCCACGATTGAGTCTTTCTTTTATTTCCGTCATTGTCTCTTCCATGTATAGACTGAAGAGTAGAAGTGAAATACTACGTGCCTGTCTTACACTCCTTTGAATCCGAGCGATTTGTTCTTGGTCTTTGACTCTTATTGCCTTTAGGCTCTTGTACATGTTGCATATTACATGTCTCTCCCTACAGCTTACCCCTGTTTTTCTCAGAATTTCGAACAAAAAAAATGGCTCTGAGCACTATGGGACTCAACATCTTAGGTCATAAGTCCCCTAGAACTTAGAACTACTTAAACCTAACTAACCTAAGGACATCACACACACCCATGCCCGAGGCAGGATTCGAACCTGCGACCGTAGCAGTCCCGCGGTTCCGGACTGCAGCGCCAGAACCGCTAGACCACCGCGGCCGGCAATTTCGAACATGTTACACCATTTGACATTGCCGAACGCTTTTCCCAGGTCGACGAATCCTGTGAATATGTCTTGAATTTTCTTTAGTCTTGCTTACGTTATCAACTGCGAAATCATAATTGGCTCTCTGCCGCCTATACCCTTTCTAAAGTCAAACTGATGATCATCTAACACATCCTCAATTTTATTTTCCATTCTTCTGTATATTATTCTTGTCAGCAAGTTGGACGTATGAGCTGTTTGCTGATTGTGCGATAATTTTCGCACTTGTCAGCTCTTAATGTCCATTAAATGTCGATATTTCGGTTTTTAGACTTTATTTCCGATACGTATCGGAAATAAAGCCTAAAATCATAGATACGGAAGGTCTACGGACTTTGGTTCAAATGGCTCTGAGCACTATGGGACTTAACAGCTACGGTCATCAGTCCCCTAGAACTTAGAACTACTTAAGCCTAACTAACCTAAGGACATCACACAACACCCAGTCATCACGAGGCAGAGAAAATCCCTGACCCCGCCGGGAATCGAACCCGGGAACCCGGGCGTGGGAAGCGAGAACGCTACCGCACGACCACGAGCTGCGGACTCTACGGACTTTCATTCAATCTATATGCCAGATGAAACCATTATGGAGTTTTTTTTTAAAAAAAACGAAGAAGTGCTTCATTTCTCTCATATTCCTATACTCCTCGCAGGACGTGTTCCACAAACGTTTGCAGTCTTTAAGTTTCTTCAGAAACTCTGTCCTTCAAGTTTCGTCCGCCTCGCACACTATCATCTATATTAGAACAGCATTTAATCCCGTACGCAGTGACAAAGGACGAACTTTTGTCTGGCGCTTGGCACGGCATCGCTTCACACGGAACCATGTATTGGGTGGACTGATGGGAGGGTAGGATTTCGGGTGTGGGGTGCTTCTACCCGTCCGACATTCCGATAAGGAAAGTTCGATGATCGGTCGGTCAAAACGCCTACACACGTCAAGCTTCTCGGTCCGGTCGGTCCGTTGGTATGTGTGCGTGTATGTGTAGAGCCCTTAAAAGCGACGTCGAAGGTCGAACAGGGCAGTCACGTGGAAGAGGTCACTGAACTCTGAGAGGGTCATTACCGCGCCCCTGTCAGGCAGCTTAGCCGTGCGCGCAGCTCACAGCCGAGGCGACAACAGCAACTGCGTGTTGCCTCTCTCGTTCGCCGCGTCGTACGACATCGGTGAGTACCCATCTCAAGTACCTACAAGCTTCACAAGCGCCAAGCCTTTTGTTCGAGCATGCTTCACCGTCCGTGGGCTAATTCTGTGCAAGCAAATGTAGGAGTCTTATAGGTGACTAAAGGGGCCTGCACGCCTGCAGTTTAACTGTGCAGTTATCCATCCAAGTAGAAATCTGTACACTTATCCGAAATAGTGTGTGTGCTTCAATCGGAATAACAAAGTGATTCACAGACGGCGAAAGGACCGATTTTACTCGGTTAGCCTTTATTCGCACACCCAATATGACCGCGAGGGAAACAGCGGTGCAATGTGGTACCGAAATGTTTCGTACGAATTCCGTCATCTGCAGTACTGAGTTCGCGTTGCTTGAACACTTCGCTGCTAGCTTTCGCTATTAGCTGCAGATATTCTTTTGAGTATTGTGAAAAAACACAACACAAATAAAAAAAGTGCATGACGCAAACGGATCAAAACAACGTTCCGCTGCAGAGTGAAAATTTCATTCTGGAAACATCCCCTAGGCTGTGGCTGAGCCATGTCTCCGCAATATCCATTCTTCCAGGAGTGCTAGTTCTGCAAGGTATGCAGGAGAGCTTCTGCGAAGTTTGGAAGGTAGGAGACGAGGTATTGGCTGAACTGAAGCTGTGAGGACGAGTCGTGAGTCGTGTTTCGGTAGCTCAGTTGGTAGAGCACCAGCCCGCGAAAGGCAAAGGTCCTGAGTTCGAGTCTCGGTCCGGCACACAGTTTTAATCTACCAGGAAGTATCAACGTTCTGTTGTTGGTGCCTGTGCGGCAGACCGTTTGTAGACCACCAGCTGCCATTCTCTTTATTATACTTGTCCGCATTGGGCTCTGTCCCTCTCCGCACTCTTCGCGATTTCCGTGCAATCTTCGTGCCCCTAATGTGACAATGAGTGACGAAAATGCTTCACTTTGTGTAGTTGCAGCTGCGTAGCTTGATTAATTTGTTCCGCAAATCGGAGAGTAGGTTCTTTGTTTTCACACTACGAGTCGCGTCAAGCTTTTAAACATTTTACGAGGCCGCTCTTTCGTTTCATTTTCTGAGGTTGGCAGGAGCTGCATATTCTATATCCCACGGTTCAGAAAGATTCCGGTAGCTTTCATTACAATACGAAAGTGCACCTTTGTTCATGGAGGCGTTCTGCATCACGGAGAGACTCACATCTGCACCCTTTACGTTGAATTGCTATTAATGGCTTAGTGTGAAATTTGAATCTTGGTTGTGGTAACAAAACTAAACGAAATACACGTGTTGCGGACTCTTTGCTCAGTTATTGCTTTTGCCTTTTGTCGCTGGCAGGCGCTTCTCTTGTTCATTCGTGAAACCCTTTGACGTCTATGTTGGAATGTCCATTTCCTTTCAACTACGTTGTGCTGACAGACTGACAAGTACAACTTATCCCTTCTTTATTCTTTTAAAAGCAAGCAAGGAAAGTAAAATATAGCACATTGCACAGGAGAAATCAACAACCATGTCCTAAAAACTCTCCTGCCGCTTTCTAACTTCGCATAAAACCAACCCTTAGAAAATGATCAGCCGATGATGAAAAAATGCACGTCCATACTGTAGTTCAGTCGTCCCTCTCTTTAACAAGCTCATATTCGAAAATTAGCTTGCATTTTCTGGCCATTAACTAATATTAGTGAAAACTTTCAAATCAGTCTGCTTCGTGAGTGATTTCTGCGGAGACGTTGGAGCATATTCAGGCAAAGTTTCTCTGCTTTTGCTGCAGAGGGGGAATTCTGGATTATATGAACACGCAAATTCTGATGTACTTAATGACCCGGTGCTACCAGCAGTTTACATAATAGTTTAGGGAGCTGTCTCTGTTCTATTTTTCATCTTTTCCTGCACCAGAGGGTTGGGTTGTTTTGGGGGAGGAGACCAGACAGCGAGATCATCGGTCTCATCGGATTAGAAAAGGTCGGGGAAGGAAGTCGACGGTGCCCTTTCAAAGGAACCATCCCAGCATTTGCCTGGAGCGATTTAGGGAAATCACAAACCTAAATCAGGATGGCCGGACGCGGGATGGGGACCAGATTTCATTCTTAATTCATTATAGATAAGCTCTAAAAAAATATTAAATAACTGTAAAAATACATATAAATTAATAAACACTAACAGCTGACTAATTTGGAAACTTCATAGTCGATGTAGTACCACTAAATGCAAGAAGATAATCCAGGCTACAATTGCTGACCTTACCTACGTAAAAGTCATGTCAGGAACGAGAAACAGAGCAGGACTTGCAGAATACGCTGAGGTGAGAAGTCGTGGGATAGCAATACACACATACGCAGACGGTGGTAATATCTCTTACACAAGGTATAAAAGGGCAGTGCATTGGCGGAACTGTCATATGTACTCGGGTGATTCATTTGAAAAAGTTTCCGAAGTGATTACGCCCACGCGACGGGAATTAATAGACCCTGAACACCGAATCGTAGCTGGACCTACACACATGGAACATTCCATTCCAAAAATCGTTAGGGGATTCAAATTTCCGAGATACGCAGAGTCAAGAGTGTGCCGAGAACAACAAATTTCACGTATTACCTGTGAGCACGGGCAACTCAGTCACCGACGGTCTTCACTTAAAGACCGAGAGCAGCGGTGTTTGCGTAGAGCTGTCAGTGCTAACAGACCAGCAGCGCTCCGTGAAATAGCCCCGAAAATCAATGTGGGACGTACGCCGAACGTATCCGTTAGAACAGTGCGACGAAATGGGCTATGGCAGCATATGACTGACGCCTTTGCTAACAGCACGAAATCGACTGCAGTGACTATACGAGTTGGACCCTATACGACTGAGCCGGCAGCTGTGGCCGAGCGGTTCTAGGCGCTTCAGTCCGGAACCGTGCTGCAGCTGCATCGGGCATGGATGTGTGTGATGTCCTTATGTTAGTAGTTCTAAGTCTAAGGGACTGATTTCCTCAGATGTTAAGTCCCATAGTGCTTAGAGCCATTTGAACCATGTTGTTGTTGTAGTGGTCTTCAGTCCAGAGAATGGTTTGATGCAGCTCTTCATGCTACTCTACCCTGTGCAAGCTGCTTCATCTCCCAGTACCTACTGCAACCTACATCCTTCTGAATCTGCTTAGTGTATTCATCTCTTGGTCTCCCTCTACGATTATTACCTTCCACGCTGCCCTCCAATGCTAAATTTGTGATCCCTTGATGCCTCAGAACATGTCCTACCAACCGGTCCCTTCTTCTTGTCAATTCTATTCAATACCTCCTTATTAGTTATGTGATTTACCCATCTAATCTTCAGCATTCTTCTGTAGCACCACATTTCGAAAGCTTCTATCCTCTTCTTGTCCAAACTATTTATCGTCCACGTTTCACTTCCATACATGGCTACACTCCATACAAATACTTTCAGAAACGACTTCCTGACACTTAAATCTATAGTCGATGTTAACAAATTTCTTTTCTTCAGAAACGCTTTCCTCGCCATTGCCAGTCTGCATTTTATATCCTCTCTACTTTGACCCTGATCAGTTATTTTGCTCCCCAAATAGCAAAACTCCTTTACTACTTTAAGTGTCTCATTTCCTAATCTAAATCCCTCAGCATCACCCGACTTAATTCGACTACATTCCATTATCCTTGTTCTGCTTTTGTTGATTGTCATCTTATATCTTCCTTTCAAGACACTGTCCAGTCCGTTCAATTGCTCTTCCAAGTCCTTTGCTGTCACTGACAGAATTACAATGCCATCGGCGAACTTCAAAGTTTTTATTTCTTCTCCATGGATTTTAATATCTACTCCGAATTTTTCTTTTGTTTCCTTTACTGCTTGCTCAATATACAGATTGAATAACATCGGGGATAGGCTACAACCCTGTCTCACTCCCTTCCCAACCACTGCATCCCTTTCATGCCCCTCGAGTCTTATAACTGCCATCTGGTTTCTGTACAAATTGTAAATAGCCTTTCGCTCCCTGTATTTTACCCCTGTCACCTTTAGAATTTGAAAGAGAGTATTCCACTCAGCATTGTCAAAAGCTTTCTCTAAGTCTACAAATGCTAGAAATGTAGGTTTTCCTTTCCTTAGTCTATTTTCTAAGATAAGTCGTAGCGTCAGTATTGCCTCACGTGTTTTTCTACGGAATCCAAACTGATCTTCCCCGATGTCGGCTTCTATCAGTTTTTCCATTCGTCTGTAAAGAATTCGCGTTAGTATTTTGCAGCTGTGACTTATTAAACTGATAGTTCGGTAATTTTGACATCTGTCAACACCTGCTTTCTTTGGGATTGGAATTATTATATTCTTCTTTAAGTCTGAGGGTATTTTGCTCTAACGTTTGTTAAATCCACTCAAGTATTCCACCTAAATCTAATTTCAAGAAAGTTGTCTGTTACTAACTCATACATCTCTTTATAGAACACCCAGAACATTGCAAAACATTAATTAATATTCTAGGACGTTAAAAGTCTCTAGACCTTTCTAAAACATTTTAGAACATTCTGAAACATACAAGATCATTCAAATGAATTACAGTACTCTCTGGAGTAATCTAGAACACTCTGGGCTATTCTAGAGAGTTCGAAAACAATCGTTAATTCTAGAATATTCATAAATGCTCGAACACTGTAGATAAATCTGAAATTTCCATTAAATGTACGTTTCACGTCTACAGCTATGTGCCTACTCTGCAGTTCACACTTGTATGCTTGGCAGACGGTTCATCGAACCTTTTCACATTATATCTCTACAATTCCACTATCAAACAATGCATGCTAAAAATGAACACTTCAATCTGAAACGGGATCCGGAAGTGGTAAACTACTGAGACCACATTCAGCAGCAAAATTTAAAAAAATTACTTCAATACCATAAATTTACATTAAGCACACACCGCTAACCGGAACACTGTTATTAAGGTAATAAAATTACTGCACTGTAACACCCCGAAAGCCAAAATACGAGAAAGGAGCCAGTAAGTAACGGTACGAAGGTATTATTTAAATGGGCCCAAAATCAGATTAGACCACTTAGCAGAAAATATTTTAAAAATACGACTAAAGCAAAATAGTTTGAATTACAGTCCGGGGTTTACCAGTGAAGAACACAAAGGGTTCAGCCTGAATACTAGTTCATGAGCTGGTATTTACATTCGCATTAGGAGCGAGAAGCAGTCCCCACTCATTCTGAGTAGTTAGAATACAATATAATACAATAAGGTTTTAGAGCTCTTAGAGAGGAAAACGACGGCGTTAACATGTATACAACAGCGCCTTAAGAGTACACCCATAATTTAAGGCACCTTTCCTGACCCCTTTTCCTTTAATCATTTAAGAACGCAAATGTATTTACAAAACAGTACCAGTTCAGAAGATTAGGCAGCAAACCAGCCTAATGTAAGGTACCACCCAGACAGCGCACATTTACTAGGAACCCCTATGGCACACGCAAGCTGCCACCACCACTCCCTTTGGAAATTTTAAATAAAAGGAACAGTTAAACGCTGAGACGGTCGAACGTCTACGAGCACTATAAACATTCAATTATACCAAAATAAGTTCACTGATTTCGTCCTGCTCTAAGATGTAATACAGCAGATGAGAGTTCGCAATGGTCTCACAACAAGTAGAACTCAGCGAAGAAGAATTAGATGTAGCCTCCTCCATGGAAACGCACCAAACCAACAAGTAAATTCGGCTGAGGAACTGACGAGCTCATATGTGGCCATCCGCCACTCAGCCGCCTCCCAACAGAAAACTCGCTGCTCTTACAAGGTGGAGTGTGCACAGAATAACGTGGTCGCCAGATACGCGCGTGGCAGGGCAAGTGTGTGGAGAGCAGTAGTGATAGGGGTTGCGGGTGGACCGTCAAAACGTTCTTTAGGGGAAATGGCGAAGACTGGAAGGCTTCCAAACAAGCCTACGCTCATGATTTTGTAAATATTAAGTGGAGCCCTTCCACATCGACACTTGCGGAAAAAAGTCGCAACATCAAGAAGGAAATGTGCGACATAAACGAAAGTTGGTAAGCATGTTACCACACCTGAAAGATTATGTCTGTTCAAATTTAGCGCCAGTCGCGTAATGGAAATGAAGTCCCACGCTTCTTGACAGAGTTTAGGGGAGCGATGCGGGACACACACACCGCCATACTAGGCAAGGTCCTAATGGAGGTGGTATATGCCGCTGCCTCCGACCGTAATGGGGATGAATGATGATGATGAAGACGACATAACAACACCTAGTGAGGTGAAAATCCCTGACCCCGCTGGGAATCGAACCCAGGACCCCATGCTCGGGAAGCGAAAACGCTACCGCGAGACCACAAGTTGCGGACTGTAAGGGTACTTGAATTACGTAACCATTACGGCACCTCACCTCAACCTCTCGATACCAGCAATATTCTACTGTGTTTCTGTAAAATACACTCCTGGAAATGGAAGAAAGAACACATTGACAGCGGTGTGTCAGACCCACCATACTTGCTCCGGACACTGCGAGAGGGCTGTACAAGCAATGATCACACGCACGGCACAGCGGACACACCAGGAACCGCGGTGTTTGCCGTCGAATGGCGCTAGCTGCGCAGCATTTGTGCACCGCCGCCGTCAGTGTCAGCCAGTTTGCCGTGGCATACGGAGCTCCATCGCAGTCTTTAACACTGGTAGCATGCCGCGACAGCGTGGACGTGAACCGTATGTGCAGTTGACGGACTTTGAGCGAGGGCGTATAGTGGGCATGCGGGAGGCCGGGTGGACGTACCGCCGAATTGCTCAACACGTGGGGCGTGAGGTCTCCACAGTACATCGATGTTGTCGCCAGTGGTCGGCGGAAGGTGCACGTGCCCGTCGACCTGGGACCGGACCGCAGCGACGCACGGATGCACGCCAAGACCGTAGGATCCTACGCAGTGCCGTAGGGGACCGCACCGCCACTTCCCAGCAAATTAGGGACACTGTTGCTCGTGGGGTATCGGCGAGGACCATTCGCAACCGTCTCCATGAAGCTGGGCTACGGTCCCGCACACCGTTAGGCCGTCTTCCGCTCACGCCCCAACATCGTGCAGCCCGCCTCCAGTGGTGTCGCGACAGGCGTGAATGGAGGGACGAATGGAGACGTGTCGTCTTCAGCGATGAGAGTCGCTTCTGCCTTGGTGCCAATGATGGTCGTATGCGTGTTTGGCGCCGTGCAGGTGAGCGCCACAATCAGGACTGCATACGACCGAGGCACACAGGGCCAACACCCGGCATCATGGTGTGGGGAGCGATCTCCTACACTGGCCGTACACCACTGGTGATCGTCGAGGGGACACTGAATAGTGCACGGTACATCCAAACCGTCATCGAACCCATCGTTCTACCATTCCTAGACCGGCAAGGGAACTTGCTGTTCCAACAGGACAATGCACGTCCGCATGTATCCCGTGCCACCCAACGTGCTCTAGAAGTTGTAAGTCAACTACCCTGGCCAGCAAGATCTCCGGATCTGTCCCCCATTGAGCATGTTTGGGACTGGATGAAGCGTCGTCTCACGCGGTCTGCACGTCCAGCACGAACGCTGGTCCAACTGAGGCGCCAGGTGGAAATGGCATGGCACGCCGTTCCACAGGACTACATCCAGCATCTCTACGATCGTCTCCATGGGAGAATAGCACCCTGCATTGCTGCGAAAGGTGGATATACACTGTACTAGTGCCGACATTGTGCATGCTCTGTTGCCTGTGTCTATGTGCCTGTGGTTCTGTCAGTGTGATCATGTGATGTATCTGACCCCAGGAATGTGTCAATAAAGTTTCCCCTTCCTGGGACAATGAATTCACGGTGTTCTTATTTCAATTTCCAGGAGTGTATAACTTTGTTGTTGCCAGAAAATGCAATATTTAGCAGCGTGAGCAACACTACAATCATAATTAATTTTTGACCTTTGTTGTGGTAGGGTTGTTAGAGGACCCAACCGCATAAGAGAGGCGCTAACAGCACCAGTGGGAGGATGCAAATCAGGTTTCCCTCAAATAAACGCTGTAACGTACGTGATCGTTAGCTACCTTTGAAATTGGAAGTGTTGGGTTGATGGTAGTCAAGAATGCCTTTACGGCAACAAAGACGCCATTATAAACATCTCACTGAGTTTGTACGAGATCGTGTAATAAGGCTGCGAGAAGCTGAATTTTCCTCCTGTGATGCTGCAGAGAAACTTGGCAGGAATGTAGCCACCGTACATAACTGCTGGCAGCGATGGTCACGGGAATGTAAGGTCGCTAAAGACCGGGCTCTGGATGGCCACGTGACACTGCTGCGAGGGAGGACTGTAGTGTACGGCGTATGGCTCTGGCACACCGTGCTGCATATCCAGCAGCAATTTTAGCAGCACAGTGACACAACCAACTGTTACAAAGCGGTTACGTCAACGACAGTTTCGAGCCAGACTCCCTGAACCGTGCATTCGACTCGCCCAAAACCACGGCGATTTTCGATTTCAGTGGTGTTAATCGAGAAGAATATAATAAATCCAATCCCAAAGAAAGCAGGTGTTGACAGATGTGAAAATTACCGAACTATCAGTTTAATAAGTCACACCTGCAAAATACTAACGCGAATTATTTACAGACGAATGGAAAAACTGGTAGAAGGCGACCTCGGGGAAGATCAGTTTGGATTCCGTAGAAATGTTGGAACACGTGAGGCAATACTGACCTTACCACTTATCTTAGAAGGAAGATTAAGAAAAGGCAAACCAACGTTTCTAGCATTTGTAGACTTAGAGAAAGCTTTTGACAATGTTGACTGGAATACTGTCTTTCAAATTCTGAAGGTGGCAGGGGTAAAATACAGGGAGGGAAAGGCTATTTACAATTTGTACAGAAACCAGATGGCAGTTATAAGAGTCGAGGGGCATGAAAGGGAAGCAGTGGTTGCGAAGGGAGTGAGACAGGGTTGTAGCCTCTCCACGATGTTATTCAATCTGTATATTGAGCAAGCTGTAAAGGAAACAAAAGGAAAATTCGGAGCAGGTATTAAAATCCATGGAGGAGAAATAAAAACTTTCAGGTTTGCCGATGACATTGTAATTCTGTCAGAGACAGGAAAGGATTTGGAAGAGCAGTTGAACGGAATGGACAGTGTCTTGAAAGGAGGATATAACATGAACATCAACAAAACCAGGATAATGGAATGTAGTCGAATTAAGTCGGGTGATTCTGAGGGAATTAAGATTAGGAAATGAGACACGTAAAGTAGTAAAGGAGTTTTGCTATTTGGGGAGCAATATAATTGATGATGGTCGAAGTAGAGAGGATATAAAATGTAGACTGGCAATGGCAAGGAAAGCGTTTCTGAAGAAGAGAAATTTGTTACCATCGAGTATAGATTTAAGTGTCAGGAAGTCGTTTCTGAAAGTAGTTGTATGGAGTGTAGTCATGTAAGGAAGTGAAACATTGACAATAAATAGTTTGGACAAGAAGAGCATAGAAGCTTTCGAAATGTGGTGCTACAGAAAAATGTTGAAGATTAGGTGGGTAGATGACGTAACTAATGAGGAGGTATTGAATAGGATTGGGGAGAAGAGACGTTTGTGGCACAACTTGACTACAAGAAGGGATCGGTTGGTAGGACATGTGCTGAGGCATCAAGGGATCACAAATTTAGCATTGGAGGGCAGCGTGGAGGGTAAAAATCGTAGAGGGAGACCAAGAGATGAATACACTAAGCAGATTCAGAAGGATGTAGGTTGCAGTAGGTACTGGGAGATGAAGGAGCTCGCACGGGATAAATTGACGTGGAGAGCTGCATCAAACCAGTCTCAGGACTGAACAACAACAACAACAATCGGGATCTCGTTGGAGGGCAGGCTGGAGGTGAGTTGTGTTTTCTGATGAAAGCTGGTTGTGCCTCGGTGCCAGTGATGGCCGTGTGACGATTAGGAGGAGACGTGTTGAGGGTCTGCACCCAACGTGTCTGCATGCTGGATGCACGGGACCTACACGTGGTGTTATGGTGTGGGGTGCGATCACGTATGAGAGCAGCAGCACTCTCCCACTTACTGCACGCAGCCTGCCTGCAAATTTATATACCTGTCTGGTGGTTCTACGTTTTTTGCTGCCATTCATGAACAGCATTCCAGGGGGTGTACTCAAACAGTATACTGATTGCCACTTACTACTGTTGTAACCCACGATGCTCTACAGTGTGTCGAGAAGTTGCCTTGGCCTGCTCAATCACTAGATCTGTCTCCAGTCGAGCACATATGGGGCAACATTGAATGACAACTGCAGCATCATCCACAAGCAGCATTAACACTTCCTGTACTGACCGAGCGCAACAAGCATGGAACTGTATCCCCCACGCTGACATTCAGCACCTGTACAACACAATGCATGCACGTTTGCATGTTTGTATTCAACATTCTGGGCGCTACACCGGCTATTAGTGTACCAGCATGTCACATTTGCAATGGCTTATCTCGCAATTACATTAATCTCTGATCTTCCAACGTTAATAATTTACTTGTGTTACCTAGATGAATGTATTTCTGAAATTTTGGTACTCTCTCTCTCTCTCTCTCTGTCTCTGTCTCTCTCTCCTACCTTTCTCTCTCTCTCTGTCTGCCTGTTCTGTCTGTCTCTCTCTCCCTCCCTCTCTCCCTCTCCCTCTCCCTCTCTCCCCTTGTCTGTCTGTCTGTCTGTCTGTCTCTCTCTCTCTCTCTCTCTCGCTCTCTCTCTCTGTCTCTCTTTCTTTCTACATCTACATCTACAGTCATACTCCGCAATCCACCATACGGTGCGTGGCGGAGGGTACCTCGCACCACAACTAGCGTCTTCTCTCCCTGTTCCACTCCCAAACACAACGAGGGAAAAATGGCTGCCTATATGCCTCTCTACGAGCCCTAATCTCTCTTATCTTTGTGGTCTTTCCGAGAAATGTAAGTTGGCGGCGGTAAAATTGTACTGCAGTCAGCCTCAAATGCTGGTTCTCTAAATTTCCTCAGTAGCGATTCACGAAAAGAACGCCTCCTTTCCTCCAGACACTCCCACCCGAGTTCCTCAAGCATTTCCGTAACACTCGCCTGATGATCAAACCTAGCAGTAACAAATCTAGCAGCCCGCCTCTGAATTGCTTCTATGTCCTCCCTCAATCCGACCTGAGAGGGATCCCAAACGCTCGAGCAGTATTCAAGAATAGGTCGTATTTGTGTTTTATAAGCAGTCTCCTTTGCAGATGAACCACATCTTCCCAAAATTCTACCAATGAACCGAAGACGACTATCCGCCTTCCCCACAACTGCCATTACATGCTTGTCCTACTTCATATCGCTCTGTAGTTTTACGCCCAAATATTTAATCGACGTACTAATGGAGTATTCAAACATTACAGGATTCTTTTTCCTATCCATCTGCATTAATTTACATTTATCTACAGGGTGTTACAAAAAGGTACGGCCAAACTTTCACGAAACATTCTTCACACACAAAGAAAGAAAATATGTTATGTGGACATGTGTCCGGAAATACTTACTTTCCATGTTAGAGCTCATTTTATTACTTCTCTTCAAATAACATTAATCATGGAATGGAAACACACATCAACAGAACGTACCAGCGTGACTTCAAACTCTTTGTTACAGGAAATGTTCAAAATGTCCTCCGTTAGCGAGGATACATGCATCCACCCTCCGTCGCATGGAATCCCTGATGCGCTGATGCAGCCCTGGAGAATGGCGTATTGTATCACAGCCGTCCACAATACGAGCACGAAGAGTCTCTACATTTGGTACCGGGGTTGCGTAGACAAGAGCTTTCAAATTCCCCTATAAATGAAAGTCAAGAGGGTTGAGGTCAGGAGAGCGTGGAGGCCATGGAATTGGTCCGCCTCTACCAATCCATCGGTCACCGAATCTGTTGCTGAGAAGAGTACGAACACTTTGACTGAAATGTGCAGGAGCTCCATCGTGCATGAACCACATGTTGTGCCGTACTTGTAAAGGGACATGTTCTAGCAGCACAGGTAGAGTATCCCGAAATATAACCATGATAACGTACTCCATTGAGCGTAGGTGGAAGAACATGGGGCCCAATCAAGACATCACCAACAATGCCTGCCCAAACGTTCACAGAAAATCT
This sequence comes from Schistocerca nitens, assembly GCF_023898315.1. Classification (NCBI taxonomy): domain Eukaryota; kingdom Metazoa; phylum Arthropoda; class Insecta; order Orthoptera; family Acrididae; genus Schistocerca; species Schistocerca nitens. The sequence goes on along the minus strand of NC_064623.1, from coordinate 211,517,711 downwards.
CTATTGATGACGTGATTGCACAATTGCGTGCGGATTCTCGTCAGCCCACACGTGTTGATTGTGAAAATTTACAATTTGATCACGTTGGAATGAAGCCTCATCCGTAAAGAGAACATTTGCACTGAAATGAGGATTGACACATTGTTGGATGAACCATTCACAGAAGTGTACCCGTGGAGGTCAATCAGCTGCTGATAGTGCCTGCACACGCTGTACACGGTACGGAAACAACTGGTTCTCCCGTAGCACTCTCCATACAGTGACGTGGTCAACGTTACCTTGTACAGCAGCAACTTCTCTGACGCTGACATTAGGGTTATCGTCAACTGCACGAAGGATTGCCTCGTCCATTGCAGGTGTCCTCGTCGTTCTAGGTCTTCCCCAGTCGCGAGTCATAGGCTGGAATGTTCCGTGCTCCCTAAGACGCCGATCAATTGCTTCGAACGTCTTCCTGTCGGGACACCTTCGTTTCGGAAATCTGTCCCGATACAAACGTACCGCGCCACGGCTATTGTCCCGTGCTAATCCATATATGAAATGGGCATCTGCCAACTCCGCATTTGTAAACATTGCACTGACTGCAAAACCACGTTCGTGATGAACACTAACCTGTTGATGCTACGTACTGATGTGCTCGATGCTAGCACTGTAGAGCAATGAGTCGCATGTCAACACAAGCACTGAAGTCAGCATTACCTTCCTTTAATTGGGCCAACTGGCGGTGAATCGAGGAAGTATAGTACATACTGAGGAAACTAAAATGAGCTCTAACATGGAAATTAAGCGTTTCCGGACACATGTCCACATAACATCTTTTCTTCATTTGTGTGTGAGGAATGTTTCCTGAAAGTTTGGCCGTACCTTTTTGTAACACCCTGTATATTTAGAGTTAGCTGCAATTCTTTAGACCAATCACAAATCCTGTGCAAGTCATTTGTATCCTCCTAGAGTCTCTCTCTCTCTGTCTGCTCTGTCTGTCTGTCCCCCTGCCTCTCTCTGTCTGCCTGCTCTGTCTCTCTCCCTGCCTCTCTCTCACCGTCTGTCTGTCTCCTCTCTCCTTGTTTCTCTCTCTCTCTCTCTCTCTTATAGTGTAAGTAACGAAACGACCTCTGCACAGAACGTAACCAGGCCAGCCATGTCGTCGCTGCGCTACGCCATCCGGCCGCTGACAGAGAGGGACGGGCCCCAGCTGGTGGACTTCCTGCGTCGGTTCTTCCTGAGGGACGAGCACCTCAACGCAGCCGTGGGCCTGCTGGCCGGCGGGCGGCAGTCCTGCCCGGAGCAGGAGGAGTTCCTGCTGGACGCCCTGCCCCGCGGTACAGCTACCACCGCTACTTGTATAACTTCTCCTCTCACTGTACAAATACCGACCGTAGATAGGAAGTTATGTTCGCAGGACACGTACAGTCGTGGACAAGACGAGCGAGACCCCTCGCCTTTTCGTTATGCTGATCCGCACAGCTTTAAAGTCTGCTAAACAGCATAACAGGCAAGGCGACGAAGTGCTGCCAACATGCACAAGCGTGAAATTGACAAACTATCAGAACTTTGTCAGACCGTTTTCAATCATGTGTAAGACTATATTACTGCTGATTAGTGTATTAAAGACAACACGTAAATATAAGATATAAATTAAAGAAGAAACGCTAATTAGTATCAACTGTACTAATAAAAATGAATTTCAGCTTATCGAGATAACACAACTGTTCTAGTAAGACAAAGTATCCCAGATCGTTACGAATTAGCAAAATATTATGCGCATTCGGCCGCGAAACGGTTTGTGTCAAGTTTCAGACCAGTCATAGTGGATTACCGTTGCTCACCTACCATGAAAGTGTGCAAATTTAGCAACGCGTGAAGAGATTAATAACGAAGTTCAGTTGAAAATCATTCAGTGCCACACGTAAATCAATTCAATGATTAACAGAAGCGGAAAAAGGAAGGCAGTAACAAGTATGAAATTCTACAAGAGTTTCATATTGACATCCACAGGGTGCCAATACAGAATAAATGTAGCAATAAAACGTATTGGGGGAGCGAGAATTTCTTAAAATTGCTTTTCTGATAGTCTATCTGCCTCCGTCGAGATTAGAACCGAAAACAAACCAGACATTCCTTGCAGTAGCAAACAACTTTCACTACGCTAGCAGACAAACCAGGCAAACAGCCCTCTATTATTACCTCAGACATGAATAAGCCGGCAATTTCGCAATGAAAATGGCAAAATGCTCTGTAGTTTCTGTTGCATAGAGCTTTCTGGACTGTAAAATATGAATTTTCTACCTTTATCTCACCGCTTATGTGACAATCATTCGGGATATTTATGGAAATAACAAAATAATGTTATTACCGAGTAAGGGCAACGGTTTCTACACAACGCTGGTGACTACTTTTAAGGACAGTAACAGGTGCAAATATGTAACTCTTTTGTATCGGTTGTGAATAAATAGTTGCCACTATTTAAGTTCCAACCCTCGTATAGTATTACATATGATTGAAAACAGTCTGACAAAGTTCGGATAGTTTGTCAGTTTCACGCCTGTGCATAGTATGTTGGTAGCACTTCGTCCCTTGCCTGTTATACTATGTAGCAGACTTTAAAGCTGTGCGGATCAGCATAACGAAAAGGCGAGGGGTCTCGCTCGTTTTCTCCACGACTGTACATTAGTGTGTTCTGCAGAAATGATTAGTATTTGAACCATGTCGGCCAGCGACATCGATATTGCGGCGCAACACCACCTACCGGCAAATTAAGCCTGTGGCTCTCAGTGCCATCTAGCACGTTTCTGCATATTCGTCAAAGGTAGGCAGAGTAGTGGACAACGCACAGGTAACCCGAGCCATAATAAACGGCAACGGACTGTAACCCCTGATAGTGTACGACCTGTTCCACTGTTGGGCCAGAGATGAGAAGGACGCAGATCTGTCCTGCAGTGACATTTGGATGAGGTATCGATCTTCTCGGGGAGGGAGGAGGGTGGGAGGGTTTGGGTGGTGTGGATGGCGCCACCTGATTCATCTCGTCGTGTTCTACGGCCTTCCGTGAACCATTCTGCATACATTCTCTGCACTGCCGAAACACTTCGCCCCAGTCGAGCAGCAGTTTCCCTGATGGATGCATCACATTCTGTCATGACAACAACGCGCCCTCTTTCAAACTCACTGATCTGATGGTACAGTTCGCTGCTCAAGTCACACAGATCCACTGCTTTGGGTTTATGGCGACAACGAGAGGATACTTACAGCAGCATGGAGCGCTAAGCAGCTGAGTGACTGGAATCGAAGTCTCTCTATAGGGACTCGTATATATTTGAGGTGCTGAACAAATGTGCGTGGGTGGCATAATAGGTGTAGCTGAACTGGGGGCAACAGGGGGGGGGGGGGGGGAGGAGCGTCTCAGCGTCTCAGAGGGAGCCTCTGACGGTTATATACACACACGTGTGAATATCGGGTTGTCCCAAAAAATGGCTCAAATGGCTCTGAGCACTATGGGACTTAAGATCTGAGGTCATCAGTCCCCTAGAACTTAGAACTACCTAAACCTAACTAACCTAAGGACAGCACACACATCCATGTCCGAGGCAGGATTCTAACCTGCGACCGTAGCGGTTGCGCGGTTCCAGACTGAAGCGCCTAGAACCGCTCGGCCACACCGGCCGGCTCGAGTTGTCCCCCCATGATCACGCCACAGGAGGGACCCAGAACAAAAAGGCTGCTTTGGACCACGTGAAAATTTCGTCGAATGGTTTTGAACAGTTCCTAATGGTTTCCATTCTGTGTACTAGAGCAAAAATTGTAGGCGCCCTGCACTCCAAAGGGAACATATCACGTTCAATAGGGTTGCAGGCCTACAGTTCCTTAGAGAAGGGTTGAGTCAGCAGTCTCTAAACACAGCCTTCCGAACTTACTTGACCAAAGGAGACGACATAAAAATTCCAGAATTCAAATCAAGAACAGCTGCCAAGATGAGTAACGTAGAAGTAGATATCCTCGGAGTAGTGAAGCAACTTAAATCACTTAATGAAAGCAAGTCTTCCGGTCCAGACTTAATACTAGTTAGTTTCCTTTCAGAGTATGCTGATGCAATAGTTCCATACTTAAATCATATACAACCTTTCGCTCGACGAAAGATCCGTACTCAAAGAGTGCAAAGTTGCACAAGTCACACCAATATTCAGGAAAGGTAGCAGGAGTGATCCACTAAATTACAGGCCCATCTCATTAACGCCATTATGCAGCAGGGTTCTGGAACATATATTGTGTTCGAACATTATCAACTACCTCGGATGGAACGGTCTATTGACACACAGTCAACATGGAACTAGAAAACATCGCTCTTGTGAAACCCAACTAGCTCTTTATTCACATGAAGTGTTGATTGCTATTTGCAAGTTGATTCCGTATTTCCATATTTCCAGAAGGCCTTTGACACTGTACTACACAAGCGGCTTGTAGTGAAATATCAGGCTTATCGAATAACGTCTCAGTTATGTGACTGGATTCGTGATTTCGTGTCAGGGAGGTCACCGTTCGTAGTAACAGACGGAAAATCATCGAGTAAAACAGAAGTGACTTCTGGCGTTCCCCAAATTAGTGTTATAGGCCCTGCAGTTCCTTATCTATATAACAACGATTTTGGGAGACAATGTGAGCAGCTGTCAGATGATGCTGTCGTTTATCGACTATAAAAGGCATCAGAAGATCAAAACAAATTGCAAAATGATTAAGGAAAGATACCTGTATGGTGCAGAAGTTGCCAACTGATCATAAACAATGAAAAGTGTTAGGTCACCCACATGAATGCCGAAAGGAATCCGCTAAACTTCGGTTACACGATAATCAGTGAACTCTAGAGGCCGCAAATTCAACTAAATATCTAGGAATTACAATTGCGAATAAGTTAAATTGGAAGGAACACGTAGAAAATGTGGTGGGGGAGGTTGACCAAAGAATGCGTTTCGTTCGGAGGACACTTAGAAAATGTAACAGATCTACTAAGGAGACTGCCTACACTATGCTTGTCCGTGCTCTTTTAGAATACTGCTGCGCGGTGTAGGATCCTTGCCAGATAGGACTGACGCAGTACATCGAGAAAGTTCAAGGAAGGGCAGCAGGTTTTGTATTATCGCGAAATGGAGGGAGAGTGTTACTGACGTGATGCAGGATTCGGGGTGGACGCCATTAAAACAAGGGCGTTTTCCGTTGCGGCGGAATCTTCCCACGAAATTTCAAGCACCAACTTTCTCCTCCGAATGCGAAAACATTTTGCTGACGCCGAGATACACAGGGAGAAACGATCGTCATAATAAAATAAGGGAAATCAGAGCTCGCACGGGAAAGATATAGGTGTTCGTTTCTTCCGCGTGCTGTAAGATATTGAAATAATAGAGAGTATCCATGTAGATGTAGATGTAAGATGACGAGGACGTAGTCCTGTTGCACATCGTACTGCAAAATATCTGAAAATGATCGCCGCTAGTGAAGGGGTGGTTTCTTTGACACTCCTTTTGCCGCCCCCTGAGACTTTTCCGTGTAGGTTCTGAGCTGCGGTGTGTCTGAAACGTTTTCCTGGGCTAACCATAAGAAAACCGCCTGATTTCAACGCTGGGCGCTGAGGTTCTGATCACAGTCACAGAAGTGACAAAATGATGGGTGAAAGTGGGTAAGGGTAGAGGGTTAACGACCTTCGCATCCTCTGACACGTCCACGATGGAGTTGGGTAGAACGTTTTAAGAAATTTGGTGCCAATGTGACATCATTAACCCACCTCACTGTTTTGAGTGCCGCCGAATACGCGGATGACGTCGCAGGGTGCCGCGCTCGTACACCACCGGGCACCTTTGAGCCAAGTTTCAAATTCGAGGCCGGCCGGCCGAGCGGTTCTAGGCGCTACAGTCTGGAACCGCGCGACCACTACGGTCGCAGGTTCGAATCCTGCCTCGGGCATGGATGTGTGTGATGTCCTTAGGTTAGTTAGGTTTAAGTAGTTCTAAGTTCTAGGGGACTGATAACCTCAGAGCCATTTGAGCCATAAAATTCGAGTAGCAATGGGAGACAATTACAGGGTGTCAAAACATTGACCCTCCGTGTTACGGAGTGATCAACGCTGATTTCATTGTGAATCCTGCTTCATATACACTGAAGAGCGAAGGAAACTGGTATACCTGCCTAATATCGTGTAGGGCCCCCGTGAGCACTCAAAAGTGCCACAACACGACGTGGCATGGTCTTGACTGATGTCTAAAGTAGTGCCGGAGGGAACTGATTGAGACACCCGCTAAACCCGCTGGGCAGAACAGGTGACTAGGATTGTGGTAATGGCCAAATAAGGTGTCGGTCAGGTTCACTCAAAATTGTAATTTATTGTAATTTCAAAAATGGTTCAAATGGCTCTGAGCACTATGGGACACAACTTCTGAGGTCATCAGTCCCCTAGAACTTAGAACTACTTAAACCTAACTAACCTAAGGACATCGCACACATATCCATGCCCGAGGCAGGATTCGAACCTGCGACCGTAGCAGTCTCGTGTTATTGTCATTTAATAACACCTTTAAACCAAAACGGCACGTAGCCGAACCTTTAGAATGACTTTCAAAAAAACACTTCTTTCACGAATTAAGGCTTCCAAACAAGAAATTTTAAAAATCAACGAGATATAATGAAGTTAAAATAGCAAATAAAATAATAAAAATATATTTTTATTACAGCTAGGTTGACAGCCTCAAGGCAAAAGTGGATAGAAAAACAAACAAGAAGCAATATAAACGGCTGATGGCCCACAGTAAAATTTTTATGATTTTAAAACAAATTAGCATAACCTTCCAAAGGCAGAAGGCCGCAATGTTTAAGCTTGAAAGGTAATTTTAAGAATAATGTTCCAGGGCTGTAGGCTCACAATTAATTTTCCAACATTAAAAAATACATAAAATGCAGTGAAATCAAGAATTTTTAAATCATTGGCTATGATAGATTATAAACAGACAATGTAAGATTGTAACTCTAATTTGCTTTACTGAATAACGTAAGATTGTGACTTGAATTTGGTATGCTGAAATCGGGTGCTAATTAGACCATGATAGCGGTTTAAAACTGTGAGCTGTCTTGGGAGGTTAACCGAGCGTTTACTTGGCCACTGTTTCAGCAGGTAACTAGTCTAGGTTTACCACCTTACCAATCAGACTAACATTGATTATAATCTTTTACAGTCATACAACAACCGGTAATATATCTATATAAAAGGAGAATTTAAATAAAAAGAAAGAAATCAGTTTATATTTGCAAATTTATTTTAAAGATTGTTCATTGAAATTTCAGCATATTATACGTGAGTTATAACTGAGCTGGTGCCTTATTTACGATTGTGAGACTGTGAGATTGGAATATTACGGAACACATAAAATATGGAGCCAAGATTGGGAGACTGGGTACAACACTGCATTCATAAAACAACACACAAAGAACATTGAAACACATGCAACAGAAAGTTAACCACAACCAATAGATTCAAATTTTCAGTTAAAGAAATTACTTTCGTAGCACAATCCTGTCCGTCTTGTAATTACCCTTCACGTGGTCAACTTGGTTTACAGAAAGCGTATAACTCCGCAATAATTTAGATAATAAAAATAAATTAGATCAAAAAGCAAATTACAAAACAAAAACCTCGAACTGGTTACTAACGTCTTACTATTAACCTGATGGGTCAAACAGTTATATAAGCACGTGGTACTGGTCTCATAAAGTACACGCCACGTGGGTTGAACATAAAGAAAAGTTGGTATATTCAAAATCTTTTCAAGACGATACGTTATAATCACACAAGCATTTGCCTTTAAGATTGATCTTACTTAGAGTTACTGACCAACACGTGGTTCCACTTTACTCACAAAGTAATAACAAAGCAACTACCGCCAAATAATCTGAACTGGACACGAGAATCACACTCCGCTGCAATTAAAGATAACCTTAGCTATTTTAAAGCTAACCCGAAATAAAATGATTAAATTCTCAGTTAAGCTGAACTTAACAAATCCATTGTCCTATGGACTTAACAGACACGCGCTTAGCCGGAGATCTTACCACTTCAGACGCTCGCTACCGCCAGACTGCTACTGCTGGACTGCCCTGCGCTACTACTGGACTCCAACTGCCTACTGCTCGGCTGCAACTCTCCAACTGCTTACTCTCCAGCTGCCAGACTCCCACTGAACTACCTAGCGTGCTCCCGAGAGTCGCTCACAAAGACCAACGGAAGGCGCCAGAGGGGCAGCTTCCTATACCAACATGACAGGGGACGGACCGGACCATACTAAGAATGGAAACCTCTCTGCTTTTAGGAACCGTAGCTACCTGTTTCAACGTTGGTCCTACTGTTCTCTAGCAGACAGCCTTGTCTGCTACCCTCAAGCATGCAGCTACAAACACATTTGATCATTCATCCTCTCACACAGAAGGGAAGGGGGATGACAGTATCTTATCATACACAGTATATAAAAGAAAGCGGATGTAGGTTCCGTATGAGACTGTGTGACATGAGTTACATATAAGAATTACATATAAACTGTGCTTTAAAGTGTAGTAGTGTGAGAGATCGTTCTTGTTTACGTGTAAAAGTAACACGTTCCACTACTCAGTCTCCTCCCAGATAGTCAGAAACGCCACAGTAAATTTAGAAGAGGAATTTATTCCTTAAAAGACAACAAATTTGAGAAATTAAACATCAAAGGAATCCAACAGAGACCTTTCATAACCCCAACGCTCCGGGAAAAGACTGTGCAGGGAATTTTCTGGCCATGCTAGGACATTCCCAAGCAGGCTTCTCACACCCTACTTAAACCAAAAGTGTAAAGAAAAAGACAAAAGGTCACCAGCTACTTGCTAAAACACAATAATTTCAAACATCTTTACAATCTACCAATTTCAAAGAGAGAAAAATAAAAACACACAATCTGTGACACCTATTTAAAAGATCATGTAGACCTAAATCGGTCAGCAAGTAAAAACAATGGTTCCTGTGTCATTAATATGAAAACAATTTCTAGTTGTTACCCTTATGGAGTTCACCAGTATTTGCTCATTGCAAGAGCCAACTGATCACAGGCAAATTTATGACTGTTTATTAACAGGCAAAATTTTTGAAAATAGCAAAGGTGCCACAGCAATTAAAAAAAAGAACATGAAATAACATCAGTATTATAAAGCAGAACTTTACAATGCACAATTCGCAAAAGCAAAAAAAAATTGATAAGAGAAAAAACATGTTTTACAAAGCGGTTATCGCAAAAAAATTCTATATCTTACAAAACTAATAATCTGTAGAATTAACCTAACTATGTGGCACTAATTTAATCACTCTACAATATTTCAGTTAGTTAGCAAACAATGAGCACTGTGTCATTATACTGAAACTACAATAATTGTGTGATTGTTACCCTTAAGGGGTTCCTCACAATAAATATGCCCCATGCAAAGGCTAATCGATCACAGTCCAATGAGAATGAATAGCTATCTGACTCATAAAGGAAGCAGTGCCACAGCAATGAATTTTCGAAACAAAATATCACAGATCCAATACCTAACACAAGAACAAACATTGATCAATAAAACAGTACAATAGTCAACATCTAAAACAAAACACCAATAAATAAAACACCTGCAAAATACAATAGTCAAAGTTTAAAAAAATATAGAACACCTGCAAAATACAAGAGTCAGAGTTTAATAAACACCAATAAATCGAGTCCCTGCAAAACACACGAGTCAAAGTTTCTGTGACAGAAACACACGTATATGCATTGAACTAAGAACCGTATAATCACTGTTCACTTATACACTCACTAGTTCCACTGTTCCGTGGCACAATATAAGGGGTGGGGGAGGGGGTTCGTCGCCGCAGCTGTCAGTAGGGATTTTTGTCCATCTGTTGCGTGCGATCCCGCCGTCTCTGCCCTCTCATGAAGTTTCTCTTGTGTCACGAACATCTCGATTTTGTTCCATGTTTGTATTGTCAAATTCGTGCAGTATCCTCGATTGACATGCCAGGTTGATATTCCTGGGCAAGGATGACACTTCAATGGCTCTTCTTCGTGTCACCCTTAGCGACCAGAGAACATCTAACCATGAATTACTGTCGCTTGACAGTAGGCATCCGTCAGGAAATGTCGATAGGCGTCGTTGACGTCTGCAAGTTTCTTTGGACAGTACCCGTCAAAAGGCTCTACGCCCTTTGTGTTGTTACACCGCAGCCGTCTCGTCACGGTCGCGTGCGTGAGGTGCGTTGCCAGGAGATGGATTTCCGCGTGGTGGACCGCTCGCCCATCTCAGGTCATTCCCTTCAGCTAGGGTCGCGCGGGGCGGCCGCCCATTAGCTGCAGGTATACGGGAAAGTGTTTGCGGCGTAGGGTCTTTTGTTGTCGGCCGCGCTCCCGAAGTGGCCTGGTTGACAGTGTGTCCCGCTGGGAAACCCGCCAGTTTACAACTAGCTGGCTGCTCCCGCTGTCTCTTAAGAGTTTTGCCGGTTCGCTTTCACGTTCTCAACTGCATTCACCGAAATTTTTTATCATCCTTATGTGATTACACAATGTCATACATAATACCACTTAGTATTGTCTTTCACAATTTTTAAGAACAAAGTTATATGAATCGACAATATAAAATTAAAAGTTAAATGACTTGACAATATAAAAAATAAAAGTGAAATGACTTTACAATGTAAAAATAAAAATTAAATGAACTGACAATACAATATTTAAATCCACATCACTAATGTGGTTCACTTGTGTTTTAATAAATCAAATGCCACTTATTAATTCATTAAAATGAATAGGGTTATGCCTTGCGCAAGTATAGGTTAGGAGAGCATGGGGTTCACATTTTATTTACACACACATGCACACCTGTTGTCTATTCTACAAACTAACTACCCATAAACATGCATTACTCAAAATTCTACTTCTATCCACTACTAATTAATCCAACAAGCTACTTCAATGCTACTTCCAACACCGTGTATACACCACTACAGCAATGTTCTAATTTGTCCTCTTCTTGACGCTCGCTGCCTACGTCTTGTCACATGATAAATGGAGAAACCTTCCTTAAACATACACAGTAAAAAGAACAATGGTTATTTACACACAAAAACATTTATACCAGTTCGCACACCTGAAAAGAGACTCGCAATTATACATTTATCATACTCATATATTCACACATAACACAGTAAGAAAATTTCATCTAAAATTACGTTATTACAAGAATTAATCACACAGATTGCTCTGAGAAGGTTAAATTATTTGCATTATACAGGTTATATTACATTTTCTTACCCATTTTGCTTCGATTTCGTTCCTTCTTTACGTTACCTTTCGCTTTCAAATCAGTTATTTCGCCTGTGGTGGTTATTCTGGATTCATTTCCCATGAATGGCAAAATTGTGGTCACCTCTATTCTGTAAAAACAGTTTCATCTTTACATATTTGAACTTACAACAGACACAAAAGACCCGAATCCTCCTGTGGTTTAAATGACAAATGTTTTGCTTCATCCTTATTACCTTAAACCAAGCTTTCCTTCGTTCCCATAATCAAAATTATTTAATCATCCTCTACCTTCAAGACGGAAATTTCCTCAGTACAAATCCTATACGCTGCAGTGCATCCCGCACCAGCGAAAACAGTAGGCTGTAATGCTCACAGCATCAGCAAAACACATAAACGTCGCTTTTCTAGGACAAGTATTAACGCAGAATAATTTTTCGGGCTTTGGCTCAACATCAATCAAGACTACAAAAAGGATCCATGTTTCCGTTCCATTCTCCATATGCTGAAAAACTGCTCGTATTTGACTACCACAATAATATTTCAGAGCCACGTAAATTACACAAACCACAATTCTTCTTTCACCTTGAACGGAATCAATATACTTACGAAATCCACAGACAGCACTCTACGTACTCAGCTATAAAGAACAAAAAAGACATATATCATCAATATTAACATATCATCACATATTGGGAAGCCAATGGTTAAACAATCGTATTATCGCATCCTGTTTTCACGATTCCAGATTTACTCATTCCTTTCTCAGAGTTCTCCTATCTTAAAATATTCATACAGCACGCATACTATAGTAAGAGATCCTCATTTATACTGACAGATATAGGATAGTAATAGGTAGATAGTAGCACTGAAAGCAGAAAATCGGAAACAAGGCTACTAACAGCTGGGGACCTGGGTTTGCCAGACCCATAATATCCACAGATCGGATATTCCCCTGAGTTCTTTCAATTTCAGCAACGATCTTGCTTCTCTCAGGAGCAACTCTTTTCAATTGACACAAAAAAAAGCATTTCACTTGTTCACAAGGAAACCTTTTATCTTTACGTTTGAATCAAACTAAATCCTAATTGCACAAGGAAAGAAAACAAATTAACAACATCACTTCAATCAATCACATAAAAATATCTTTATCACTATATTTACCATCATATTATTCAAAATGCCTACGCCATAAATTTAAACTAATCAATTCTCTCTCCTCACCGTCCTCTCTACTTCTCACTGTCCTTTCTACTCAATGTATGGTTTTACGTTTGACACATGGTGTAGCCCTTTTGATTTCTTCGATCGAAGAGTTTCCACTTCTATGGCGTTTTCATGGGGAATCCTCCTTATCCGATACGGGCCGCTAAAGAGATTAAAAAATTTCTTGCAGACACCTGACCGTTTGTTAGACAGCTTGTGTGATCTGATAAGAACTTTTTGTCCTACATGAAACACTGTTTTTCTCACGTGTTTCTTATACGCCTTGACTCTGGCTTCTGCTGCACGCTTGATGTTGCGTAAAGCTAAGTCAACAATTGCGTTCCGGCGTAGTCTCGGCTCTAGTGGCCAAGGCACCACCTCTTTGATTTTGCTTGGGGGCTCCTTGTTTTTTAGCACAGTGATTGGCGGAAGCTTTGTTGACGTATTAGGCAACTCATTAATTATATTCTGAAACCCTTTTAGGTGTATGTCCCACGATCGGTGATCACGACTGCAGTATAACCTACATAATTTTCCTAATTCACGCATAATACGCTCACTGGGGTTCGAGCTGGGGTGAAAGAGAGATATATATATAGGTTTAATTCTTCTTCTTCGAAGCATCCGCTGCCAGTATTGCGATCTAAATTGTGGTCCATTATCCGAGATAACCCTTTTCACGCTCCCAACTTCATGCAGAAACTGCTTTGCAAATGCAGTTGCCACTGCCCTTCCTGTGGCTCGCTTCAACGGAGTCAGACACACAAACTTGGAGGTTAGCTCTACCGCTACGAAAACATATGCAAAACCTGCTTTAGATCGTATTAGTGGCCCAAATAGATCCACGGCCGCGAGATCACAAAGTTTGCTTGGTATTATCGGGTGCAATGATGCAGCATAAGTCACTGTGGCCGCCTTTGCTCGCTGACAAGGTCCGCACACTCTAAGTACACCACGAATACGCCGTAGCATGTTATTAAAATAGCATGTCTCTTTCAGTTTTTCACAACATTTCTGTGCTCCGAAGTGACCATAACTCAAGTGTATGTACCATATAATTTTGTTTACGAGTTCCTCCGGAATCACCAACACCCATCTGGAGTCGTCCGGGGCTCGTTTCTTGAATAATATTCTGTTGCGCACTAAGTAGTACTGGCGTATTCCTACATTCTCCTTGTCCTCCCACTTCTTCTTTATATCTTTCAATACTGCGTCCTTATCCTGTTCGTCCGCTATACTCCCTAAAGAGGTGGTAACAAAATTCTCGAACGCTACATTCTGTAAGTATAGGATGCTAAAATTATTTTCACCGAGTTCCCTTTCTTCTGTGTGAACCAAACCTATAGGAATGCGCGATAAAGCGTCAGCAATTACATTTTTCTGTCCAGGAATGTATTCTACAGTGAAGTTATATTCCTGTAGGTATAGTGCCCAGCGTCCTAGTCTCCCATGCGTGATTTTTGTGCTCATCAGAAATTGGAGTGCACGATGGTCAGTGTACACCCTGGTGGTCCTCCCAAATAAGAAATACCTAAATTTTGAGAATGCCCAAACTATCGCGAGTGCTTCGAGTTCCGTCACGGAATAATTTTTTTCACATCGTGAGAGTACCCTGCTCCCAAACGAGATTGTTTTCCAAGTTGTAATATCATCATTTCCTTCCGTTTGAAACAGTACCGCACCTAATCCTGACAAGGAACTGTCCGTCATTAAACAGAATTCTTGTGTCAGGTCGGGATGCACGAGGATGGGAGCCTCTACCAATGCCTTTTTTAATTTATAAAATTCATCCTGTGCCTCTTGATCCCAGACCCACAAAGCGTTCTTCCCTGTTAGTCCACATAGACGGGGTGTACCAAGTACACTAAAATTTATAAATCGCTTATAAAAATTACACAGGCCTAAGAATGCTCGCAACTGTTTTTTATTTGTCGGCATTGCACACTCCGCTATCGCCGCAATTTTCTCCGGGTCAGGTTGTATTCCATTTGCTGAGACAATATGGCCTAAGAATTTTATGTTCTCTCGTCCGAACTGTGACTTATCTAAGTTGACTGTTACACCTGCCTTCTCAAAAACATCCAGTAGTCTGTTCAGAACGTCATTATGGTCCTCCCACGACTTTTCCGCAATTAATATGTCATCCACGTAAATTGTCACTCGCTGTTTCAAATCATCAGGTAAAATGCTATTTAATCCCCTTATAAAAGCAGCTGATGAGACGTTTAGTCCGAACGGGAGACGCCGGAATTGGAAACAATTTCCGTAACACAGGAACGCTGTATATAATCTGCAAGATGGGTGTAGCACGATTTGCCAAAAACTCGAACGGAGGTCGACAGATGATAGTACCTTTACCCCGTGGAAACGTTGTAAGAGTTCCTCAAGGCTCTCAGGCCTGTCCGTTTCCGACATGATAATTGTGTTTATCTGTCTCGAGTCTAGCACCAAACGAACTGAGTTGTCGCGTTTTGGCACGACAAGCAAAGGTGAGTTGTACGAGCTTACTGCCCGCTCAATTATTCCTTGTTCTAACATCTTGTTTATTTCCTCCTCCACCTGTGCTTTATACGCCACGGGAATAGGGTATGGTCTAACAGAAAACTTCTGATGGTCACGTACTCTGAATTGGTACATAAAACCCTTAATGGCCCCCGGAGTCTCAGAAAATACCCGTTCATGATTCCTAAGTAGGCAATACAATTTCTCCTTTTCCCTGTCCGTGGTTCTGACACCCGCGATGCTCTTTCTCAGTGCATCAGCAAAAGCAACATCTTTCCCCTGCTCACCAGACATAGAGCACGACTCACTTACATAGTTCACGAGTAGCTCCAGTTTGGGTTGCGACTCGGTTTGAGCTTGAAATTTTAGGCAACTAATTTCTGATTCGGCACGTAATATGCATTCATCAAATACTAAATTAATTTGCTGATCCCCAACTTGAACTGTCATTACTCCTCCACCCATGTCAATTACCGCATGGTGGGTATTCATGAAGTCATTGCCTAAAATCATTGCCACATTCAGCATTGGGAGCACATAGAAATTGTACTCAAACTCTCTTCCCTGGCAGGTAAAATTAAGCCGAGTCTGCCTTCGGATTTCTACGCTCTTACCGTAGATTGCGCCCTTCACCTTTATTCCTCGCACTTGAAAAACGGGCCAAGTCCCAGTCCCTTCGCATTTTTGAAATGCTGCCTCGCTCACTATCGAGAAAGGGCTTCCAGTGTCAATGATACACTTAAAACATATTTCGTTTACTGCAACTGTCACGACTGGATTTATTCCCGAAATTTTAGCACTCGTAGTTTCTTGCAACAGATCCTCTCTAATATCTTCCCTCTCTATATACCGTATGCACTCCTTTGCCATGTCGTTCATTGGTTCCGATTGGGCGCCTTCTGCGCTGATCGTTTGTCATTGCCGGTTTTGTTCGTTTCCATTTGCTGGATTATGTCTAGGGTTAGCTGGCCGAATTTCAACATCATGAGGTGCTCCGCCTATAGTCCTATTCCCACCGTGTTCACCGTAGTATCGATTTTGGTTGCCGTAACTGTTCCGTTCACGATTCTGTCCACGTCCTCGATCATTTCTGTTGCTCCACCTGTGTTCGCGACTGTTACCCCAGTTTCTATACGGCCTGTCCCGATTATTGTTTCGTTCGCGTCGCGACGACCAGTCACGCCGTTGATTAGTAATACGGCCACGACTGCGATCGCGCTGCTGTGCCCCGTAATAACTTTGTGCCTGATTAGGCGGACATTCTGCTGTATTGTATTCCATCTCTTGGAGAAGCGTTTTAAACGTTTCCACGTCCTCTTTGCATCGTCCCGCAAGAATGACGTGCCGCAAGTGCATCGGCAATTTGGTGATGCATATCCTAATTAGTTCCGCAGGTCCGTATGGGTCGTATAAAAATTGATTTGCCTGCAGCATGTGGTCGAATAGGCGTGCAGGGCTGCCGAAACCAGACTGGTTCAAATTTGGCAGCATAATTATGCCATGTTTGACCCTATCTTGTGCCGCTTCCGACCAATAGGCGGACAGAAAGGCTTGTCGAAACTCCCGAGTGGAGTTGCAGTGACGCGCTGCCGACCTCATACGACTCGCCGGTTCGCCTTCCAAATAGCCACACATATACTCTATTTTATGTGAACTTGCCCAGTCGGGAGGAAGACAGAACTCAAATTGCTCAAGCCATGCTCGTGGATGTATGCCTTTTTGAGAATTACGGAATATCTCAAATTTTCTTACCGTAAGGAAATGTTTGAAATCAAATCCCCGCATTTCCTCCTGGCGAGGCCCTTGAATGTTTCTATTTGTCTCATGTCTGCCCCTTAAATTACATTCTTCCCTGTCGTCACAATCTCCCTCGTGGCCGGAGTCCCTCTCTGCACTGTTCGTACGGCTATTTTTATTGCTATTGGCGAGTTCGGAATCACACGCCATGCGGTTTTCCAGATGCGCCACGCGTTCTTGTAAATCGCCTGTTACAGCTTTGTGCTGTCTGTTTACTTCAAACTGTCCCTTCTGGAATTTAAGAAGCGAACGCACTTCTTCGGTCTCTGCGGCCGCTACCTGTGTGATATTGTTCTCGCTTTCCGTCAGCTTCATCGTGCCTACAATGTCCGCTAATGCCGCGATCTTCTCATCTATTTGTCTCTTGTCCTCCGCCCCAGTCTGCTTCAGTTGTTCGACCTGCAGTTCCAACGCGTGGATCGCTAAACTGTTGTCCGCTATTGTGTTGCTAACGGCCGTGGGACAATGCGTTTCAGCCTCTTGGACCCTCGAGAGTACCTGGCATTGTTCTCTCAGCTCTTGGAAATTCCTAAGTAGCCGTTCTTCGCTTTCTTTAGATTCGGCCTCGCCACTGCGCTTGCTCTGTTCTAACGCTTGCAGACGGTCATCGATCTGTTCAAATGTTCGGCCTAATTCTTTCATAATGTCACTTTTTATTTCACTTGCCAGATTGTTTATTCTTTGTGAGATATCGTCGGACACTCTCTGCATCGACTTGTCGACTTTATTTGTCTGCTGGATTAGTTTTTCGTCTATTTGTTCGCCTAGCTCGCGGATCGATTTTTCGGATGATTCTTTTTGTTCTCGGAACAATTCTTTATTTTGTTGCAATAAGGCTTTCATGAATTCCGCCAAATCAATTTGGTTAGTTGGAGGCGAATTAATTTCTGGCTCTGATGTGAGCCCGTTCGTGCTGTTTTGCATTCCGTCTGAAGTATTCCCCATTGCATTTTCGGAACCGCCCGACGCGTTAATATTGGAAATCAAATTATCCCCTTGGTCCATGTTGCTTAAGTTGTCGGAGCGCTTACTTTTAGCTTGGTTACGTGTCAGCATTAGTGCAATTTACACCCAGTACGTAACACACTAATCACAATAAATGTGTCCCCCAAAAATTACGACAGTCACAAGAAAGATACCCAACCTAGTACGCAATTTTTCATACGCAAAACAAATTTTTATCTTTGTTCGAAACCGTGGAATTTACAAGCGAAGAGAAAAAAAAACACACATATATAGAACAAACAAATATAGAAAACAAAACAAGACAAACAACACAACGCCGCTCAACAACGCCGTGAATCTTTTGAACGTCTGCTCGGAAACAACGCAAAAGTTGTTTGAGCGCTGTAGGGAAAAAAATTAAGATTATACAACGCTTGCAATCTAACGTCTCAGAGATTCCAGAGTCTAGCGGGATCACAGAACAGGTTCGCCATGTGTAATAATTCTACATGAATTTGGTATGCTGAAATCGGGTGCTAATTAGACCATGATAGCGGTTTAAAACTGTGAGCTGTCTTGGGAGGTTAACCGAGCGTTTACTTGGCCACTGTTTCAGCAGGTAACTAGTCTAGGTTTACCACCTTACCAATCAGACTAACATTGATTATAATCTTTTACAGTCATACAACAACCGGTAATATATCTATATAAAAGGAGAATTTAAATAAAAAGAAAGAAATCAGTTTATATTTGCAAATTTATTTTAAAGATTGTTCATTGAAATTTCAGCATATTATACGTGAGTTATAACTGAGCTGGTGCCTTATTTACGATTGTGAGACTGTGAGATTGGAATATTACGGAACACATAAAATATGGAGCCAAGATTGGGAGACTGGGTACAACACTGCATTCATAAAACAACACACAAAGAACATTGAAACACATGCAACAGAAAGTTAACCACAACCAATAGATTCAAATTTTCAGTTAAAGAAATTACTTTCGTAGCACAATCCTGTCCGTCTTGTAATTACCCTTCACGTGGTCAACTTGGTTTACAGAAAGCGTATAACTCCGCAATAATTTAGATAATAAAAATAAATTAGATCAAAAAGCAAATTACAAAACAAAAACCTCGAACTGGTTACTAACGTCTTACTATTAACCTGATGGGTCAAACAGTTATATAAGCACGTGGTACTGGTCTCATAAAGTACACGCCACGTGGGTTGAACATAAAGAAAAGTTGGTATATTCAAAATCTTTTCAAGACGATACGTTATAATCACACAAGCATTTGCCTTTAAGATTGATCTTACTTAGAGTTACTGACCAACACGTGGTTCCACTTTACTCACAAAGTAATAACAAAGCAACTACCGCCAAATAATCTGAACTGGACACGAGAATCACACTCCGCTGCAATTAAAGATAACCTTAGCTATTTTAAAGCTAACCCGAAATAAAATGATTAAATTCTCAGTTAAGCTGAACTTAACAAATCCATTGTCCTATGGACTTAACAGACACGCGCTTAGCCGGAGATCTTACCACTTCAGACGCTCGCTACCGCCAGACTGCTACTGCTGGACTGCCCTGCGCTACTACTGGACTCCAACTGCCTACTGCTCGGCTGCAACTCTCCAACTGCTTACTCTCCAGCTGCCAGACTCCCACTGAACTACCTAGCGTGCTCCCGAGAGTCGCTCACAAAGACCAACGGAAGGCGCCAGAGGGGCAGCTTCCTATACCAACATGACAGGGGACGGACCGGACCATACTAAGAATGGAAACCTCTCTGCTTTTAGGAACCGTAGCTACCTGTTTCAACGTTGGTCCTACTGTTCTCTAGCAGACAGCCTTGTCTGCTACCCTCAAGCATGCAGCTACAAACACATTTGATCATTCATCCTCTCACACAGAAGGGAAGGGGGATGACAGTATCTTATCATACACAGTATATAAAAGAAAGCGGATGTAGGTTCCGTATGAGACTGTGTGACATGAGTTACATATAAGAATTACATATAAACTGTGCTTTAAAGTGTAGTAGTGTGAGAGATCGTTCTTGTTTACGTGTAAAAGTAACACGTTCCACTACTCAGTCTCCTCCCAGATAGTCAGAAACGCCACAGTAAATTTAGAAGAGGAATTTATTCCTTAAAAGACAACAAATTTGAGAAATTAAACATCAAAGGAATCCAACAGAGACCTTTCAACAATTAAACACCAGTGAGAAGGACAATAAAGACAACGTCACTCAGAAGTCTCCAGGGAGGTCGGTCTTCCCTCGTTCACTTAGGTGAGACAGGTGGTGAGCCCAACTACACTTGATCCGTCGGTAACACAACCAAGGGACAGTCACGGGCCGACCGACAAAACGACTTGCTTGCCACCAATCGGTACATGAGAACTCAAACACAAAATGTTACAAATGTGATTATCCACAATGAAATATGTGTTAAGCTGTCAAAACTACACACCGTGTAGGACGGCGACAACAGCTGAGGAAAGGACGCTGCCTGAAATTAGGTTAGTGGCCAGGGCAGGTAACCGGAACGCTAACGGCCACAGGGCAGAAAATTCCGCTGGTACACTTGAATTTGAAATACTGTAATATACACTCCTGGAAATTGAAATAAGAACACCGTGAATTCATTGTCCCAGGAAGGGGAAACTTTATTGACACATTCCTGGGGTCAGATACATCACATGATCACACTGACAGAACCACAGGCACATAGACACAGGCAACAGAGCATGCACAATGTCGGCACTAGTACAGTGTATATCCACCTTTCGCAGCAATGCAGGCTGCTATTCTCCCATGGAGACGATCGTAGAGATGCTGGATGTAGTCCTGTGGAACGGCTTGCCATGCCATTTCCACCTGGCGCCTCAGTTGGACCAGCGTTCGTGCTGGACGTGCAGACCGCGTGAGACGACGCTTCATCCAGTCCCAAACATGCTCAATGGGGGACAGATTCGGAGATCTTGCTGGCCAGGGTAGTTGACTTACACCTTCTAGAGCACGTTGGGTGGCACGGGATACATGCGGACGTGCATTGTCCTGTTGGAACAGCAAGTTCCCTTGCCGGTCTAGGAATGGTAGAACGATGGGTTCGATGACGGTTTGGATGTACCGTGCACTATTCAGTGTCCCCTCGACGATCACCAGTGGTGTACGGCCAGTGTAGGAGATCGCTCCCCACACCATGATGCCGGGTGTTGGCCCAGTGTGCCTCGGTCGTATGCAGTCCTGATTGTGGCGCTCACCTGCACGGCGCCAAACACGCATACGACCATCATTGGCACCAAGGCAGAAGCGACTCTCATCGCTGAAGACGACACGTCTCCATTCGTCCCTCCATTCACGCCCGTCGCGACACCACTGGAGGCGGGCTGCACGATGTTGGGGCGTGAGCGGAAGACGGCCTAACGGTGTGCGAGACCGTAGCCCAGCTTCATGGAGACGGTTGCGAATGGTCCTCGCCGATACCCCACGAGCAACAGTGTCCCTAATTTGCTGGGAAGTGGCGGTGCGGTCCCCTACGGCACTGCGTAGGATCCTACGGTCTTGGCGTGCATCCGTGCGTCGCTGCGGTCCGGTCCCAGGTCGACGGGCACGTGCACCTTCCGCCGACCACTGGCAACAACATCGATGTACTGTGGAGACCTCACGCCCCACGTGTTGAGCAATTCGGCGGTACGTCCACCCGGCCTCCCGCATGCCCACTATACGCCCTCGCTCAAAGTCCGTCAACTGCACATACGGTTCACGTCCACGCTGTCGCGGCATGCTACCAGTTTTAAAGACTGCGATGGAGCTCCGTATGCCACGGCAAACTGGCTCACACTGACGGCGGCGGTGCACAAATGCTGCGCAGCTAGCGCCATTCGACGGCCAACACCGCGGTTCCTGGTGTGTCCGCTGTGCCGTGCGTGTGATCATTGCTTGTACAGCCCTCTCGCAGTGTCCGGAGCAAGTATGGTGGGTCTGACACACCGGTGTCAATGTGTTCTTTTTTCCATTTCCAGGAGTGTAGTTAACTTCACCCAAAAGGAACACTGCCTGAATTTACGTCAGTGGCCAGGTCAGGTAACCAAAACACTAACGACGGCCACAAGGCATAAAATCACGCTGGTGCACTCGAATTGTAGTCAACCATTATGGTTGATTGCACCACATGGCGGCTAAATTTCAGCAATAAAAACACTCTGTGTTACTTACAGGGAAACCTCCCCAACAGCGAACCACCGACGCGAGCCACCACAACATGAATAGACGTGGCTCGGGTACTTGAAACCACTACTCAACTTTGACGTCCTGGGTCGGTGAACCACCAAGTTCGTAGCGACCGGACAGCTCCACACACGCTCCGACACTGCACAACGACCGCCAGCGGATCCAGCCGACTGCACTGCGCAGAGACAACTTCCCTGGTCCGCACCAACCGACCGAGTCACCGCAGACCCCCTAGCCAGAAACTATATGTACAAAACCAAAGATGGTACACGGTGCAAATATCGATACACATCGCTGCTGGCACACGTAGAAGGAAGAAGAACCACGACGTAACCGCAACAAGGGCGGGAAACCAAACACAGACAGACAGCGGAGTCGACGAAAACGCAAAGTTGAGAGTGAGCGCGGCTCACTGACACCATGAATCCTGCAGGGCTGTCCATAAATCCGTAAGAGTACGAAGGGGTGGAGATCTCTTCTGAACAGCACGTTACAAGGCATCCCAGATACGCTCAATAATGGGAGTTAGGTAGCCATTGGAAGTGTTTAAACTCAGAAGAATATTCCTGGAGCCACTGTAGCAAATTCTGGACGTGTGGAGTGTCGCATTGTGCGGCTGGAATTGCCCTAGTCTGTCGGAATGCACAATGGGCATGAATGGGTCCAGGTCATGATCCAGGACGCTTACATACATGTCGAGTCAGAGTCGTACCTAGACATATCAGGTGTCCCATATCACTCCAACTGCACACGCCCCACACCATTGCAGAGCCTCCACCAGCTTGAACATTCTCCTGCTGACACGCAGGGTCCATGGATTAAAGAGGTTATGTCCATTCCCGTACACGTCCATTCGCTCGATAGAATTTGGAACGAGACTCGTCCGACCAGGCAACATGTTTCCAGTCATCAACAGTCCGATGTTGGCGTTGATGGGCCCAGGCGAGGAATAAAGCTATGTGTCGTGCAGTCGTCAAGGGTACACGAGCGGGCCTTCGGCTCCGAAAGCCCGTATCGATGATGTTTCGTTGAATGGTTCGCACACTGACACTTGCTGATGATCTAGCACTGAAATCTGTAGCAAGGGTTGTACTTTTGTCACCTTGAACGAATATCTTCAGTTGTCATTGGTCCCGTTCTTGCAGGATCTTTTACCGGCCGCAGCGAAGCCAGGGATTTGTTGTTTTATCGGATTCCTGATATTCACGGTGCACTCGAGAAATGGTCGTACGGGAAAATGCCAACTTTATCGCTACCTCGGAGATGCTGTGTGCGTCACCCGTTCGCCGACTATAACACCACTTTCAAACTCAATTAAATCTTTCCAGAAATGAGATTTTCACTCTGCAGCGGAGTGTGCACTGATATGAAACTTCCTGGCAGATTAAAACTGTGTGTCGGACCGAGACTCGAACTCGGGACCTTTGCCTTTCGCGGGCAGGTGCTTAAATCTTGATAATCTGCCATTGTACCAGCAGTAACCGATCTAACAACTGCGCCAGACTCTTATCTTATGTAGGCATTGCCGACCGCAGCTCCATATTCTGCCTGTGCACATGTCTCTGTATTCGAATACGCATAACTATACCAGTTTCTTTGGCGCTTCGGTGTATGTACACCGCTAGATGCCTACTCCTACGCTTACACAGTTTCAGTACAACAGATTAGTGTGTGTCTCTCTCTCTGTGCCGGCAGGCCTGTCACTGCAGGCGGTGGACGTGGAGACGGGAAGGCTACTGGGAGTCATCATGAATGGTCTGCACCGAGCGGGGCACGAAGAGGAGAATATCAGGAGGGCAGAGAAGTTGCGGGACCCGGCATTCCGTGAGATTCGTCGCTTCGTCACCTTCGTCGATCTCCAGGTGACTGCCCTGCATTCTCGTAGGTGTTGTTGAGTTGTAGGGAAGCAGCATGCTCACGCCGTATAAAATTCA
Organism: Schistocerca nitens; assembly: GCF_023898315.1. Taxonomy (NCBI): domain Eukaryota; kingdom Metazoa; phylum Arthropoda; class Insecta; order Orthoptera; family Acrididae; genus Schistocerca; species Schistocerca nitens. The sequence continues at coordinate 211,493,757 of NC_064623.1, read as the reverse complement.
CATCAGTCTTTCCATTGTGTGCCAGCCTAGTCTGCTGTAACTAGCTCTGTCGTCATAAATGTTGCGCAATACTTTAAAAATCAAGTAAATAACCTGAAACGTTTCTAGCATGTCAGCAGTAATACTAAATCAATACGCGTTGAATATCAGTTCAATAACTTTAACTATTTTCGAAATTTGGACATTTTTCTGTAAAAATCATTGGCGCAGCAGAAAAGAGCTAGAAACTTAAAAATTTATATTTGGATTCATTTTGCATAATAATTTAGTAGAAACAGTATTCTGGATCTCACAAATTAAAATTTTAGTTGAAATTCATCATTTTCTGGTTTTCGTCTTAGAAATTAAGGAAGCAAGATAGATTAAGTAGGCGAATAAATAAAGCTAGGATGTTTAAATTTAAGTAGAAGGGAGCTCCGCTATAATCATAAAGATGTGAGAAGTTTCAACTGAATAACTATAAAACTATAGCGATAGCGTATCTCCAAAGAGCAAGTTCAGAGCTCATCTACTGCGTGTAGTGTAATTAAATTAATTCTCTCGCCCAAAATATTTGACTTAGCCACGTCAGACTTTTATTACGATTACTTACTTGTGTGCTGATTGCACAATTAAATTGAGAGCTTCATCGGCCATCAGCAAAGGAAGCAATGATTTATTCGATAATTTAATGTGGTGCATTACTAGCCCAGTGGCTAGTCGGGAGAGCAGATTTGATCAGGCGTTCCCTTAGCCGTCCTCACCGCAGCTTTATATGTAAGAACGCTGCGCGAGAGAAGGAAGGCCCCCGTTCTCTCCAGACGTTGATTAGCGCACCACCTGTGCCGGGAGTCGCGTCGCGTCGCGTCGGTATCGTTGATATAAACAGCCTCGAATGCAGTAATAAGTTACTCGGGATACGTGTAACCGTGAAATCATTTTCGAGTGAAGTGTTAATTTTGGGATGACGTTAATGATCTATCTTTAATTTGTGTATGTCGTATTTTCACGTGCCGCCGCAGGACAGACATTCTACCATTATTAGCGTGGTGTTTGATGAACATTATCATCAAGTTATGGCGAGCATTCACTTAAACATTTAATTTGAACAGTTATAGTTGCATCAGTGCATTAGACTCTGAACTGCTCTGGTAGTTAGATTGTGTGGATTCTTTTTGGTCTGTGACTTTCAGAATATAGTGAACATTTTAGAGAGAATGGTTTTTGATTACGAATCCCAGACAATCTCCTAATTCCTCAGAGCTGTAAGCTGTAGCTATAAATGTATTTCTCAGATGAAGTGGGCACTAGGAATTCTAATTACAGGCTTCACATTTTGCTAATCACTTTCTGGTTGCCAATATTGTAGTTAGAGAGCCAGTGTTGAGAACGGCAAACAACAGCATTAAATAAATAATGGGAACATTTATAATAACAATTATTCCACCCGCCACCCCACAGGGTTATCAGTAGTCCTGATGTATACACAGTGATGTTACAGCTGAAGATGTTGACCAACCAACGCTGATTGCAGTGTGTCCGGAATCTGTACGGCCAAAATTTTGCAGGTGGTAGAGGAATCTAATATCTTGAGAAATTCGTCAGATCTCCCTTATCTTTCTGTCTTTCCTGACTTTTCATGTTATATTGCAACTCTCAACCTCTTTGTGCTTTTAGCCTCTCAGAATGAAGCGAGCCATTGTATTCTTACACAATTAACATTGATATGGGTCTACACTTCTTACTGCATTCCCAGCCAGCGAATTTTAAAATTGTTTCTGGTAACAGCCAACACAGAGAGAAATTAATAAAGGGATCATAGAAAGATGCTGGCGTACCTCTCACTATTTGTACTGTGAGGGATAGTGGTGGTGGCGGTGGTGATAAATTCCTGTGGGACCAAACTATTAAGGTCGTTGGTCTCTAGTCTCACACACTACTTAATCTAACTTACGCTAAGGGCAACACACACAACCATGCCCGTGGGAGGACTCTAACCTCCGACGTGGGGACCCGTGAGAACCGTGGCAAGGCGCCTTAGACCAAGCAGCTACTTTAAGGGACATATCCCTCCACCTGTGATCAATAGTCGTTAAGTACTAATTTCCGCCAGTTATTTCAGCTTAATCAGTCTAATAGCTAGCTCCTTTTTTAGGGTTCTGTGCCTCGATCAGTAAACCGGAGCCTTTATAGGATCACTTTGTCTATCTATCTATCTGTCCGGCATTTTAACACTCTTTTTTCCTTTGGATCAGGTTGGTGTATCAAGTTCAAATTTGTCACACACCGAACCCTTTCATTCTTTGCGGCGTAAAAATTTAAGCTTCTAAATTAATTCATGCAAATGATTCGGTGATTTGTCTCGTATTTTGATGTCGAAAGCGCACTCATCAAAACCTGTAGGGTACCTCCCTTAGACGTAGAATAATGAAATTTGGCAAGAAGCAAGGTTTCACAGTACAAGTAAAATCATTTGAAAAGTGTTAAATTGTAATTATATCACATCAAAAATCTTTTTGACGTTGCGGCATACACACATCAAAAAACGTTTTGCATCACCCTGGTTCCCAGAACTCTTGAACATAGACGTTGACTATGGATATTGTATCACAGACACAATCCCTTGCCGGCCGGAGTGGCCGAGCGGTTCTAGGCGCTACGGTCGCAGGTTCGAATCCTGCCTCGGGCATGGATGTATGTGATGTCCTTAGGTTACTTAGGTTTAAGTACTTCTAAGTTCTAGGGGACTGATGACGTCAGAAGTTGAGTCCCATAGTGCTCAGAGCCATTTGAACACAATCCCTTTGACTGTTCAGAGACGTCACTAAACCCTCTCAAAGATGTAAACAACCATGCATGAGCAGCGCCTATTAGTCGGAGGGAGTACGACAGCCGATCAGTTCCAGTCATTCCACCAGGAAGGAGGTACATGGTTCGTGTTAGTGTAGTTCAACCATGCCTAGACGGTCAATACTGCGGTTCTATCGCACCCGCATTATTATTTTGTGCTAGGAAGGGCTCTCGACAAGATACAGAGACACAGGAACTGTCGATGACATCCCTCGCTACTACCCAAGGGCTAGTACTGCAGTGGATGACCGTTACCTGCCGATTATGGCTCGGAGGAACCCTGACAGCAACGCCACCATGTTGAAAAATGCTTTTTCGTGCAGCCACAGGACGTCGTATTACGACTCAAACTGTGCGCAGTCGGCTGCATGATGCGCAACTTCACTCCCTAGGTCCATGGCGAGGTCCACATTTGCAACCACGACGCCATGCAGCGCGGTACAGAAGGGTCCAACAACATGCCGAATGGACCGCTCAGGATTGATGAGTGTCGCATACGCCTTCAACCAGAAAATCTTCGGAGACGTGTTGAGAGGCAACCCAGTCAGGCTGAACGCCTTAGACACTCAGTCCAGCGAATGCAGGAAAGTAGATATTACCTGCTGTTTTGGGGTTGGCAATATGTGGGGCCGACGTACGCCTCTGGTGGTCATGGAAGGTGTTGTAACGGCGGTACGATACGTGAATGCCATCTACCGACCGATAGTGTAACCATATCGGCAGCATATTGGCGAGGCACTGGTCTTCATGAACGACAGTTCGCGCCCCCATCGTGCACATCTTGTGAACGACTTCCTTCAGGATAACGACATCGCTCGACTAGAGTGGCCAGACATGAAGCCTATGTAGCACGTCTGGGATAGACTGAAAAGGGCTGTTGATGGACTACGTGCCCCACCAACCACCTGCGGGATCTTCGCCGAATCGCTGTTGAGGGGTGGGACATTCTGGACCAAAAGTGCCTTGATGAATTTGTGGATAGTATGCCACGATGAGTACAGGCATGCAGCAATGCAAGAGGACGTGCTACTGGGTATTAGAGGTACCGGTGTGTACAGAAATCTGGACCACCACCTCTGAAGGTCTCGCTGTATGGTGGTACAACATACAATGTGTGGTTTTCATGAGCAATAAAAATGGCGGAAATGATGTTTATGTTGATCTCTATTCTAATTTTCTATACAGGTTCCGAAACTCTGGGAAGCCAGGTGATGTAAAACTTCTTTTGATATGCCTACTTTGCATTCATTATCCGTCAAAAGCATAACAGACGACTATTACTGCATGTAAACAATAATGTATGCTGTTGCCATGTATTAATAACCAAATATAAAATATTTTATCAAATCTTCTATATCTACATAAGCAGGGTGAACATTAATAAACACCCGTGTGCGACATTCTAATTTAGGTTTTTCGTGATTTCCATAAATCGCTTCAGGCAAGTGCTTCCGCATTACAGTTCGCCGAAACCTCATCATCATCTTCCCCGAGTATCGCTTAGGACGCGGTGGCCCTGTAACATGGCCTACTAGATCACAGGACATAAACCCTCTGTATATTTTCCTGTGGGAGCATCTGAAAAGCGTTGTGTGTGCCGAGTCAGTTCCTGATATGCAGTCCCTTCAACAGCATGTTCACGACGCCTGTGACCCTATTCAGAGAGAGGCCAGAATGTGCAAAAGAGCACGGCAATCCATGATGTGATGTGTGAACGCGTGCATTGTATCATATGGGAGCCACTTGGAACACCTGTTGTGACGTGGATGCGATGCAGCTTTGCCCTGTTTTCCGTTCTCCTACGCATCCGAATCACTGTCTCCTTTACCCACCCACGGCGGTTCATCTCTCACATCGGCGCCCCAGGTCACGGCTTCCAATCGCAGTTCGTGTCTGATTCCTTCTTTCCGAACTGGAGTACTTGCCTTTACCGCCTATGAGGTCCATTCACGTATACCTCCATGGTGTACACCTAGGCCACGGTTTCGCCTGGACCTTTCACGTGGCTCTTAAGGACTCAGCTAACCTCGCAGCTCTGCGCTGCCACTTCCTCTCGATTCTTGACATTTACCGAGGCCACGAAGTGGTTTGCACCGACGGCTCGGTGGTTATAGCTTGATACCAGTGCCTACCAATTTTAATTGTATGTTACAGCACTGAGGATGGTCACTAAGTGACCGAAAATCGATTTTGCTGATAATAAAGAAAATACGGCCAATGCTGATTTTCCTTCCAATTCTATCCACTATTTGGTCGTGGTGCACACAACACGCCATGGAGTCGCCAATCAATAACATCCGTTCATGCCCTGGGGAGTCGTTTCTTCTGCGTACTTACTCGTTGAGCAGCCTACAAGCTCGCCATCCCTTGGTAGCGACCATCTATGCCCTGGAACGGTCCAGTCGTTCAGTGGCGTTTGTCTGGACCCTAGGTCACGTCGAAAATTCCAGGTAACGAACTTGCCGACAGGCTGGTCAAACAGGCTACGCGGAAACTGCTTATGGAGATCGGATTCTCTGTAACTGACCTGTATTCAATACTACGCCGCAAGGTTTCGCGGCTTTGGGAGACGAAGTGGCATAACCTCAGCTTGCACAAAAACTGCGTGCCATTAAGGAGACTAAGAACATGTGGCAGTCCTCCATGCGGGACTCTGTGGTTCTCTGCCGGCTTCACATTGGCCACACTTGGATGATACATGGCTGCCTCTTGCGCTGTGATGACCCACCTCAGAGTCGGTGCAGCGCCCGGGGACAGTGGCCCATATCTTGGTGAGCCGTCCTTCTTTGGCTGCCTTGCAACGGACTTTTCGGTTACCGGACTCGTTGCCATTAATTTTAGCTGGCAACGCCTCTTCGGCTAATTTAGTTTTACGTTTTATACGTGACTGTGGGTTTTATCATTCTATATCAGTTTGTCCCTTTGTGTTCGGCACTCTAATGCCTTTCGGGTGGATGTCTTAACGTGTCGCAGAGTGGCTGGCTTTTCCTTTTTATTCTCGTGGTCGGCCGTTCAGTATGCCCGCCGCCACCGCCATTCATCGTATGTACTCTGCTCTGACTCACTCAGTGCTCTTCAGAGCCTTGGAGCTCCCTATCCGGTCCATCCCTTGGTGCAACGGATCCAGCAGTCCCTCCATTCTTCTGCTGCTGATGGCTCTCCTGTCAGCTTCCTGTGGGTTCCCGGCCATGTAGGAGTGCCTGGGAATGAGGCTGCTGATGCTGCAGCCAAGGCTGCAGTCCTCCTGCCTCGGCCAGCCTCCCATTGTGTCCCGTCATCTCACGTTAGTGGGGTTGTTTGTAAGTGGCTTGTGTCGTTGTGGTGGAATACTTGGTCATCACTTCACGGAAACAAGCTCCGGGCGGTAAAACCGCTCCCAACTGCTTGGACAACCTCCTCCCGACCATCTCGGCGAGAAGAGGTCCTTCTGATCAGGTTGCAGATTGGGCATTGCCGGTTTAGCCACCGCTACCTGCTCTCCGGTGACCCAGCCCCGCAGTGCCCTTGTGGTCATGCATTAACAGTGCGCCATGTTTTATTGTCGTGTCCCCGTTTTAGTCAATTTCGTGTTGTCCTGTCTCTGCCATCTACTTTACCGGATATTTTAGCTGATGACGCTCGAGCAGCTGCTCGTGTTCTTCGTTTCATTACTTTGACTGGCTTGTCCAAAGACATCTAACTCTTTCCTTATTTTATCTGCATCTTTGTAAGAACTTTCTGGTGTCCCCCCCCCCCCCCCTTGAGTTTTACTAGATTCTATGTGCTCTAACAATTGTGACTGGGCGCTAATGACCTCAGTAGTTGAGCGCCCTTAAACCCCCCCCCCTCCCAAAAAAAAAAAAAATTCTCGTGGTCGGGCAGCCACGGTCATCTGCTCTGTTGTGATTCTTGAGTTTCTCCCGGCGTATTTGATAATCAAAATATCTACGGGTGTACTGCCGGTCTACAGTGTCCAACGGGCACAATATTTCGGCGATCATACATGTCGCCATCATCAGGTGAACTGACGGACTGAGCTCCTGTGAACGTGCCGGCACGGAGATCCGTACACTATGGCTGCTCAGGGGGAACTGGGTTCGGTCGCGGCGGCGGCCGATTTAAATACCCTCCGCCCGCGGCGCGCTCACTCCGCCGTCCGCGCCCCGCGCCACGGTCGCGCGGTGGAACAGATTGCGACGGCGTCTGAGATGACGTCGGTGTGATGGCTCTGTCCGCCGTGGTCGTCACAACTATACGATTTACTCTCGATTAACCCAATCGCCGGTTCCCAAGCCTTGATAAGATTATAGCCACAGTCATGGTTTATGAGGTCGTCATTGGTGCGAATTTCGATGGCCTGTCCCAGTGTCTCGACGTCTGTACCAGAATCCTCGTGCGGTCATACTCCATAGCGTGATTTTCCGACAAACAATGTTCAGCGACCGCCGACTTGCTCGGATACATCAGTCGAGTGTGCCTCTAGTGTTCACGGCATCGATCCTCGACGGTACGCATCGTCTGACCAATATACGACTCGCCACATTGACACGGAATCTGGTACACGCCGGCCTTCCTCAAACCGAGGTCATCTTTGGTGCTCCCCACCAGTGCACGAATTTTATTCGGAGACTGAAAGGGAGGGTAAACTACCTTTCCTTGACGTCTTGGTCAAGAGAAGGCCTGACGGCACCCTAGGCCATGGGGTGTATCGCAAGACAACGCACACTGATCTGTATTTGCACGCAGACAGCTGCCACCACCCTTCACAGAGGAATGGGGTGCTTAAAACTCTATTACATAGGGCGCGCACTATCTCTGACGCAGAGAGTCTGCCCCAGGAATTCAAACATCTGAGAACTGTATTTCGAAAAAATGGGTACTCAGAGTTGCAGATTCAACGTGCTCTCCGCCCAACCACTATAGCACAACCTGTGGAGATGGATGAAATCACGAGGGAGGAGGTAGGCACTGAGTTTATCGCATATACAGGCGCACTCTCGGGGAAAATCGCCCGCATTTTGAAGAAACACCGCATCGGAACTGTGTTTTGTCTTCCGAATAAAACTCGTGCACTGGTGGGGAGCGCCAATGATGACCTCTGTTTGAGGAAGGCCGGCGTGTACCAGATTCCGTGTCAATGTGGCGAGTCGTATATTGGTCAGACGATTCGTACCGTCGAGGATCGATGCCGTGAACACCAGAGGCACACTCGACTGATGTATCCGAGCAAGTCGGCGGTCGCTGAACATTGTTTGTCGGAAAATCACACCATGGAGTATGACCGCACGAGGATTCTGGTACAGACGTCAAGATACTGGGACAGCGTTGTTAGAGAGGCCATCGAAATTCGCACCAATGACGACCTCATACACCGTGACTGTGGCTATAATCTTAGGAAGGCTTGGGAACCAGCGACTGGGTTAATCAAGAGTAAATCGAGCAAACGTATAGTTGTGACGACCACGGCGGACAGAGCCATCACACCGACGTCATCTCAGACGCCGTCGCAATCTGTTCCACCGCGCGACCGTGGCGCGGGGCGCGGACGGCGGAGTGAGCGCGCCACGGGCGGAGGGTATTTAAATCGGCCGCCGCCGCGACCGAACCCAGTTCCCCCTGAGCAGCCATAGTGTACGGATCTCCATGCCGGCACGTTCACAGGGGCTCAGTCCGTCAATTCACCTGATGATGGCGACATGTATGATCGCCGAAATATTGTGCCCGTTGGACACTGTAGACCGGCAGTACACTCGTGGATATTTTGATTATCTGCTCTGTTGTTTTTACCCCTTCTGCCTGTTTCTTGCCTCTCTCTGTGGTTTTCTTTTCCTGTAGTGTTCCATAGTAGTGTTGGTTGGCCTTCTGTCGTTCTTCTAGTTCTTCCATTCTCCTGTCATTGTGCTGTACGTCTACTTTCTTTTCTTCTTTCCGTTGCGTAATTATTTTACCGGGAACAGGACCGATGACCTTGGAGTTTGGTACCTCCCCCCCCTCCTCCCTCTTCTAGCCAAACAACCAACCAACCGCGACGATTTGTCATCGTCGCACGCACTCCGTCCATTTCCGGACACATGTTTATACGCCCTTTCTTCCCCCATTTCCAGTCAGAAATCCGTTTCTGCGGTTTGTCGGTTTTATTAACGTTTACTCTGTTTAACCTGAAGTTCCCTGCTCGGTTCTTTTTGTACGTACAGGCTAGTGTGAGGAACTGCTGTAGAGATTTTGATGCGGTCATGGAATTTCTGGGAATGATATCTTGCCAATATATATATATATATATATATATATATATATATATATATATATATATATATATATAAAACGCAAAAATCGCTGAGATTCTGGATTCCTGGAATGGATGAACTTATATATATATGCGTAACTGAGTTTGAACGGAACACTCGTTGCCGAGTCTTACTTCTACTTACCCAATTTTTTACCACCATTTACTTATAATTACAGAGGCCGTGCTAAAAAGTAACGCACCCGAGTCTGTCACGTGAAAGCTCTTAAAGGTTTTGGAATAAAGTAGACTATATGGATATTCTAGATCCTTATCTTTCATGTCTACATACTCATTATTCAACGTAGTCACCACGTACACATCTCTCTCAGAGACCAGTTTGTTGACACCATCACTGTAGAATCTTTGTTGACGGAGCCACAATCTCACCTCTGCTTGTTGCAGCGCTTCATCACTATCAAAGTGAAGTCCTCGAAGGCGTTCGTAAGGTTCTGGAAACGCATGAAAATCGGGTGGGGCCAAGTACGGAGGATGATCGTTGAAAGCGATTCGGAGGTTTAAGGTTGCTGCAGATGTCGCAGCATTGTCATGCTGAACGAGAGGGTGCCCCATGTGTGGAAGAACTCTTCAAATTCCCGTTTTCAGTTTGCTGAGGGTCTATTTCTCACGCTCCGACACAGTTAAGTTACACATCACCATATTACGCGATACATTTATGAGCGCTCGAGCGGTACTGAGTAGCAACTTGCTTCAGCAAAGTGGGACATTCGACCAAATAATAACATGTAATCCTTTAAACGAACTACGCCCTCGTAGATGTTCCTCTTAACAAGGTAGGGAACCGGCAAATCAGATTTTATTAACATTTGTTTCGCCTGAGAAGACTGTAATCTGAGTCGTGAGCATCCTGAGTAAGGCCAACTGTTATTCCCCCAGATATAGTGCTACAACGATGAAAAACCTTTTTTTCACGATATAAAGAAGAATTGACGATATTAAAAATGTCATTATAATTTTATTATTTTAATTTTTGTGCTCAGTGAATCAAAGACTTTCTAGTGCACGGAATAAACTAGTATTGTTTGTACTACGAAACTGTATATGATTGTTAAGTGAGAACTGATTCTATGTAAGACATTTTGTCTGGGCGGATTTTGTTCTCGTACTGGTCGGTAGAGAAAGAAAAGTTTCTTAATCGATGTATGTAATGTGACTGTATAAAGGCTATAAAAAGGAGAGAGAGAGAGAATCCTTGCGGACAATCACCATATTGTATAAGAAAAGGTAAATACAAGTTATTCAAAACAAATATCTCTAAAGTGTATCGTCTTGTGATTTATAAATACTGAGAATTGCAGTGTTTAATCTAAACATGCCCTGAATAACAGCGAAGAACATTTATGTCATCGTATATTTTCTTCGTTTGACCACGGTTCTTATTAGCTTGTTACTTTTTGTTACGCGACGTGTTAGGAATATTTTCATTATACGCGCAAAAGTGCACACAGCTTTAATCGAACCTGCATCTTTCGGAAACGATAACTCTTAATCAGTACAATTACGCGAATATCGTCTAAATCGCAACAGTGATCACAAAAGTGTTTCCTGGCCCTGATTTTCATAAATGTGTAGACTTGAAAGCGAACAGCATTGCACCATCGCTGGCTCGCAACAATTGAAAGAAAACAAAACAGGAACTGAACAACTTTAAATTTTAACGCCGTCAGCGTTACGAAATGTGAACGACGTAAGTTAATTAATTGAATATTAACAGGAAGAGAATTATTAAATTTTAAAGATTAAATCATAGCAAGAATTTAAAGCATTTTAGCATCATTACGTTTCTTTGCATTAGTACTTGAGTATCAGATACCATCATATCTAGTTAAAAGACAGTGCGTAAATAAAATTGCCACCTTTTATAATTATTATTATAGCAATTCACAAACAATGGACTCTTCCTTCACGTAATGTACACAGTAGCACTGCTGATATTTTTAAAAATACAGCCAGTATATCGATAGTTAAAAAAATATCATTATCGTCTCGCTACCTATTGAGAAAAAGAATCGATATATCAACGGAAAAATATGGACTTACTGGCCCATAAAAATATCGGCTTCAGACTGTAAATATACTGCCGGTTTTAGAGCTGTAGATTCAAGTATTGATTTATTATCAGATATTCTGTACATTAACGAACGGCGTATCCCCTTAGAGCAAGAATTGAAAGGAAAACGATGCACGTTCACGCTTTCCGATAACCACTTTTCTAAAAATGACACTTCATGTATTTGTAAGTGGCACAATAAAAGGTGTCCGATGGGTCCGTCGCTCGGTATCGTCACATACAAGATATGTCTGGGACTCTTCATGTCGACTTCCCTGTTTTTTCATTTGTACCAACACCAGCGACCTAGAAACTGTAGTGTCAAAATTTCGTGGTGAGGTAAACGTTGAAGGTTCTGTTGGTAGCGCCGAGCGCCGATTACGTCAGCATTTCCGCTCACACGTCTGCGCCTACCGCAAAGACAAAACCTCGTCATTTAGATCTTTGTCCATCATTTTCAGCAACTGTTTTGGAAGAATGTCGATATGAAGAAATAGCACACTAGTTGTGTTAAAAATTGTTTTTTGACGCCACTGGCGTGCTGTCTACTCATTGTAAATCTTGTTATTCCATTCACAGCGCCCCCCCCCCCCCCAAACCTTCGTCTTTTGTACCACATATACTTTCTTCACGGTAAATGATGACACACAAAACAGTTACAGGATAAAGATTTATTAAAATTCTTGACCAAGGTTTCGGTATATATAAATATACCTTCATCAGAAGTAAATTACCCTGAACAGGGAGACACTTTAATTAGCAAAACCTTGGCATCGGAAATGAGAAAGAAAAAACACTATAGCTTAGGTAACCGCAAAATTACCAGAGTATTACAGGCACAAAAACTTTTAGTCACTTACTAAAATTACTTCTTGCAATGGAGATTAATAAAACAATTGTGCCAAAGGCGTCGTCAGCAGTTAAGACATCATCTCCATTTATACAACATGATTATGGACACAGGGTCAATTTGAACACAGTTTAGCATCAGTACTTCGCCTATGAACTATCGTGACGAGAGTGTGAAAGCCCTAGGGCGAATGGTTTCGCCGAGAGAGGGCACTTGTGGTATGTGCCAGACACTCGCGCACATTAAAATCCATGGATACATACACATGCGCATCAAAATTATTAAAAGTTGTGCTGATTCAAACCTTCTTTCTTAATAAATAAAACATATCAGAACCAGTTAAAAACATCTATGTAAAATAGAAAATATGGAAACAATGCCAAGTTTTTGCTAATGAAAGTGTGTTCCTGTTCAGGATATTTTACTTCTGATGAAGGTATATTTATATATACCGAAACCTTGGTCAAGAATTTTAATAAATCTTTATCCTGCAACTGTTTTGGCTGTCAACAATTACCGTGAAGAATTTCAACAGTTGCTGTGTCAGCCATGTTTCAAATCTTGAAACATACTCTTTCATCAAAGAGTCAAAGAGAAAGATTGGACGTGATGAAAGTTCAAAAAGAGGTACGACTCCTTCTTACAACGAAGGTAAAATCAAGTACTATAACAATTTCAAATATTTATTGATAATTGCGAAAATATATAATATAAAATAAAAATACCGGTACTCGAAGTTGCCATTTCGATATGGATACATGACGGAGAAGAATATCGCCGATACATATCGTTACACTTGGAGAAAAATATGGGTATATCGATATTTTATCAACAGCCCTACACGGCCACCTGTTGTTCTCTCTAGTCAATGGACTCTTCTTCACCTAATTTACACAGGCGACACTACGTCGGAGAAGGTCCACCGCTGGTTCTGTAATGCAAGGCAGGGGTTCGGCACGCTGAAATTTAGCTGGAATGCACCGGAGAAAATATGCATCTGGTTGAGGATGAGGTACCGCACACGCCTCCTCTCGCCTGTTGCCTGTAAACTAATCGAGGACGTGCCCTTTTTGAAGGTCAAGGTAAGCTGTTTCGCAAATAATTGTAATGGAAGGGGTAAGAGGCGAGCATTGTTTCTTTACTCTAACGAAAAGACTAGAGCTCCGGTTGGTGACTAATATTTTGACGCGGTCTTCTTTGGTACTAATTAGAAGAGTGCATGGGATTTCTGACAAATCTCGTTTCAACAAATCACGATCTCTCGCTGGCTGACGCCGGTTTTGGTGCTCTTTTGTCTGCGCCGTCAGAATTCGAGATGCGCAGGGTTCAGAAAACATTCAGGGTCACATAACGGTGAAGTACACTCTAGTACAGATGTCGTTTCCAATCTGGTGCTGTGAAGAATGCTAAATTCGCGCCTCTGCGTTTGAAATTAGCAGACTGGCGCCGTGTGAATTTCAGCAACGTCACGATAACTTTAGACGTTACTCAAATCCGTACTGATGAGTCTTATTTTAGTTACTTCAATCATTTCGTGATTCTGGAGTGGATGTCTATTACAGTGAACCGAGTTACCACGTCCTGCTCGTTAACTTGTCAAATTTCCTGTGCATGTCCGAATATCAGCTCTCCTTGCACACGCACACACACACACACACACACACACACACACACACACACACTCACAAACGCAAAAATGATCTGAGGGGGTATGGCCGCTCTTCTTGCAATCCTGGTCCCAACAGAGATGGGTTAAAGCAAGTGTAAACACCTTGTATCAGTAATAGTACATAGTGTAAGGTTGGTGTGTTTATTCATGCAGGTGAAGTATCATTTGTGAATGCGTCATTAATAACATATTTGGCGCATTGTAGGTGTCAGAGAAGCTGCGTAACATGTACCCTGACATCGACCATCACCAGGTGGAAGTCCTCGGGGGATCCGTTGATACAGCAGTAAGGCGCCGTGGGATCATCACGGATCTCATTGAACACAGCAGGTCAGTAGCAAATAAATAAATAAGCACCAGACAGCTCTTCCTAAATACTGTTCCTTATTAAGATCTTCCCCCGCCCCTCCCCTCCAAGGAGCTCGCGGTTTTTCCGTGAATTCATGCAAGGCACACATGAATCCCGAAGCTGTCAGGGCCCACTCTTCCTTCCTGTGCTGCATTTCGTCCCCCGTGCCCTTCCCTCCTTGTTCTCGCTCCTTCCCCTCTCCCCCCCCCCCTCCTCGCCCTGTCTAGATGTTCTTACTTATGACGACCTGGCTGTCCACATAGTTTCCTGTCTTCCTTCAGATTTTGTTTCCCTTGCCTTTTATTTTTCAACCTTCCTTTTTGACATCTTTGATTTCCTTTTGGGGTTTGACCTCCATGTCTACATTGTCTCCTCATAGCTTTGTGAGCCGTTTGGTGAAGCATCCCTAGCATTTATGATGTGGAAACCTCTCTCCCTTTCCGTCCATGCCTCACCATAGACCTTCCTCCACCTCACTATGTCACCAAGCCCCCTGGCAACACAGGGGTCACACTTCTGATGCCTGAAGCATTGCCTCCCCACGTCCCTGTGTATGCCTAGGAGAGATTGCTTGTCATTCTGGAACATCGGAACGCCCAGCAGTGGCCACTGTGACAGACTCTTGTCATGTCTGGGTGTCACCCATGACAAGAGCCTCCAATCTGACTGGATGGTATCAGGGTGGATGCTTTGCCTGTGAAACGTATTAAGCTCCAAAAAACTGGACGTTCTTCTATGGCTATCTATTCAGTTGTTAATGGAATATTTAAGCTGTTTATATGACCCTGCAGTCTTCTCTTCCCTGGCTACACCCTGGGAGGAAGGCGAAGCTCGTCAGCTTGGGGTGAAACACTTTCAAATGGTTCAAATGGCTCTGACCACTATGGGACTTAACATCTGTGGTCATCAGTCCCCTAGAACTACTTAAACCTAACTAACCTAAGGACATCACACAACACCCAGTCATCACGAGGCAGAGAAAATCCCTGACCCCGCTGGGAATCGAACCCGAGAACCCGGGCGTGGGAAGCGAGAACGCTACCGCATGACCACGAGCTGCGGACTGAAACACTTTCCCCACTGCCTAGTCCGCACTAACACTGACGGGAACACGTTCGCCATCAACGAGCAATTATTTTTGTGGAAAATATCGTAGACAAATTTGGCGAATTGGAGTCTATCAATAAGATGCAGTTGGGTTCACTGTTGATTAAAACCTCTTCTGCCAGCCAGTCTGCAGGCCTTCATGCTTGTAACCGTCTTGGCGACGTCCCAGTGTTCATTACTCCTCACCAGTCCTTGAATGTGTTTCAGGGAGTCATTTTTCATAGGGGCCTCATCCTTCAAATTGATGAGGAACTCCGAACCAGTCTGGAAAGGTGGGCCATTCTTTTTGTTTAATGTGTTCAGAAAGGTCATAAGGATCATCACTCTGTTACTGGCGTTATTATTCTCACATTTGAGGGAGATACCTTCCCAGAGATGGTCAAGGTTATGTGTTATTGGTGTGAAATGAAACCGTACGTCCCGCCACCCTTTAGGTGTTGTCAGTGCTTGCATTTTGGGCCCATGTCTTCCCAATGTACGATGGCCCTCTACGTGGTGAATGTGGACACTCATTCCATGGGAGGAGCCCCCGTGTTTCACCGCCAGTATGTGTTAATTGTCAGAACCATCGCCATGTTCGCCAGATTGCCTGGTTTATAAGAAGAAGATACAGGGGTATAAGTTCCTTGATTATTTATCCTATGCTGAGGCTCGTCAGAAATATGACCAATTTCACCATGTGTCGATGACATCTATGTCTCTGTTATATCCTTTCCCCCTCCTCCCTCCACCTCATTCAAGTCCCACCCCACACCTCTCCTGCAGTTCCCACGCCCTGCCCTACAGGTACTGTTTCCCTTCCCCAGTGTCTCACTTCTTCTATGCCTGCTGGTAATGGGGCTTCCTACCAGGACCCTTCCCTCATGTCTCCCAGGCTGTAGGCCTGCTGCCACAACTCGACCACGGGACACACTATCTATGCATCCCAAGGTCACCTGCTCCCTTTCAGTTCCAGAAGTGCAGAAGCCTGCTCTTCCTCAGTGCCCTGCCCTCCTTGACCTATGAAGGAGGAGAAGGAGAAGAAAAATACAGGACAAGGCCTCCCACCTCATAACCTGAGTCTGACCTCTTATTTATGGATGTCACCCTGTCCTAGTTGATGATGGATTGTGACCCAATAGTGTGATTGGCTCCAGCTGGTTCAGCTCCCTTTCGGATCCCATATCATCCTTATTCAGTGGAACTGCAACGAGTACTACCATCAGCTCCCACAGTTTCAATCCCTTATTTCGTTTTACGAAGCAGCTTGTGTCACTTTCCGGGTATCTCATTTTACTGATTCTCACTCAGCATGGGTTCCATGCTTTGTCGGAACCAGGTCGGCCCTTTGAGGGCTTCTAGTGGCATTCACACATTGGTACATACAAATGTCGTTAGTACACGGATCCCCTTTTGTACCACATTGAAAGCAGTTGCCACCTGGATTCACTTGGACACAGTGGTCACAGTTTGCAGTCTCTACCTGCCTCATGACAGGCCACCTACAGCTGGTGTACTAAATGCCCTCTTTCAGCTACTTCTCCCCTCCCTTCCTTCTGCTTAAGGATTTTAATGCACATGAAGTGCTTTTTCGTCTAGTTTGGGGCTCTTCATTGACAATTTTTTGCAGACCACGACCCATACCTTCTTAATGATGCTTCCCTTACTCATTTTAGTGCCACATATGGCACTTTCTCTGTCATTATCTTTCGTTCACTTTTCCTCCCCTCCACTTTTTCCTTCCTTTCAATGGTCGCCAAACGATGACCTCTGCGACAGCGACCATTTCCCATTGATTCTCTCATTCCCTTCCAGCCTCCTGATAGCCAGGTTTCCTTGCTGGGCTTTCAAATGCGCTGAATCCCCTCTATATACGTCCCAGCTGCTGTTTACACCATCTTTCTGCAGTTTTCTTCGATTTTCATAAGGGCTACAACACAGCTCGATACCAACAAATCCTACTTACACTCCATGAGTAAGGTCTTTGGGGCCCCTCTCCCATTACTTAATGCTCTGAATGATCAATGTGACAAAAAATGGCACTGTTCTCATCTCTCCACAGACACAGCAGAACGGCATTCCAGAGGGCTCTATATTAAGTGTCCTTCTTCTCATGCTATTAATGAACTTGTGGTCTTCATGAGACTCTGCGCTGTAAGTGGATGATTTCTGTATCTGGACTGGCTCCCACTCTGAGCCTCTGTGGAATGACAGGTTCAGGGTGCCATCTGGTGCCCGTCAATATGTTCTCTCCCCTAGAGTCCAGGGTAATGAATTTGTCACTGTACTAATGTCCATCCTGATCTGGAGCTCTACTGCAAATCCCAATATCTGACCATGGTTCCCCAGTTCCACTTCTTGGGTCTTCCTTTTCACAATCAGCTTACTTGGTTGATCCATATCTGCCATCTGTAGGTTGGCTGTTTTCACTTCCTTGCCCACAACTCTTGGGGTACAGACCGTTCAACTCTTCTTCACCTTTATCGGACATTAATTCTGTATCGTCTGGACTATGGTTGCCAAGTTTGTTGACCCGTTGCCCCTTCCACACTGCTCCTCTTTGACCCAGTTCACATCATGATATCAATTTAGCCACCGCTGCCTTTCACACTAGCCTGTTGGTAGTCTTCTGGTAAATGCTGGGATCTCTCTCTTTTTGGTTCAGCTGTCCCAGCTGCTGATTTCTATACCATAAGTATTCACTCTTCCCCTGCTCCTATTTTTGTGGATTAGGGACATCACCCACCTGCTGCTCACCATCGGATGGGTTTACTGGTTGGGCACCACTTCACTTCTCCCCACCATGATTTCCATCTTCCCTCCTTTTCCTCTTGTTTTTTTACACTGATGGCTCTAAATCCGCTGATCACATTTTCTATTGGCATGGAACACCATCTCTCGTTTGCCACATATAATATGTTTACTGTGGAATTGATAGCAATCTATTGGGGCCCCTCTGCTTTATTAAGCAGTCCTCACTCACCCAAATTTTGTTATGTACAATGAGTGGCCATTAGGCAATTGCTCGGTGCTTTTTCCACCGCCTCCTGGGCTCTGCCATCCACGACCTCTTCTCACCAATCTTGGCAATGCTGCTTGTTCAGTTGATTTCCTTTAGGATTCTGGCCATATGGGTATCCTGAGTAATGAACTTGCTGATTGTCTTGGTGGGAAGAGGGGTGGGGGCGGCTACCTACTCCCATTCTCCATGACCCCAGCCTCATGTCAAATCCTTTTCTTACTCAAACATGGGCCACCTCTCAGGCGGCTACCACAGCCCCCCGCCCCCTCTCTAATAAATCCTTTGTGCGTGAATATGTGTGTATATGCTGTCTTCTGTTTCATAAGAAGAACTTTCCAGAAAGCTTAGTGTTTAGTGGTCTTTTTGTTATTGTGGTGTCACCGCTAGACACCACACTTGCTAGGTGGTAACTTAAATCGGCCGCGGTCCTGTAGTACATGTCGGACCCGCGTGTCGCCACTGTGTAATCGCAATCCTAGCGCCACCACATGGCAGGTAACAAGACACGGAATAGACCTCGCCCCAGTTGTACGGAAGACATAGCTTGCGACCAGACGTACGAAGCTTTCCTCTCATTTGCCGAGAGACAGATAGAATAGCCTTCAGCTTAGTCCATAGCTACTTCCTAGCAAGGCGCCATTTGTATCAGTGCTTATAGCGTACTAATATTCAAGAGAGATGTATTCCAACAAGAGAATTAAAGATAAGTATTAAAACGCTACGTACTTTTCTTCTTATTCATTAATAAGTCTCATGTTCCAGAACTTCAAGCCCGTCTGCGTTAGTTTAGCGTGCACCTAGCTACCTCATTGTGTCTATGCTGTATGAACTAGACACAACAGTTATGCCTTTCCATGACTCAATATCTCTGCTATATGGCGAGCAACAAAAGACCTTTTCCTGAAAGCTTAGTGCTTAGTGGAGTTTTTGTTATGTCTTTTTGCGACTCAGTATTTGTGCTATATTGTGAATAACAGTCTGTCCTTTTCATTAATATTGCCATTTTTCCATACTGAATTTTCCATTGTTCTATTTTGAATTTCAGCTGCTGAAAATTCTTCCAGGTACTATGGCGGTGGTCCATGGAACTCTTCTATCCCTGATGTTCCGTCCAAGGCTACGTTGGACATCTTTGGAGGTGCTCCTGGCTGTGCTGAGTCTTTCCGACTGACGAGTCAGATGTCAAAGAGCAGCATACATGCTGTGGAAACTGGGCGTGGTCTGGATTTCACGTGATAGCAGAGAAACCTTGTCAAAGATAAAATATAACTATCGATCATGGTATGTCAAAGATAAAAACTTCTAATCGATTCTGTAGTGCCACTGTCCATATATTGCTGAGTGTCATATATGGACAGTGGCGCTACAGAATCGATTAGAAGTTTTTATCTTTGACATACTATGATCGATAGTTAAATTTTATCTTTGACAAGGTTTATCTCTGCTATCACGTGAAATCCAAACCACGCCCAGTTTTCACGGTATTTATGCTGCTCTTTGACGTCTGACTCATCAGTTAGAAAGACTCAGCACAACCAGGAGCACCTCCAAAGATGTCCAACGTAGCTCTGGACGAAGCGCCAGGGATAGAAGAGTTCCATGGACCACCGCCATAGAACCTGGAATAATTTTCATCTGGTCGCGAAAGCCTTCATTGTACTATGTTGAATTTGCTTCATAAACAATGTGTTACACAAAACAAATGTGAGAAGAAATTATAATGTTTGCAGTGGAACATTTTGTAAAATTTTGTCTTTACTTTTTGTTTGTACTTATCAGAGGGAAATGTGATTACTTTTATTTTTGTTTTCTTATGCCTGTACCTGAAAAGACAGAATAAGTTTTTGTTTCCTATCATCTCTAGTATTAACAATAAAGCAAGATGCAACATTTATTTTGACCACTGTATGTAGGCTTTGTAGCTGTTATAACGAGTAGGAAGAGGTATAATGACGTGTATGGGGTGGACAAAATGAAACTGGCCCCAGCCACTTCATAGATCAACCCTTTCTGGTGTTCGAACACTTTCCAGGCAGTTACAGTTGTTATTCGCTTCAAAGCCGGTTTCGCGGCATTTTGCCGCTAAGTTCTGCACTGCAGATTTTGCTGGAGGTTTTGCAAAACACTAAAAGTCGTAACTCCTTGTGCAAATAGTTCAGCACACGCCTTCGTCGAATTGCGCTTTGCATAACACTCGACAGAGAACACGTGCTGTTTCATCGTGAGCGCCATTTTTTGTTCTTACATCTGTACATTCCTGCTCCCCTCTCTCAAACGTCATGACGCAGGAAGATACTCGCGACAGAGCAAGCAGGAGAAGCGCATGCGCAGATATGTGACAGAAACGATTGGTGCAATGAAATCACGGTTTCCAGCATATTACGTGATGGAACAGTTCCCCTGTTCATTGGCCGGGTGAATTTCGCGTCTGTCTTTTAAATATTTCACTGGACGTTCGTATTTTGCCGACCCTATACGGGGCGGTTCATCTGCCTCTACCGCTATCGTTTTATGCAACCCGCAATGTTATAGTTTGCCGTAGTAAACCACTCTCGAGATTTTCATACTCACTTGCTCACTACGCGCAAACTGTTAGTCCTAGACAAAAAAAGTGAATAGAGCTTTTTCTAGGATATTTAACGCAGTTAAATTTTGCGTTGGGATATGTTTTCGCCGATGGCAACGGTTTTAGATACTCAAGAAAAACGTACAAAAGTGACGTCCAAACGCACCTCCACCTCTCACTTATCCCTCATCAGTCAGAATTTCTAGGGTGTTGTTTGAGGCACTTCCTCTTACCACTGTACGAAAATTTGCGACTCCACCAACTATTCCCAATATTCGATCATTTTTTATCTCTATAGATTTGGCTATTACGCCACCGGCATAATTGGCTACTTCGTTAACACTATTAATTTAAACGTGTCGGTAAGAGTAACGAACGAAATATGACTTATGTAAACGTTACGATAACACTAATCACGTTGACAATTCGATCTAAACTCAAACCTTACAAGCACAGTAGTTTCGTAGTCTGAAGGCCGACAATTACAACGATGTAATTGTTTTTTTAAGTTAGTAAAATTCACAAAATCGTTAGGTAAAATTTACACATACTCCAACTTTACAATTTGTATGTGCTCGAATAAGCGCGTGGCGTAATAAGGCCAGTCAATGAAGACAAAACAGGTCGAATGTGGGAAATAATTTGTGCTATCAGAAATATTTGTACAGTGGTAGGAGGGAGTGCCATGAACAACATACTACAACTCTTGAGAGATGGGGCGTGAGTGTGGGTGTGGGGGTCTGAAGGTCATTTCAGTACGTTTTTCTTGGATAACTGGAAAACTACAGCTTCTATCGAAAATATATCAGAGAACAAAATTTAACTACATTCAATTTCCTGCAAGGAAATTCTGCAGCGAGCGAGAGAATATGAAAATCTCGCTCCTGGTTTATGATAACATTAGGGGTTGCATAAGATGACAGCAGTACGGACAGCTGGCTCACCCTGTATACAGGGTGAGGCGCTTAAAACTGTTTTTGGAAATAACTCGAAAACTACAAATAAAATTTGAGAAAGCTTCGGAAAAAAGTTGTTCATCTGGAACTCGACCCTCCGTCGAAACTCTAAGGGGTGGGGGACCAGTTTGGAAATCTTAAAAAGAAATCCCCTCTCTTTACTACATATTCGGATTCTCTGGGAAAAAATACGTAACTTGTGTATTTGCCGTCAGTTTCGTTCCGTCCTCTAACTGACACAAATAAAAATTGGTTAAAACCGTTGAAAAAAGGATCCCAAGAAATACAAATCAGATTAGGGTCCCAGGAGGTTAGAAAGGTGATTCTTCTGAAATCTTTAACTAATATCAGGTTCCTTATAGCAGAAAACTGCTTTACTTTGTCGACATTATTGGTATAATTTCTTTCACAGATGACGCTCAACTTTCCTTAACCAGTGGGGATTAATAATCGATATAATGCCGATTTGATAGACGATTCGTAGAAGTTGGTTGATCAGAGAAAAATATCTGTGAAACAAAATCATCATAGGGTGCTATTTGTATCTATCTACAAAAGTTCAAGCAGTTCGGAGCCATCCATCCTACTTCCCCACCCCATGAACCATGGACCTTGCCGTCGGTGGGGAGGCTTGCATGCCTCAGCGATACAGATGGCCGTACCGTAGGTGCAACCACAACGGATGGGTATCTGTTGAGAGGCCAGACAAACATGTGGTTCCTGAAGAGGGGCAGCAGCCTTTTCAATAGTTGCAGGGGCAACAGTCTGGATGATTGACTGATCTGGCCTTGTAGCACTAACCAAAACGGCCTTGCTGTGCTGGTACTGCGAACGGCTGAAAGCAAGGGGAAACTACAGCCGTAATTTTTCCAGAGGACATGCAGCTTTACTGTATGATTAATTGATGATGGTGTCCTCGTGGGTAAAATATTCCGGAGGTAAAATAGTCCCCCATTTGGATCTCCGGGCGGGGACTACTCAAGGGGACGTCATTATCAGGAGAAAGAAAACTGGCGTTCTACGGATCGGAGCGTGGAATGTCAGATCCCTTAATCGGGCAGGTAGGTTAGAAAATTTAAAAAGGGAAATGGATAGGTTAAAGTTAGATATAGTGGGAATTAGTGAGGTTCGGTGGCAGGAGGAACAAGACTTTTGGTCAGGTGAATACAGGGTTATAAATACAAAATCAGATAGGGGTAATGCAGGAGTAGGTTTCATAATGAATAAAAAAATAGGAGTGCGGGTTACCTACTACAAGCAGCATAGTGAACGCATTATTGTGGCCAAGATAGATACAAAGCCCATGCCTACTACAGTAGTACAAGTTTATATGCCAACTAGCTCTGCAGATGATCAAGAAATTGAAGAAATGTATGACGAGATAAAAGAAATTATTCAAGTGGTGAAGGGAGACGAAAATTTAATAGTCATGGGTGACTGGAATTCGTCAGTAGGAAAAGGGAGAGAAGGAAACATAGTAGGTGAATATGGATTGGGGGGAAGAAATGGAAGAGGAAGCCGCCTTGTAGAATTTTGCACAGAGCATAACTTAATCATAGCTAACACTTGGTTCAAGAATCATAAAAGAAGGTTGTATACCTGGAAGAATCCTGGAGATACTAAAAGGTATCAGATAGATTATATAATGGTAAGACAGAGATTTAGGAACCAGGTTTTAAATTGTAAGACATTTCCAGGGGCAGATGTGGATTCTGACCACAATCTATTGGTTATGAACTGCAGATTGAAACGGAAGAAACTGCAAAAAGGTGGGAATTTAAGGAGGTGGGACCTGGATAAACTGAAAGAACCAGAGGTTGTAGAGAGTTTCAGGGAGAGCATAAGGGAACAATTGACAGGAATGGGGGAAAGAAATACAGTAGAATCAGAATGGGTACCTTTGAGGGATGAAGTAGTGAAGGCAGCAGACGATCAAGTAGGTAAAAAGGCGAGAGCTAATAGAAATCCTTAGGTAACAGAAGAAATATTGAATTTAATTGATGAAAGGAAAAAATATAAAAATGCAGTGAATGAAGCAGGCAAAAAGGAATACAAACGTCTCAAAAATGAGATCGACAGGAAGTGCAAAATGGCTAAGCAGGGATGGCTAGAGGACAAATGTAAGGATGTAGAGGCTTGTCTCACTAGGGGTAAGATAGATACTGCCTACAGGAAAATTAAAGAGACCTTTGGAGAGAAGAGAACCACTTTTATGAATATCAAGAGCTCAGATGGCAACCCAGTTCTAAGCAAAGAAGGGAAGGCAGAAAGGTGGAAGGAGTATATAGAGGGTTTATACAAGGGCGATGTACTTGAGGACAATATTATGGAAATGGAAGAGGATGTAGACGAAGACGAAATGGGAGATAAGATACTGCGTGAAGAGTTTGACAGAGCACTGAAAGACCTGAGTCGAAACAAGGCCCCAGGAGTAGACAACATTCCATTAGAACTACTGATGGCCCTGGGAGAGCCAGTCATGACAAAACTCTACCATCTGGTGAGCAAGATGTACGAGACAGGCGAAATACCCTCAGACTTCAAGAAGAATATAATAATTCCAATCCCAAAGAAAGCAGGTGTTGAAAGATGTGAAAATTACCGAACTATCAGTTTAATAAGTCACAGCTGCAAAATACTAACGCGAATTCTTTACAGACGAATGGAAAAATTGGTAGAAGCGGACCTCGGGGAATATCAGTTTGGATTCCGTAGAAATGTTGGAACACGTGAGGCAATACTAATCTTACGACTTATCTTAGAAGAAAGATTAAGAAAAGGCAAACCTACGTTTCTAGTATTTGTAGACTTAAACCTTTTGACAATGTTAACTGGAATACTCACTTTCAAATTCTGAAGGTGGCAGGGGTAAAATACAGGGAGCGAAAGGCTATTTACAATTTGTACAGAAACCAGATGGCAGTTATAAGAGTCGAGAGGCATGACAGGGAAGCAGTGGTTGGGAAAGGAGTGAGACAGGGTTGTAGCCTCTCCCCGATGTTATTCAATCTGTATATTGAACAAGCAGTAAAGGAAACAAAAGAAAAATTCGGAGTAGGTATTAAAATTCATGGAGAAGAAGTAAAAACTTTGAGGTTTGCCGATGACATTGTAATTCTGTCAGAGACAGCAAAGGACTTGGAAGAGCAGTTGAACGGAATGGACAGTGTCTTGAAAGAAGGATATAAGATGAACATCAACAAAAGCAAAACGGGGATAATGGAATGTAGTCAAATTAAATCGGGTGATGCTGAGGGAATTAGATTAGGAAATGAGACACTTAAAGTAGTAAAGGAGTTTTGCTATTTAGGGAGTAAAATAACTGATGATGGTCGAAGTAGAGAGGATATAAAATGTAGGCTGGCAATGGCAAGGAAATCGTTTCTGAAGAAGAGAAATTTGTTAACATCGAGTATAGATTTAAGTGTCAGGAAGTCGTTTCTGAAAGTATTTGTATGGAGTGTAGTCATGTATGGAAGTGAAACATGGACGATAACTAGTTTGGACAAGAAGAGAATAGAAGCTTTCGAAATGTGGTGCTACAGAAGAATGCTGAAGATAAGGTGGGTAGATCACGTAACTAATGAGGAGGTATTGAATAGGATTGGGGAGAAGAGAAGTTTGTGGCACAACTTGACTAGAAGAAGGGATCGGTTGGTAGGACATGTTTTGAGGCATCAAGGGATCACAAATTTGGCATTGGAGGGCAGCTTGGAGGGTAAAAATCGTAGAGGTAGACCAAGAGATGAATACACTAAGCAGATTCAGAAGGATGTAGGCTGCAGTAGGTACTGGGAGATGAAGAAGCTTGCACAGGATAGAGTAGCATGGAGATCTGCATCAAACCAGTCTCAGGACTGAAGATCACAACAACAACAACAACAGTATGCGCAGAGCACTTTTCTCGAAATTCCTGTACCTCGTGCGATTTGCCGAGACTTAATGTATTTTTAGGGTTCTGTGGCTCAATCCGTGAAAGCTGAACCCTTAGACGATCGCTTTGTCTGTCTGTCTATCTGTTTTGTGTATCTGTGCAACTGTTAAGAGCCATTTCTCTCAGGAACGAATAGACTATAGAGTACAACTTTCTAAGTCAGTGTATAAAAAGACATAGCCATTTATGTCACATATTCTGGTACTCAAAAACCCACTCATCAAAACCGACAGGGCACTTCCCGTTGAGCTAGTCATGAAATTTGGCAAGAAGCGGAGTTGAAGTGCACAAGCAACCGGAAAAATCCGAAGTTGGTATTTTTAATCATATCAAAGGCAAAAGAAATTCTTATGCCATTTATTATCAGACTTCAAATTTGGATTTAAAACATTCTCAAGAGTCTTGGGATACCTGGGACCGTTATCTTTACCGTACCAATGTCGATAATAGACAAAAATCGCCAGTATCCTCGATTCCCGGAATAGATGAACTGTCTGGCTATGTAATACACTAAAGAGGCAAAGAAACTCGCACACCTGAGTAATATCGTGTAGGGCCCCCACGAGAACTCAGAAGTGCTGCAACACGACGTGGCATGGACTCGACTAATGTCTGAAGTAGTGCTGGGGGGAATTGACACCATGAATCCTGCAGGGCTGTCCATAAACCCGTAAGAATACGAGGTGGTGGAGATCTCTTCTGAACAGAACGTTGCGAGGCATCCCAGATATGCTCAATAATTTTCATGTCTCGGGAGTTTGGTGGCCAGCGGAAGTGTTTAAACTCAGAAGAGTGTTCCTGGAGCCACTCTGTAGCAATTCTGGGCGTGCGGGGTGTCGCACTGTCCGGCTGGAATTGCGCAACTCCGTCGGAATGCACAATGGACATGAATGGATGCAGGTGAGCACACAGGATGCTTACGTACGTGTCACCAGTCAGAGTCGTATCTAGACGTATCAGGGGTCCCGTATCACTCCAACTGCACACGCCCCACAGCATTACAGAACCTCCAGCTTGAATAGTCCCCTACTGACATGCAGGGTCCATGGATTCATGAGGCTGTCTCCCTACCCGTACACGTCTATCCATTGAAAACAATTTCCAACAAGACTCGTCCGACCAGGAAACATGTTTCCAGTCATCAACAGTCCAATGTCAGTGTTGCCAGACCCAGGCGGGGCGTAAGGCTTTGTGCCGTGAAGTCATCAAGGATACACGAGTGGGCCTTCGGCTCCGAAAACCCATATCGATTTTGTTTCATTGAATGGTTCGCACGCTGACGCTTGTTGATGGCTCAGCACTGAAATCTGCAGCAATTTGAGGAAGGGTTGCACTTCCGTCACGTTAAATGATTCTCTTGAGTCGCCGTTGGTCCCATTCTTGAAGGATATTATTCCGGCCGCAGCGACGTCGGAGATTTTATTTTTTATCGGATTCCTGATATTCGCGATACATTCGTGAAATGGTCGTATGAGAAAATTCCAACTTCATCGCTACCTTGCAGGTGCTGTGTCCCATCTTTCGTGCGCCGACTATAACACCGCGTTTAAACTAACTTAAATATTGATAAGCTGCCATTGTAGCAGCAGTAACCGGTCTAACAACTGCGCCAGACACTTCTTGCCTTACACTGGCTTTACCGACTGCAGCGCCGTATTCTGCCTGTTTACAAATCTCTGTATTTGAATACGCAGGCCTATACCAGTTTGACATCTTCAACTTTTTTAGTGCTGTCTACCTCAGTTGCGTGTAACATTACGGTATATTGATAATATTTACTTATGGACCGTCTGACAGCAACTGAATAAAACACAATTTTAGTGCCATACGCGTTTCGCCTTTATTTTCTGCAAGGCATCATCAGTGGCCTGGAATATGTACATATGTCAGCTATTTAATTTACATTTTTCGTCACTGTGCCTATAGGTCATAAACAGTTCTGGTGGTTCATATTTCCTATTAAGTAGTAATGTTTTGAACTGTACTTACAGGTTGCGTGGACAATTTCTTACATATTACGCTCCTGTTGCATTTTTGATGTTGTTCTTCTTCTTATGAATGCCAATTTGCGGTTTTTTCCCAGATGTTGGAAGTATGAAACAAACCATTTCACATTTACAGAGCATTTAAAACACCATAACTATCATCCTGCAAACATGGAACAAGAAATGAAAATAATGAGAATAAGCAACCATGACAAACATCTTATACAAACGCAAGAAAACTTCCACATCCAGAAAGCCATAGTAGAAAACAAACATGTGATAAATGAACAAACACACACCAGGGCAGGCTCCCTACTACACTTAATAAAGGAAATGGTAACATAAAACAAAAAAACTCTTCCCCACACCATCTGGACACACACACATTCATACACACACACACACACACACACACACCACACAGCCAAAAAAAAAAAAACAAAAAAAAAAATTATGCCACACAAAAAAACCACACACACGCAGCACAAAAAAAGTATATCACACCAAAACACACACACACACACACACACACACACACATATATATACACACACACACACACACACACACACAAATGCATACACGATCAGATCACAGATACTTCAATAATTACACTCATAAGTTTGGCAATAACATTCGATCTTTGGCAAAAACATTTGACAGTCGGCAACAGAAACCAAAACATTGCACTGAAACATGCGTTCAGTTCATAGTGCTGTGGAATGTGGGGAAAAAACCGCAAATTGGCATTCATAAGAAGAAGAACAACACCAAAAATGTAACAGGAGCACCGCGGGACTGCTACGGTCGCAGGTTCGAATCCTGCCTCGGGCATGGGTGTGTGTGATGTCCCTAGGTTAGTTAGGTTTAAGTAGTTCTCAGTTCTAGGGGACTTATGCCCTAAGATGTTGAGTCCCATAGTGCTCAGAGCCATTTCTTTTGCAACAGGAGCGTAATATGTAAGAAATTGTCCACGCAACCTGTAAGTACAGTTCAAAACATTACTACTTAATAGAAAATACCAACCACCAGAACTGTTTATAACCTATAGGGACAGTGACAAAAAATGTAAATTAAATAGCTAACATATGTACATATTCCAGGCCACCGATGATGCCTTGCAGAAAATAAAGGCGAAACGCGTATGGCACTGAAATTGTTTTTAATTCAGTTGCTGTCAGACGGTCCAGAAGTAAAAATTATCAATATACCGTAACAATACCAGTTTCTTTGGCGCTTGAGTGTAAGTTTGTATAGCATCCTCAGTGTTGATGAAGCCAAGATGTTTGCTATGAAAGCCCGTTTTCTCACAAAAGATTTAGAGTAAGCACCTTTCTAACATCCTGAGATCCTAATATGATCTCGAGATGATATCATTTTCAACTGTTTCTAACCGATCTTCATGTTTGTGGATTACAGCGCCACGTATCACGCGACGAAAAAAGTTTTTAATACAAAATTTGCTCTTTTTTTTCGCAATAAGAAATGGGGGTTCGTATTTAAGATTCCAGAGCTAGTTCCTCTCCTGCCTCCTGAGACCCTTTGAGACGAACTAATTTTATTCATGCCTTTTATCAACCCGATTTGTAATTCTTCAGATATTTCCAAAATCAGTTTAAAATGGTAATTTTACAGCCGTTGCCTTTTTGTGCAAGGCACCGGGGTACTTTCTTAGAGAATGGTATTTGATTTGTAACGCAAAAAAAGTAAGTCTACCAAAGTCAAAAATGTAACAGTGTCTTCAAAAACAACTTTTCTCGTAAATTTAAACAAGGCGCTGTATACAAACACTACCAGCCTCCACTTGAATGCGATATTGTTAAGCCCACTGAGCTTCTGCGAAGTACACCTGACGTTGCCAGCGCTTTTTTGTAGCAGACAGTGTAACTTAATTTGAATAACGTGACTCAGGCGCATTCCTTCTTGTTTGATATGTTACATAATGGGACAGTCTTACAGACAATGTTCTAGTAAACTCCGATTTCGCATGCATTATTTTCAAAGTGGTAGTGTTCTGTAACAGTGCAAATTATCAAGAATGAGAAAAAGTCTACGTTTCTCAACATTTCAAACGCATTACTATTTCTAGTTTACTGTAAGATATGCGCTGCCTGAGAAACTATGTACTAAACAGGATTCACGATATGAGACGCTCAAAATATCTGGGTTTCAGCGCTGTTCTGGCACACGAGTAAATCTTCTGAGAGGCTACACTGTAAAAGTTGACTGAGGAATAATTACATATTCGTAATTACATATTGAAATACCTGATCAAATAATTTTATCAGAAGACCAACTGATAAAAATCTTGGCAATGGCTGAGGTCAAATTGAAAGATCACATCCTTTTATTAGTGAACAGACATCCAATTTACTCAGCCATTAAACTTTCTTCATTCATTTCTTATAGGCTACAACAACAAAAAATGTATATGCTTCTGAAACTTGTTTCACGCATATTCATTATATTATTATTTTTTACAGAAAAATTGGAAAAGAAAAAGGGATACCTCTTATGAGGGCTGACTGCAGTAGTGTACACTCCATCAAGGCTTGTGAGTATTTTGGCTTCAAGAAGGTATTTTCCATCAGATATGATACTTATCAGCGTGATGGAAAAGTAGTTTTCCCACCCACAAAAGAATCTGGTGATGAACTTGCGACATACGTTCAAAAGTTAAATTAACTGTACCTCTAATAAAATTCTATCTGTCTTGATGTCAGTGCTTAGTTATTTGATGGATCAAAAATGGTTCAAATGGCTCTGAGCACTATGGGACTTAACATCTATGGTCATCAGTCCCCTAGAACTTAGAACTACTTAAACCTAACTAACCTAAGGACAGCACACAACACCCAGCCATCACGAGGCAGAGAAAATCCCTGACCCCGCCGGGAATCGAACCTGGGAACCCGGGCGTGGGAAGCGAGAACGCTACCGCACGACCACGAGATGCGGGCATTTGATTTATCTTTCCAGTCCTTGTGTACCCACATGCATACATATACATACAGATGCATTAACAAACCTTGTTCTGGTAAATCTATGTAGAATTTAAAGTATTATGGAATAAGTTGACTATACATCAGTAAATAAAGACAGTTATGTTTATCCATAGTTAAATATAAATCCTTAACCAATATACTCGTTGTTTACATCCATGTACACTGCTACACGTTTTCATTTTCACTTCCAGTTATACTGTTAGTCTGATATTCTCAACCAGAAAATAGCTATCTGGAAAACAGAAGCAATGTTTTATCATAGTATTCTTGTCGTTGTTTGCGCAGAAGTGAAAAGTTACAAATAAGTACATTATAATTTTATACTTATAACTCAGATTATATAAAAATTGTATTTGGCAATGCATGGTGTTTCCTTGTGCTACTCACATTCTAACAGATCGCTAATAAGCACCTGGAAATCCAGATCCAGTATACTTAGAAAACTCAAAGGTTTCATCAGAAACTCTTTTTTGGTATTGTGCCTTGCAGGATTCTTCATAACTTTTTACTTTAAACCCAGTGATTTCGTGAAAGGAAAGTAGAACTAGCTACACGTCTAATGCTTTTTGTTAAACTAGTTTATGGTTATTTCTCATGATGTTTGGTAAAATACATGTGCAATATTTCTTTTACGCATAGTTCAGCGCAGTATGTTATGTGTAGCTTCTTGTTCAATCTGGTAATATGTTTGGGAACAACAGTATTATCAGGACACACCATACTCGCATGTACAGGGTGATTAGAATTAAAACTGCCGCCGCCAGTGGAGGTGAAAAATTACATACCATATGGGTACCAGACTTCATGGGAAATATGTTCAGATCGTGCGGTGCAGGATTTGCGTTGTTGGCTGTGTTAGCGTCGATGACTCGCCACTGGGCGCTGGTACTGTTGTGGCGAAAAACTACACTACTGGCCATTAAAATTGCCACACCAAGAAGAAATGCAGATGATAAACGGGTATTCACTGGACGAATAAATTATGCTAGAACTGACATGTGATTACATTTTCACGCAATTTGGGTGCACAGACCCTGAGAAATCAGTACCCAGAACAACCACCTCTGGCCGTAATAACGGCCTTGATACGCCTGGGCACTGAGTCACACAGAGCTTGGATGGTGTGTACAGGTACAGCTGCCCATGCAGCTTCAACACGATACCACAGCTCATCAAGAGTAGTAACTGGCGTATTGTGACGAGCCAGTTGCTCGGCCACCGTTGACCAGACGTTTTCAATTGGTGAGAGATCTGGAGAATGTGCTGGCCAGGGCAGCAGTCGAACATTTTCTGTATCTAGAAAGGCCCGTACAGGACCTGCAACATGCGGTCGTGCATTATCCTGCTGAAATGTAGGGTTTCGCAGGGATCGAATGAAGGGCAGAGCCACGGGTCGTAACACATCTGAAATGTAACGTCCACTGTTCAAAGTGCCGTCAATGCGAACAAGAGGTGACCGAGATGTGTAGCCAATGGCACCCCATACCATCACGCCAGGTGATACGCCAGTATGAGGATGACGAATACACGCTTCCAATGTGCCTTCACCGCGATGTCGCCAAACTCGGATGCGACCATCATGATGCTGTAAACAGAACTTGGATTCATCGTCGTCGAGTACACCATCGCAGGCGCTCCTGTCTGTGATGCAGCGTCAAGGGTAACCGCAGCCATGGTCTCCGAGCTGATAATCCATGTCGCTGCAAACGTCATCGAACTGTTCGTGCAGATGGTGGTTGTCATGCAAACGTCCCCATCTGTTGACTCAGGGATCGAGAGGTGGCTGCACTATCCGTTACAGCCATGCGGAAAACAGCAGTTCTGAAAAAAAAATCACGAATGCAAATATATCAACACTAGAATTGTGGCTGAATGAGTCAACAAATATAACTAAAGTCATATCACTTCTTCAGTACTGATACTTTTTTAATGATATTAGGCAAGTTCTCCGTTTGTGTGTACATTGTAACAGTAGGTCTCATATTAATAGGTTCACTAACATTGGTACTTTGTATGCGACTACTAAAAGCTTTTTTGTGTCACAATAAGCAATTCGCTTCTTTTTCTAGTTGAAACATCACTAAAGGTAAGAGTTCACTGTCCATTTCGTGGTAAATTTGCAATAGATGTATACAAGATTAGATAATTTTGCAGTAGTTATAAAATAATTTTTTGAATCAACTTGTTTGGTGGAATTGTTGATAAAAAATAAACTATTCAAGAAATATCTCACTACTGGTACAAGCTCTTTGACGTAAGTTTTATGACAAAATAAGCACCTCTTAGTTCATTTAACTCAAAATGCAGTTGAAAATTATTACAAGTTGTGTATGTGTAAGCTGTGCAGCAAAGCCATTCCTGTGCATTTTATGGGATGATTATGTAAATGATCTGTCACATCCAAGGTCACCCTTACCTCCACCAAAGTAAAGGTGAAGGTCATCCCAAAGACAGTGTGTTGGGGGTGAAGATGAAAGTGACAGATCATGTGCATAATTATCCCATAAATTATCCCAGGAATGGCTATGCTCCACTACTCACATAGCTCCAAAGAGCAGTGTAAGAGTTTTTCCTCATCAGCAAATATTCTTCAAAAAGAAATCTGCTATTTACTTTCCTTGGTTTGGCAATGTACAATACATCAGGTGACCTCTTCCTATGATGCTCAACATCATCAGCTTGCAGCTATAAACCCCTTTGAAACATTGCTTTTTTGGGAGATTTGGCCATGAACCTGAATCTGTGATCAATTTTCATGTCTTCTGCTAGTCAGTATTTAAGTACGAATATACATGGGTGAAAATAGCATAAAAGTATTGTAGTTGGAGTCGTTCATTTATTTTCCTATAGAGTCAGCATTTACAAAACATAGCAACTGTGATAGTTATTTGCTTTCATAAAGCCCTGTGTTGTGCAAAGTTGTTCCAGTGGAGGCCATATAATTAAGTAGCCTGGATGTTTTGTTGTTCCGCACTAGCACTGCATGTCTCTAGCTGGAAGAATGTCCTGTGTTTGCATGTTGATCTTACTGAGAGGAATGCTCATCTTAAGAATGCTAATTGATGTCCAAAGTGAGTAGGGCAGATAGCTTGCTGGGTTAGCTCTTCCTTTGCAGGGATATGTGATGGCAGCTTACTCTTCCATCTGACAATGAGGCTCCCTCCGCCGTTGAGTCATAATGATGAAGCTCTTGCTGGATTTTGGTTGATGGGCTTGGGCTTGATGATCATGCAGTGGGTCATAGGCATCATTGATTTGTTTTACCCTTGTCGCCTCAGAAGCAATGCTCTTCCGACAGTAGGGGGGGGGGAGGGGGAACTGTTCCAACAATGTTGGGTTATGTTTGTCGACTGGATTTGGCCTCATTCGATTCATTAGCTGCAGTGTCAACCTGCTTGGTGTGTGAAGATGCACTCCACATGGTTGACGCATATTCTGCAATCTCAGGAAATGGGGACTAGGTCTCCAGGTGGTGTCTGTGAGCTTCCTAAAAACATTGTTCGTTGCAGTGACCTTTGTCTTGGTGTTATGGAAATGTTTCTTGAAGGACAGTATATGGTCAACAGTAGCAGAAATATATTATAAAGGTGTTGAGCATTGTTGAAGTATTTTACCTTGCCACATGTCAGATTTGCTCTGTGCTTCTCTATTCATAAGTGAAATGTGCACATTTGAGCCTTGTTGGGATGTGGCCTTAGATCGTTGGCATGCTGAAGATAAAGTGTATCCAAAGATGAAGTCAATTATTCTTCTACCACTTAATACAGACCACGCCATGCATTTCATATTATGCTGATGATACAGCAGCGGCTACCCATGGAAAGATGTATGGAGCTGATCATTGGTATAAATATTAAAAACTTTACTCTGGTTGAAGTATTCCTTTGTTCTCCACTTTATAACTTTCTCTCTGCCAATAAAAAATGCTCCACAGTTCCATTTTCACACTAATCACTATTGTCACGTTCAGTAACAGATAGTACGCCTTGCTCAGAATCGCTGCCGTGCTCACCTCCTTGAATTATTTCCACCTCCTCGACCGATTCCCCACTGCCACCACAGCACAGTTCATGATCCAACCCATCTGACAACTCTGCAGAATTTTGGCTATTTCTTCTGGCGTCATTTCCCTGGATACGTAACAAACTAATTATTTTTTTTTTCAAACTGCTGATCTTGTATAAATATCTATTCACGTTTGCACGTACATACCAAATATGTATCTTCTTACAGGACCTGGCGCATGGTGTACTTTGTACACCAGTAGCGTTCTGCCAACAGATTCACGGAGCCGCAGGCACACAGAAAGCGACAGAGTGAAATTAACTACAACAGTCGGCAGCCGAGACAACAATAGAGCAGTAGCTATTGCGCCAGTAATCTCGGACAAAAAGCAGTGTTGCCACTAGCAAAAAACAAAATGTGCTGTACTCTATACCGCAGCGCGCCTGCTCAAGGGTTAATCAAACCTTCTTAGCTCTCTCACTTCCGATTCCAGTTCTCCACCTAGCCGCTTTAGACATTATTGATGCCCTCACTATTACCTAAAACAAATTTATAGCTTTCGAATCACGACGATGATTCAAAATAATAAGGAACATGACATGAGTGCCAATGCACTGAACACTGATATGGAAATGCCGTGTGGCTAGGGCCTCCCGTCAGATACGCCGTTCGCCTGGTGCAAGTCTTTTTAGTTGAGGCCACTTCGGCGACTTGGGCGTCGATGGGGATGAAATGATGATTAGGACAACACAACACGCAGTCCCTGAGCGGAGAAAATCTCCGACCCAACCGGGAATCAAACCTGGGCCCTTAGGTATGGCATTCCATCGCGCTGACCACTCAGCTACGAGGAGCCGATAATACTACGATATAAACGTGACATAGCCATGTAAATTCTTATTTCTAACATGATAAATGTCAAATTTACAATTTCGCGATTATTTGCTCATCGGAGATGAAATATATTACCATGATCCGACAAGTGTCTACACGTGTAATGCATCACAGTAAGTCTATTATTCAAAGAATTTCGTCTGGTGAGAAATCTTTCTCATCTTGCATCGTTTACTGCTTAATTACTCAATCAGAGTAATTTGTTGACACAAACGCAACTAAAGATATTTACAAGTATCTGGAAACAAAGGATCAATAGTAGTATGGAAGAGAAATGTTAATAATTACCGTCTAACTGCATTTGTTGATTGTAGTAACTGTTGGCATTGCATTAATATGATTGAACACTGACGGATAAATGAATGTTTCTCAAGAGTATCATACTGTTAGTTGATAGCTGTTCCCACTGAATCTGCTTTAGTTCGGGAATAATAACATTACGTACACAGGGTACCAAACTTTCAGGAAACTTCTCTGTCACGTAGAGGAAGAAATGTTATCAGGGCAGCTATCTGTAAACGCTTTATTTCTACTTATTCTGTGGGCAGCACACTTGCACTAAAGTGAGGATTGACAGATTGTTGAATGAACCATTGAGTACTTGTGCAGTAGAGCCAGCTGCTGATGGCGTCTGCACACGCTGGACGTGGTACGAATATGACAGATTCTCTTGTAACACTGACCAGCCAGTCATGTGGTAAACATTACTTATTGCAGCTAATTGTCTTACGCTGACTTTAAGGTAATTGTCAAATGTGCCAAGAAGTTTCTCCTTCAGTTGAGGTGCCTTCGTCTTTCTAGGCCTTTTCTAGTCGTGAGCAGTAGGCTTGAACGTCCCTGGCTCCCTAAGACGATAATCAGTTGCGAGGACATGATGAAAAGCAATGCCCCCAAATCTTTTATGTGAATACTCTTAAAGCGTTGTAAATAAAACACCTTATTAACATACTGCACCTTTATTCTTCATGTCTACATATATATTTTTCAAGGCATCGAGGCGACGAACACATTTCTCCCAATGATAGACCAGATTTTATACCGTCGCTGTAGAATGTTTGACTTCCCTGACGGAGCCACAACCTTACCTTTGCTTGCACCGCCTCATCAGTATCGAAATGAAGTCCTCGAAGGTGTTCTTTTAAGTTCTGGAAGCAGATGAACATTGGTTGGGGCCAAGTCGGGACTGTATGGAGGACGATAGACGACAATGACGCGGCGTTGGATTGTTGCAAATGTCACATCGATGGCTGCTGTGTGGTCTGGCTAGGGCTGGCGAGTGATACTCGTGCGCTGCAGTGTTCGATACAATATCGATTCTGTTCGAACAATTACATGACATTTTACTGTTGCGGCGTGAGTGCATCCTTCCCTAAATCGATGCGACCGATGACCTCACCATTTAGTCCCTTCCCTCGAATCAACCAACCGACCAAACTACGGCTCTGCTTAAAATTTGACAATATCGCGAAACTCAGAAGGAAACAAGATTAAATCTTAACACTGCGCAACCTCGTGTTGTATTTGAATAGCTTTTTGGTATGATTGCTTATGCAATTTTGTTATGTGTGCGTATACATACATTCACACTGATTTCTAAACAAAGGCAACAGCCAAAACCGATAATGTAGTCCTCTGAAGAAGTTGCTTGACTAATCCCAGTACAACATTTTATTTGTATATCAGATGAAATGAGGGAGAAAAGTAATCAAGAACTAAATGTCCAACAAACGAAATACATCGTGGTGAACTGCCTGTAATTGTTGTCGCGAGAATACAAGACCCAACTTGAATGAGATTTTCACTCTGCAGCGGGGCTTCGACTGATATGAAACTTCCTGGCAGATTAAAACTGTGTGCCAGACCGAGACTCGAACTAAGAACCTTTGCCTTTCGCTGAGCTACCCAAGCACGACTCACCCCCCTCCCCCCTCCCCCCGCCCCCCGCCCCCCGCACCACCCTCCTCACACAGCTTCACAGCTTCAATTCTACCAGTACTTCGTCTCCTACCTTCCAAACTCTACAGAAGCTCTTCTGCGAACCTTACGGAACTCCTGGATGAAAGGATACTGCGTAGACATTGAGAACTGAAGTTGTGGGAACGGGTCTTATATCGTGCTTGGGTAGCTCAGACGGTAGAGCACTTGCCCGCGAAAGGCAATGGTCCCGAGTTCGAGTCTCGGTCTGGCACACAGTTTTAATCTGCGAGGATGTTTCATATCAGCGCACACTCCGCTGCAGAGTGAAAATCACATTCTGGAAACATCCCCAGGCTGTGGCTAAGCCAAGTCTCCGCAATATCCTTTCTTCCAGGAGTGCTAGTTGTGCAAGGTTTGCAGAAGAGCTTCTGCGAAGTTTGGAAGGTAGGAGACGAGGTACTGGCAGAATTGAAGCTTTGAGGAAGGGTCGTGAGTCGTGCCTGGGTAGCTCAGATGGTAGAGCACCTCCCCGGGAAAGGCAAAGGTCCCGAGTTCGAGTCTCGATCTGGCACACAGTAGTAATCTGCCAGGAAGTTTCAAGACTCAACTTGGAGGCAGTAGCATCAGATGTTACTAGACCACAGGACGAACGAAATTTCGAGAATTGGACAGGATCATATTTAGACTCTATAAGTTATCCATTGGTTACCAGCCTCACATATGACCTGCATCCTAGATTGTATTTCACACTTATTTTTGCTGTTATCATCCATATAGGATTCAGGTTAGGATTCTGAGAAGGCTAGTCCATTACAGGGATGTTACTATCGTGTAACCACTATGCCACAGGCCGTGCATTATGTACAGGTGCTCGATCGTGTTGAAAGATGCAATTGCCATCCCCGAATTGCTCTTCGACAGTGGAAAGCAAGAAGGTGCTCCAAACATCAATGTAAGCGTGTGATGCGATAGAGACACGCAAAATAACAAGGGGAGCAAGCCCCTACATGATAAACATGACCACACCATAAACCACCGCC
The DNA here is from genome assembly GCF_023898315.1 of Schistocerca nitens. Lineage (NCBI taxonomy): Eukaryota > Metazoa > Arthropoda > Insecta > Orthoptera > Acrididae > Schistocerca > Schistocerca nitens. The sequence goes on along the minus strand of NC_064623.1, from coordinate 211,455,317 downwards.
TCCGAATTTTACTGTTGGCATTACACACGCTGGCAGACGACGTTCATCGGGCATTCGGCCTACACACACCCTGTTATCGGATCGCCACATTGTGTGCCGTGATCCGTCACTCCACACAACGTTTTTCCAATGTTCAGTCGTCCAATGTTGACGCTCCTTACACCACGCGACGCGTCGTTTGGCTTTTACCGGTGTGATTTGTGGTTTATGAGCAGCCGCTCGACCTTGAAATCCAAGTTTTCTCATCTCCCGCCTGACTGTCATACTACTTGCAGTGGATACTGATGTAGTTTGGAATTCCTGTGTGATGGTCTGGATAGATGTCTGCCTATTACACATTACGACCCTCTTCAACTGTCGGCGGTCTCTGTCAGTCAACAGACGAGGTCGACCTGTACGGTTTTGTGCTGTACGTGTCCCTTCACGTTTCCAGTTCACTATCACATCGGAAACAGTGGACCTAGGGATGTTTAGGAGTGTGGAAATCTCGCGTACAGACGTATGACACGAGTGACACCTAACCGCCTGACCACGTTCGTGAGTTGCGCGGAGCGCCCCATTCTGCTCTCTCACGATGTCTAATGACTACTGAGGTCGCTGATATGGAGTACCTCGCAGTAGGTGGCAGCACAATGCACCTTCATATGGAAAACGTATGTTTTTGGGGGTGTTCAAAATGTTCAAATGTGTGTGAAATCTTATGGGACTTAACTGCTAAAGTCATCAGTCCCTAAGCTTACACACACTACTTAACCTAAATTATCTTAAGGGCAAACACACACACCCATGCCCGAGGGGGGACTCGAACCTCCGCCGGGATCAGCCGCACAGTCCATGACTGCTGCGCCGCAGACCTCTCGGCTAATCCCGCGCGCCTTGGGTTGTCCGAATACTTTTGATCACATAGTGTAGTCAAGAACGCTAAGACTGGTCCTGGACTTAGTGCCCGAACTGTGACGTAAAATGTTCGAACAGTTAGTCGTGTTTAAGCATTGTTATGCTGGAAGAACTCTTCTGCAGTTAGAAACTCGATTGCAGCACGCTGTTTCTCAGTCGCCAACATAGTTCCGTTACGCTTTGCCATGATACGCGCTACAATGAGGCAGAAGATTGCTAATTGGGCTAGCGAAGAAGCATAGTAGAGTAATATACATCACATTTAATACCTCAACCGACATTGAGAATAGAATAATCTTGGTGGCATTACCTTCCAGCTTGCCCTTGTATTTCTAACGTCCTCCTGTTGGGGCACTATCGTTCTGAAAATCCCTCCCAGTACATGTGTTGAGCGGCTCAGGTATTACCCTCAGCTAATCCATTCAGCATCTGACTATTTTTCCATTCCATTGTACTATACCGGAAATTAAGTCAGTGATAAACACTAAACAGTTGATGCTACAAGCTTGATGCCAGTACAGGAATGTCACAATTGCCTTCTTTCAATTGGCAACACTGGTAATGTCCAAATAACATATTTTATTCGTCTAGATGTGAGGAATGTTTCCTGAAAGTTTGGTCATACCTTTTCATTACACCCTGAATACTTTTTCCCTGAAACAAGAAAATTGATAGCGAATTTTAACACATCCTGATGAACCAAAACATTATGAATGCAGCCCACTGCGAGACTGAATGCCGGCTGGTAGCATTTTGGGCATGTGACTCGGTACTGAAACTGTATAAGCGCAGTAGAGACGAATTGGAAATCATTCTAGCAATGATATGGAGCTGTAAATGTGGAAAATCTACTGCCATAAGGTAGTTTGCGTAGGGCAGATTGTTGGAACCTGGCGCCTGTGAACGACAATCTCGGAAATGGAGAAGCTGATCGGCTTTTAAGTCGTCAGTCTTCTGACCCCACGAATCCTTCTGTGCTAACCCTTTCGTCCCAGAGTAGCAATTGCGCCCTACGTCGTCAGTTAGTTCAGGACGTATTCAAATCTCTGCCTTCGTCTACAGTTTTTGCCCTCTACAGTTCCCTCTAATACCTCGAAAATATCCCTTGATGACTTAACAGGTGTCCTGTCATCCTTCTTCTTGTCAGTGTATTCCGTATGTTGCTTTTCTCAACGATTCTGTGGAGAATTTTCTCATTCCTTACCTTGTCAGTTCATCTAATTTTCAACATTCTTCTGTATCACCACACCTCAAATGCTTCGATTCTCTTTTCTTCTGATCTTCCCCCAGCCCTCGTCTCACTACCATTCAATACTGTGCTCCAAACGTAGTTTTCAGATATTTCTTCCTCAGGTTAAGGCCTATGTTTGATACTAGTAGACTTCTCTTGGCCAGGAGTGCCTTTTTCGCCCGTGCTAGTCTGCTTTTTACGGACTCCTTGCTCCGTCCGTCATAGGTTATTTTGCTGCCTAGGTAGCAGAATTCGTTAACTTCATCTATTTCGTGACCATCAATCCCGATGTTAAATTTCTCGCTGTTCTCATTTCTGCTACTTCTCATTACTTCGGTCTTTCTTCTATTTATTCTCAATCCATATTCTGTAGTCATTAGACTGTTCATTCCGTTTAACTCGTCCGGCAATCCTTCTTCACTTTCACTCAGGATAGAAAGGTGATCAGCGAATCTTGTCATTGACATCCGTTCACCTTGAATTTTAATCCCACTCTTGAACCTTTTATTTCCGTCATTTCTTCTTCTGTATATATATTTAACAGTAGGGGAGAAAGACTACATCCCTGACTTATACCCTTTTTAATGCGAGTGCATCGTTCTTGGTCTTTCAGGCTTATTGTTTCTTGAATGAGATTTTCACTCTGCAGCGGAGTGTGCGCTGATATGAAACTTCCTGGCAGATTAAAACTGTTCCGAGTCTCGGTCGGGCACACAGTTTTAATCTGCCAGGAAGTTTCTTATTGTTTCTTGTTTGTTGGTTCTCGTACATATTGCATATTACCCACGTTTCCCTTTAGCTTACCCCTATTTTTCTCTAAGTTTCGAACATCTTACACAATTTTACATTGTTTTTCTCCAGACCGACAAGTCCTATAAACGAGTCTCGGTTTTTCTTCAGTTCTGCTTCCAATACCAACCGCAACATCAGAACTGCCTCTCTGGTGCCTTTACCTTTCCCAAAGCCAAACTGATAGTCATCTAACAGATCTTGAATCTTCTTTTCCATTCTTCTGTGGATTAATCTTGTAAGAAACTTGGACGCATGAGCTGTTAAGGTGATCGTGCGACAAATCTCGCACTTGTCGGCTCTTGCTATCTTCGGAATTATGCACATGGTGTTCTTCCGAAAGTCTGACGCTATGTCACCCGTCTCATACATTCTACACACCAACGTGAATAGTCGTTTAGTTGCCACTTCCTTCAATGACTTATCGAATTCCGATGGAATCATATAGAACCCTTCTCCCTTATTTGATCTTAAGTCTTCCAAAGCTCTTCTAAATACTAATACTGGATTCCCCATCTCTTCCCTGCTTTGCATTTAACATTGGAATTCCCGTTAGACTCTTATGTTACCACCCTTGCTTTCGATTTCACCGATGGTCGTTTTGACATTCCAGTGTGCAAAATTCGCCCTTACGACAATAATTTCTTTTTCGATCTCTTCATATTTTTCATGCAGCCGTTTTCCCTTAGCTTCCCTGCGCTTCCTATTTATTTCGTTCCTAAACGACCTATATTTCTGTCTTCCTTAATTTCCCTGAACATTTTTGTACTTCCTTCTTTTTTCGAACAGCTGAAGTATTTCATCTGTTATCCATTGTTTCTTCAAAGTGGTCTTCCTTGTACTTGTGGTGTTCTTTCCAAGCTCTGTGACTGCCCTCTTTCAAAATGTCCATACCTTTTCAGCTGTACTGTCTACTTAGCTACTCATTGTAGCCTCTTCATTTCTTAATGCTTCCGTATCCCACTTCTTTGCGCACTGACTCTGCCTGATTAGTCTCTTAAGCTTCAACTTACTCCTCATCATTACTAAATTGTGATCTGAGTCTGTATCTGCTCCTGGGTACGCCTTACAATCCAATATCTGATTTCAGGATCTCTGTCTGACCGCGAAGTAATCTAACTGAAATCTTCCCGTATCTCCCAGCCGTTTCCAAATGTACCTCCTTCCCTTGTGACTCTTGAACAGAGCATTCACTATTAATAACTGATATTTATTGCAGAACTCAATTAGTCTTTCTGCTCTCTCGTTTCTACTACCAAGGCCATATTCTCCCATTACCCTTTCTTCAGCTCCTTCCCCTACAGCCACTTTCGAGTCTCCCATGACTGATTTTCATCTCCCTTTATGTATTGTATTACCCACTGAATATCCTCATATACTTTCTCTAGCTCTTCATCTTCAGCTTGGCACGTCGGCATGTACACCTGAACTATTGTTGTCAGCGTTGGTTTGCTGTCGATTCTGGTAAGAACAACCCTAACACTGAACTGTTCACAGTAGTTCTCTCTTCCTATTCATAACGAATACTACTCCCATTATACCATTTTCTGTTGTTGTTGATATTACCTTATACTCTACTGACCAGAAATTCTTGTCTTCCCGCCATTTCACTTCATTGACCCTCTCTATATCTACTGTGAATCTTAACATTTTCCTTTTCAGATTTTCCAGCTTCCCTACCATGATCAAACTTTTGACATACTACACCCCGACTCGAAGAAAGTTATCCTTTCGTTGGTTATTCAATCTTTTTCTCATCGTCACCTCCCCATTGGCAGTCCCCTCCTGGAGATCCGAATGGGGGACTATACCAAAATCTTTTACCAATTGAGACATCACGACACTTTCTCAATTACGGACCTCATTTCCTGTGGATACACATTTTGTCTTTTATGCAGGGGTTTCTATTGCCTCCTGCATTCTCACGTCATTAATCATTGCTGATTTTTCGGCCTTTAGAAGCAGTTTCACACCCCAAAGGCAAGAGAATGTCCTTGACCTTTATCAACCACTCCGCCCTCTTTGACAAGGCCATTGGCTGGATGAGGGTGACTACTTATGCTGGAAGTCTTCAGCCGCCATTGCTGATGATTTTTATTCCAAGTTTAAGTGGTGGCGGGGTGCGATCCCGCGATCTAGGACGTTTTGATTAGTAATCAAAGACACTACCCCAGACCACAGGCGCTGAACATGAGGTGTTCTGGAAAGTGTTTGAAGGACAGTGAAAACACAAGTAGTTGACATGGCGTTGGCCATTGTAATACCACAACCCTTTTGGACATTATATCCTTTTACCAGTCTCCTGAAGAGGGCATATGTATAATATCAGTGTACTGCTTTGATGTTGTCTTTTCTGGCTGTCTGGAGTCAATACACTGAAGATTTTCTTTTGCAGCAATTAATAATTTGCATTGATTTAAGCTATTTTTTTTACATTGTCTACGATTGGGCCTCACCAATATGCAGATTGTTCGATTAAAAGTTAATGTTCCATCATAATTTGTGCATTACACGAACTTCAGGCACATGGTAGGACTAAAATTGCTATGGTAATTATGGAGTAATTAACGATTAAAGTTACGATATTACTAGCCATCGAAAGACGGCTATTTTTATGTTTTCAAACTCAAAAATCAAATTGTATCCGTATTAATTGAATCTCGGCTTTTCATTCAATAAAACTAATCCCTCTGTTCGCTTGAAAATGCTAAGATGATTATCCTTTAAGTAAGTAACATAATGTATGCAAATTAACGACGTATATTGTTGTACCCCCCATGAACCATGGACCTTGCCGTTGGTGGGGAGGCTTGCTTGCCTCAGCGATACAGATGGCCTACCGTAGGTACAACCACAACGGAGGGGTATCTGTTGAGAGGCCAGACAAACGTGTGGTTCCTGAAGAGGGGCAGCAGCCTTTTCAGTAGTTGCATTATTGTGGCATTATTGTGGCCAAGATAGACACGAAGCCCACGCCTACTACAGTAGTACAAGTTTATATGCCAACTAGCTCTGCAGATGACGAAGAAATTGATGAAATGTATGTTGATATAAAAGAAATTATTCAGATAGTGAAGAGATACGAAAATTTAATAGTCATGGGTGACTGGAATTCGAGTGTGGCACCACATTCTGCAATTATCCTTAATTTATGAGCATGAGTGTAGTTTAAATGCCCTGCTGACGTACTTAAAACAACAGCAAGAAAGATAACGAAACCCCCTTGTTGACGTTCCGATAGGCGCGTCTTCTAGTCGGACAAGGGCGGTCGCGCCTATCTCGCAGGTACCACCTATTGTTAGTAAATTTTGACTTTTTAACCGCTATATTGTTATTATAGAAGTAATATTAGGTATTATTCATGGGTTATACAAACAAACGCAAGGTAAAAAAATATTTAAAAATAAAGTTATGTTTCAAAACACACATTTTCTTCCCACAGCTTCTCGAGGTACTGATACTTACTTTCGGTGTACGAATGTAAAATTTTTACAGGATTATGCCTGAAATTTTGGTTTCTCAATATACTAAAGTTTTTTAGAAGTTGAAATACAATCGGTGCAAACATTTCTTGAATGATGTAAACAAAGCATTCCGTCTATATATCTCACATTTGAAACGGGTGATTACTTAGAAACTGAAATACAATGATTGCAAACCTTCCTTGATGCTGTAAACAAATAAACTGTCCTAATATTTCACACCTGAAACGGTTGATTCGCGTTTTCTTACTATCTAAACGTGGCCCAGATCTTTTCTTCAGAGACTCCTGAGGTAGGTCCGCTTCTCCTCTTCCTTGCTGCTGTTGGTGTTCATCTTCTGTGTGCAGCACATTTAAAACATTTGTAGGGAGGTTTCCAGTTACATTAGTACTTCTCCTTTTTACATGTTCCTGCACAAGTTCGTTCGAAAATATCTGAGATATTTTCTTCTCTTGAGATTATTGCTGGTGTCTCCTTTCCACACTATCGAAGAATCCCACCAGGTCCATCGCATTGTGTTTCTCGCAACGCTGAAAAACCCACAAAGTTTGTCGACAATGTTAACGCCTCCTTTTGTGTGATTGTAAAAAGTTCTAGTTTCTTGAAATCACCTGTTCGCTCATCGATTTTTCCATCGTTGTAAAGGCTGCATGTCAACAAAATAACAGCGGAATTAGGGCCATGTAAACATAACAGAACATACACTATTTTATAAATAGAGCATGTGAGTACTTTGTTTCATTCAAAAAACTGGCTATTTAAAAGTTTAATTTATACCTCAGAATTGAGGGATCGAATAGTGTATATGAGCTATTATTAAATTATTTTTTGTACAGATTGGCTGAGGATGCATCGATAAGTGGTGAGCAACCGGTCGCAGATTTAATAAAAATCATTCATACAGCCAGAGTAGAGTTTTCTTTGAAAAAAATGTCGAGGTTTGGCTGTGGTTGCCCGCCCTACAAAACGACATGTTATAGACTGCCTAGCACAGTTAAGCGGGCCTTTTATAGACTGTTTAATTTAAGGAAGTCTATAGTTAGGATATGTGCCAATATCCAATTTAACACACAGTGTTTAGCAGCAAAGGTCATTCCAAATTATGTTTGGTGTTTGTTTCGAAAAAATGCTCATGACACTGGAAAATACTTAAGAAATATTATGTTATTTTGCCTGCGCAATGAGAGTCGTTCCTTGTGTATTAAAAAGGCCTCCGTAAATAAGGAGCTATATATCGCCCTTCTATGTTCAGCTGGCATGTTAAAGAGACAACAGTTCCAATGGGTTTCGGATCAGATCAATAAGTACCTGAATTCGTTTAAGCAAAGTCGCACTGAAAATCAGGATAAAAAATTGCAGAAGCTTCAAAATTTGAAGCAACGGGGTCCAAATCCTCCAGTCACTAAATGTGATTTCAAATTTTTACCAAAGACGTGTAACTTAACCGACATTGTCTTCGATCGGAAAGAGAAACGGTTATTGGATAAGGGTTTATCCTATAATACACGACACAAAATATCGCGGCAGCAACGGGATCGGTTGGTCTCCCATACTGTTGCTGCTTTGGATGGAAAACTGATGACGACGGCTCAGCGTAATGAAGTGACTATAGGGGCAAAAAAAAAAAAAAAAAAAAAAAAAATAGTGTAGAATTACTCTAACAGCTTAGGTCATCCTAGTCGTAGTTTTCTTATAGGGCCTGAGGAGAATATTACAGTACGTAGGATCAATGAAAAGCTCCCGGATAATGGTGCGATTATAGTGCAAGTAGATAAGTCTAAATTGTCCGTAGTTATTTCGGAGGAGCAGTACGTTGAAAAGGTCGAGTATTTTATTGGCAACAAACACATCGAGAAAAATGGTTCAAATGTCTTTGAGCACTATGGGACTTAACATCTATGGTCATCAGTCCCCTAGAACTTAGAACTACTTAAACCTAACTAACCTAAGGACATCACACACATCCATGCCCGAGGCAGGATTCGAACCTGCGACCGTAGCGGTCATTCGGTTCCCGGCTGAAGCGCCTAGAACCGCACGGCCACACCGGCCGGCACATCGAGAAAAGTAGGTATGACCAACTGCTAAATACGTAGCTAGTAGTGAAAAGCTGACTAGGAATACAAGTATCTTTCTCAGAGTTTTTAATAGGACGCCAATTATTCCGATGAACCAATCGGCTCCTAGACTTCTTGGTGTAATAAATCTCCATAAGGAAGGTTTGCCTGTCCGACCCATCGCTAACTCCAGAAATGGCCCAGGTGTTCAACTTGAGAAACATTTGGCTGAATATTTGAATAGGAACTTCAAGCATCCGGTAAATTTCCGCACCTCAGATAGAGAGGAACTGATTAGCAAACTTTTAGCCTTGACAATCCAAAAGGGTACCTACAAAACTAGAGGAAAAAATAACGTTTATTACCGATTGTTACAGCCGTCAGTGGCTGAAAAGGCGTTCAATAAGGAGCAACAAAATGTTTTGATCATTCACCCAATAACATAAAATAAAATGTATGGCAGACAGCGAAGCAAGTTTTAAATCTAATTTTATACAATTCAATCATGTTTCCAAACACAACCTGTAACATTTCTTCCGTAAGAGAAGCAGTGAAAGTGGATATTGCAGTTTTCAATTCAACGATCGATTTTGGACTGTTTTTATAGACAGTTGCTTTCGCTGCACCCCAGAAGAAAAAGTCAGGTGGTGGTAAGTCAGGCGATCGTGGAGGCTAAAGTCCCTGTGAAATTACGCGATCACCAAAAACATCAGCAAGCAGTGACACTGAATGGCGAGCTGTATGCGCGGTTCCACCATCTTGTTGAAAATAACCGTTCAGTATTTCACTTAACACAAGCTCTCCTATGAATGGGAACAGAATATCACTGCAGTGTCGTTGTGCGTTTAATGTTTCGTTGAAAAATATGGGACCCACAATCCGACGTCTAGAAATCGCAAAATTGCAGTCCAGACTCCTGTTTTCACAGAATGAAGTGGTTCCTCATGAATACACAATGGATTTGCAGTACTCCACAAACGAGAATTTTGCGAGTTCATGTGTCCGGATAAATGAAACCACGCCGCATCAGTGTAAAACGTTTCATTAACAATATCCCTTCCATTTTCTTGAACGAACCATTGACAATAATGCAGTCTCTTGTCCTGATCAGTATTTTTCAGTTCTTGCACGACTGTCACTTTGTATGGGAAAAGCTCTAATTTTTTCCTTACAGCTATATGGGCCGTTCTGACACTAACATCGATTTCCTGGGCGAGTTTTCTTACTGACTCGTCCGGACTTATGGGAATTTTATCGGAAATATCGAGTAGTTTATCCCCAGACAAAACGGTAGGACGACCACTTCTCGGTGCATCTGTCACTGAACCCGTACTTCGAAATTTGTTAATCAAATCTCGCACAGTATCTCGATGCGGGAGTGTTGTCTCTGTGAAAACTGAATTAAATGTTTGACGAACTGAAACTGTGTATTTGCCGCCAGCTTTGAACAGTTGTTCGACTGAAAACACACGTTCTTCAATGGTTAGCATTTTAACAGTGACAAAAATGAAACAAACGAATAAAGGAACTAAAGTTAAACGTTCACGTCAACACGTAACGACACACACCAGCGACACTACTGACGTTGGTTGAGATAAACGAAACAGTGGAACGTTGGGAGAGTCCACTTGAAGGGAAGTAACGCAGGCAGGCGAACAATCATACGGCACGCGCGGCTAACAATCATAGGCACTGCGGAGACTCTTATCCAACCTTCCAGTGCCCTCGTCCTAAAAGGCAGTGGTCTGTCTGTAGCTCGTTGCCTGTGCCAAAATGTTGTCTTTATAGCCGGCGGTTCATGTGAGCAAAAACAAAACTCACTGGGAGCCAATTACGGGCTGTATTGTCGGTAATCAAACACTTCCCGTCGAAAACGTCTCAGGAGCGTCTTCATTAACCCTGCAGCGTGCGAGCGAGAACTGTGGTGAAGAAGAAAACGCATGACAACCACGTTATGTGGGTTGAACAGCTAGGTGGCGCTTTTCTCTGGGCCTCTGTACGTGTTCACTGAGCGCTCAAAACTGAAAAGAGCGACTTACGAGCGACGGGTATACTAGAGACACTAACATCATGTCGATAAGAAATCGTTCGAATGACCTGTGGAACTTGTAACTAACTATGCACATTTTACAAAGCACTTTATCCAACCTACAACTTAAATTGCTCTTTACATCCACAACTCCTGTTACGGCAATTTCCACACGTTGTTTCTTGATGTACTTCATAATTTTGCGACGTAGACGAAAATGCCTGTTTATGATTACACGTATTTCCTTGTCGAAAGTAATAAGCTTCGTATCTTGCAGTCGCTCCACTTTTGAGATAATTTGTTAATGGTGTGTGGCCGGCTCGGTATATTCCAAGTTATCTGTTGTGAAGCCGTCCGTACAGCTTTCAAAACATAGTCAGAAAGCAATCAGCCGACGATACAGGTATCGGAAAGTTACTGACAGAAACTACACGACGGAGTCGGTTGCGTTCTTTAACCGACGTTCCCCGTCGTGTAGATAACGTTTGTCAGTGCATTTCAGTTTTGTACTACGCCATTTTTTTTCTTTTTTTTTTGGTTTTGTTTGATAGTGGTGCCGAAAGCGGCACTCGAGCGCTATTAGGTGTGTGACCACTGGTCAGCTGCGCATTGTACGGCGAAGAGCAGACAAATATAGTAGAGCACCCGATATACTAGATACGTTTCATTTCTTCCGTTGTCAGCACTGCTACAGAAGACGCGGAGATTACAGACTCATTGTTTCTGCCTGCTACGCTCGACGAGTGCCGAAGGAAAAGTTACTACTCTAGATTTGTCTTTGAGAGTGGTAAGTAGCTTGCGCAAGTTATTATTCGCGCTCTTTGTTTAATTTATTATTATCTCATAAGCTTACATAGCTAATCCAACATCGTAAATGGGAAATGATTTGACACTTAATACGAGTGTCATTTGATGAAAATTTCGTCCCAGTAAGGCAAACTTTCGAGTTACAGAACAGAAAGAAGTCACTTTGGGCCACGTCTAGTGAATGGAGTCGATGAGGAACCAATTCAAAACACATTACATGCTCTTTCGCCATTGTTATCGCCGATGTGTGGGATGGTGCATTATCCTGGTGAAAGAGAACTTTTTTGCCAGCCAACCTTGGTCTTTTTCAGCCAGACCAAGTCTCAAATATTCCAACAATGAAGCGTAATAGGATCTAGTTATGATCTTCTCATTATCTAAGTAATGTATAAGGATTTTTCCTCGGGTATCCCAAAAACAGTGGTCGAATGTTCATCAACATTCACAGATCTGCGCTAAAGGTCTTGCAGACTATAATTTAACATCGCCAGACATTGTGTTGAAACGCCT